>NC_049173.1:58273325-58576735 GCF_009769625.2 Cygnus olor | reverse complement strand
ATCTTGAATGATCAGATCCTTTCTGCCTCATATCCTATTTTTATCCTTTTCTTTATCCTTTTTGCATTTTCTGTCATATGGGAATAAATAGCCTCATTGTCTTTCATGGGATAATTTTAATCTGAACTTCTGATCAGAATTGATGTTAGTAAGAAGTAGCTCTTAGAATGTTTGCATAACTGAAAAGTTTGTATGACTGAAATATTTTATCGATTTTCTTTCATTTTGATAAAACAAAAGAGTCACATCAGGCAGGTTTCTTACCCGAAGTCTCTTCGATATTGTTAGTATCTTTCCCATTCAAAGTAATGACATTTTAAAAAGTTTGTGTCACTTCACAAAAAAAATAAATCTATGTTTGTCCTATATTATAGAGTTCACTTCTATTTTCCTAGTATTGCTTGCCCACTTTAAATAAACTTATTTCACTTAATTGTTCAAGATACTTTTTTCCCTCTGAAATATCTTATGAGTTGTTATTCATTAATTGCTTATTGACAGACAAACCAACAGAAAAAAAAGACTTGGCATGACTAGAGGAGTATTAAATTGATTATATTTCATCCATTGATATCCCATACTAATTCCTTTTCAAATTCAGACAACTGATACCATTTTCCCTCCTGTTAACAATTTAGTTTTTTTTTTTTTGCCTAACTAGCATGTTTGAAAATCTTCTAGAACAGAAAGACTGAGCTTATTGTCTATCATCTTCAAGGACTTTGACATAAGTGAGTTTTTTGTGTATAGGAATTATTTTCAAGATGTGTTGTGTTTGATGTTAAATGTTTGTCATCCATAACTTAGTACATCCATTTATGCACTCAGCTGTGGTAGACTTACTCTGTCATACTCACTTTTTGGACTTTATTCAGTATTAGGTCAGTATTTTTTCTGTTTAAGTGACTTGGACTGAATAGTGTCCATGGTCTCAAACAGGATCTCAGTATCCATAAAGCAAATATTGAAGGGAAAAAATTATGGCTACACCACGCAAAAGGTTGCTCTCATTGCAACTTCTGAAAACTTCGGAAAACTTTTGAAAATGTGTTCTCAGTTCAGAACCCAAACTCAATCTCTTAACATTCCTGAGAGTCCCAAGTTGTCATGTTAGTGACATTGTTTGCCTTGTTTTGCAGACAATTTTTTTTTCTTAGAACACTGCTGAGATGTAATCTAAGTCTCTATGTTTTTACTCAGAAAAAAAATGTGTATGAATCTGGGTTTTAACAAAGCATGTAAATGCATCCTAAGCTTGAGTAACCGTTGCTTTTAAAAGATTCATTTCCTGTATCTTACTTAATTTCTTCAGTGATTATTTTCACACAGAAGGTCACCAGCTGTCTACAGTAAGCAGAATCTCATTATTCTTTAATAGACAAGAGGAATTACCATAAATGTGTCTGCATCTGATAATAAAGTAACTACTCAAAATTATCAAGTTTCAAAATGTTATTTAGCCAAGTCAATATGAGCTTCTCAGTGTTCTCCTCCTGAACCTGTCCTGTAGCCACGCAAGAGCTCAGAAGGGAGTAGTGAATTCTGAAAATCCAGAATTCACATCAAAGCCATATTTTTTTGCACAGACTGAGTCAGTTGTGAGCTGCAAATCTGTGTAATAGATGGGATTTTACAGTACAATCACAGTTTTACTCTCTGAAACCATATTGAATGGATTTCCCTGTTGGGCTTTTCCTATTGATCTACATCCTAAATAATGCTGAATGTTCATGTTGAAGTTTTTGGTGGGAAAAGCATGTGGGTTTTTTTTCTCTCTCTTTTTACTTAGAAAATGTACTCTTATCTAAGAAAGTGTTCTAAATATTTTGAGATACGGATACAGCCTATTTCCTGTTTGAACCTGTGCTAGTTGATGTGATCATAACTTTTTTTTTCTTGCTCCAGTAGTATTAGGCTTAACAAAAAGGAAATTTCAATTTCTATGTCAATGTAAAATGCATGTCAAGTAAATTTTTTTAAAGGAAAAAAGGTTTCTTTTAAATTTAGTGGTATGACATTTTTAACAATCAAATCTAGACTATAGATATGAATGCTCTTGAAAACACTTCTACAGGCAAATAGCTTGGCAGATATGAATGTAACTCCACTAAGTTCCCTTGTGGAATGACAAGAATGTTTGCAGAATCTCTGATTTTTAATATTAATTGTAAAAAGCAGAAGCTTTCTTTCATTAGTTGGGCTGGAGGGTAAAGGAACAGTCTTAGGTAGGTGAACAAAATACCGTTTTAATTTATTTTTTTTCCCCAAGTCTGAATTGATATGATTCAGCAACTGTGGACTTTACTGTTTTAAATAAGGAATACAAAATAGTACAAAGACTTGTTAAAGCTCTCTTATGTGCTGTTAAGTTACTAAACACATTAATATTTATTCAGTAAACTTTCAGGCTAATAAGAGTGTTATTCTTTACACTTTCATAGGTAAAATCAAGTGCTCAAATGTGTTTATCTGCCCTAATCTTCAGCCATTTTGTCCTTATAAAATGAAAACAATATTTACAAACACTACTAGTGAGTTCAGTAAAATGGGTGAATTCTCTTATAGAAGTACCTTTACAAAAGTAAGGTTCAGGGAAACCATAATGTAGAACTGTGCAGTGGTGATGGTATGGTTTTCCTGAGACAACTAGCAGCCACATCTCTTTTCCCATACATAAATGGCAGTCAGCAATAGCTAGAAACAAAAGACCCCTCTCTCACTCTCTGAATACAGTGACATTCATTCTCAGAGAAGCAGGGGCAGCTTTTTGAAAGCAGACTTCTTCAGTCCAACAATAACACACAATGAGTTATTGACTTGTTTATATATGGAGCTCTTTTCAGTAACTAACTCTGACTCCCCACAGTCTGGACAAATGATTGATTTCGTTGTTAGAAAAAGAGAAAGCTCTTGCACTAAACTCTGTAGTGCAAACTACTTTTTCCCCATTTGTTCCCCTACTGAATAGGACCTTATTAAAATGCACTTTCCAAAAAATACCTGCAGCTGGCCTTTATAAGCATGTTTTGTATATATAAATAAGTAATTTGTCCCACTCTTTTGTACGGTAACAAACCATTGGAGAATCTTGTCAACATGTATATGAAGGTTGATTGTCATAGGATTTTGGTTAAATGTTATTATTTATATTGATGTGCATATAAAGCATAATTTAAAATATATTTACAGTAGCTATTTGCTATTTGATTACAAATATTACCTTTAAAAATTAATAGACTTGATGTTTTTCTATTGAGAAATTCCTATTTGCTTTTGACACCAGTTGCTAACATTATGTTCCATACCTGTTATTTTGATAGATTTTTATATGTGAACAACTAAGCAAAATTTTGAATAACTGTTAATTCATCAATGATTTTTGCACGTTATTTTAGCATATCATGTTGTATTTTTTAACACGCAGTTTGTTAATTCTTTGTATACATATATGCAAAAGTTTTTATTTTGTTTTAAAGAAAGCAACCCTTCTTATGTCCTCTTTTGCTTTTATGGGATTTCTTTACTGTAAACTAGTATTTGATTTCTTTTTCTCTTTTTCTTTTTTTTTTCTTTTTCTTTTTTTTCTTTTTCTTTTTTTCTTTTTCTTTTTCTTTTTCTTTTTCTTTTTCTTTTTCTTTTTCTTTTTCTTTTTCTTTTTCTTTTTCTTTTTCTTTTTCTTTTTCTTTTTCTTTTCTTTTTTTTTCTTTTTCTTTTTTTTTAAATTTAAATACTGAGATATTAGTTAAAAAGATGCTGCATTTGTCCAACAGCTGCATTGAAGAAACAATCTCTATACAGCAAAAGAATGGGAGTGTTCTACTGAGCCCTGCAACTTGCAAGTTACAAAACATTCATGAAAAGCTAAGCACTAATTAGAATGTTGTTAATGTTTTCAGTGCATTTTACTAACATACCTAGAAATGTCATGAAGAATTAATGAAATTAATGACTTCTCACGCCTGATTCTCCACGTTCTTACACCTGCAAAGTAGTTAGCCATTCCGCAATGAATGTGAAATATTAGCAGATCAAATGCAAAATGCTAGCTGTTTATTACAACTTGACATAAATTCTGTAGAAAGCTACACAAGTTGGAAGGAAATAAGGTATCATATTACTTGTATCCATGTGATTATTCTTGTGTTTCTTACAAGGAAGTGAGGATTTCCAGTTTGTATAGGTTTCCATGGCTATAAAAAGAAAACTGGGAAAGCATAAATTGTGGATTTCTAATCTGGATTATCAACCATGGAACTTGCTGATTTTGTTATTCTAGTTCTTTAACTTAATCTTTTTATACCTTGCTTTTACAGATTTGTATTCTTCTCATGCCTTGTGTATGAATTTCTTGTATCTCATGCATTTTCATCCTTAATCTTTCATTTGCTTTACAAATAAAAATATTTTTGCTTATATGTTTACTTCCTTTTGTTTATATAATGTAATTTTCCTAACATAATTTAGCTCCTTTTTGGAGTGCTAGTCCAGGTGGACCACCTTATCATTTCCTCTTATCATTAATCCTGCCCAGGCAGATCTGATTAACAAAATGTGAATATATGCTATGATATCACCGGTGACATTCTGATGTTCTCTAAGCCTTGCTAGAACCTAGCTAGAATTAACAAAGATTGATTTTTTATAAAACTCCTAGTGAGGAAGTTGCAAGGAGAAAAAATTTAACTAAATGTCTTTGCTCTTTTCCATTCTCATAGGAGCAGCAGGAATTAGCATACTTTTGAAAAAGCATGTATAAACAGCGCAAAGAGGGCCTGGGAGGAGCTATGCTTGCTATAGAAATCCTTGCACAGGGCAAAATTTGATGCAGAAATTAATGCTTGTCTTGTTATCTTTAACTTCTGTGTATCTTGTTCTGTGGGCTGTGGATATAGATCAGGAGCTCATAGTAGCGTCATTCTTAACTGGTTGTGGGGGGTCGAGGGAGGAAAAGGAAGAGCTATTCTTCTGTGTAGCTTCTGTAGCCTTTTGTGGAGACCCAGAGATCCATAGGATTTTCCTGTGATCTCAACGTAGCCATACTTACAATTGACTGGTTCCTCCCCCTGTGTATCTGAATGTCCTGAGACAGACCCTCAGCTGCAGTAAAGTGATGTCAGTTGAAGTTGGTGGCTTTTTGCTCATTTAATTGAGTGGCATACAAACCTGGACTCACGCCTTCTCCTCCAAAGGCTTTCAGAAAATCTCTGAAAAGGAGCATTGTAGAGCTTTTTAGTTTTTGTCTCCAGCAGCTTCAGGTGTTATGCAAGGAAACAAATCAGGACGATCAGGAACAGATCTTGGTCTTTGAAATACGTATGTTGCAATTGTCTGTGTATATTTGCTTTATTAGACAAGTTACACTCATTTTATTGGGAAAATGTATCTTTTCTGTCTGAAGTGCAACCAGCAGAATATCTTTTTAGCCATTAGAGTTCCATTTGATAGAGATAAACACAATACAAGAATAAAATTAAATATATTCTGAAGAAAAAGGAAATCGTATTTGTATTTTTAATTTCAATTAAAGAAGCGAATTATACAAAAGATTTTAATTTTTCCTTTGAAGGTGTTTTACTTTATATTTAGTTATGCATAAAAATTCAGTTCTATGTGTTGTTAATTCATTTCATTAGTAGTGCCAGAATAATTTGTCAAAATAAAGTTCTGAGATTCTTTGCAAGCATCCAGGCATTTCCTCATATATTTGGAATCAGAGTTCTAACAATATTTTTTCACATGAAAGACATACCTTGTATAGCAAACTTCGCTAGCCCTTTGCTTGTGCCAGGAAGAAAACCTTACTGTGCTAAGGCTAATGCTAATCATCCTTAACTTTTATAGTTACTTAAAGGTTCACCCATCTGCTCCTGTTCTTCTGGTCTCGTTTTCAGCTGCAACTGCATGAGACCAGTGGGTGTACACTAGTCAATCAAATGTCCTTGTGACAGCAAATGTATACAGACCCTTTTTACTTTCTAGAGATTTCATTACCTCACTTAGATGGATAGTGTTAATTGTTTCAGATTTGGGGACATTAGATGAAATCCTGGTTTTGTTTAAGTTAATAACTAATCCTCTCATACAGATTCATTCTGACAGGTGTCTTGAGGAAGGAAAAAATGTCATAGCATGCCTACTGTTCAGAAAGTGGAAAACACAGATGCGAAGCCAACCCTATCATAGGTAGAGCACAAGTATCAGTTATAGGACCATCTCAGTGAGATGGAGACTGTGGGATTTAAACAACCCATACAAAAGCAATTGACTTGTGTCAAAAATAGCACAGTCTTCATTTTTTAAAAACCTTTTCTCTACTACATATAGATTAGACACTGTTTATCCAACTTTGAAATACTGACCATTGAAAAACATCTTTGAGATATGTGAAGTTTTTAGGTTATTCATTCTAAAAAGTCTGTGATTTTTTTTAGTTATATTGCAAACCAAGCCTGCCCTAATAAAGTTTAAAATATATGCCTTTTCAAGTTGGTGTGGAATAAAAAACAATTAAGAATGCTTATATGAGAATTTGTAAGAAAATGACATATGTATATATGAAAACATTTCATACTGGGTTTTTAATCCATGTATATTCATTATGATATTTTTCATTTTTCAGTTGGATTTTGGTATTGATGTTCAGAAGGGGAAAATCATTAGACATTCTTTCAATGACAACAGAGTAATTATAGTTAAAGCAGGATTAAATAAGTGAATTATATAAAGTAATTTTATTGGTAGATATGGAAAAAACAAACAAACAAACAAACACATAAAGACTATATTTAAAGGCCAGAAAAACTGTTTCTTTGTAACTGACTTTAAAAAACTGATTTCAGTTTCCATATAAAAATGGGACAGTTTTCTATCAGTATGCTTCTTAGTGACCCAGTAAAACAATTGCCACAAGTAATTTCGTATGCACATAGGATGTGGATTTTTGAATCTTTAAATTTAAATCTTTTTTCCATGGCTTATTGTGAACCCAAAATGCAAATGATCATTTTCCTAACAGGCAGAGTAAGTACTCTTCTAGACTTAACACCTTGATTTTTCTTCTGTGCATTGGCTTTAGGAACACACAAAAAAGTCTCCAATTATGCCAATATGTAATCCTATTTTAAAGTTAGTCTCTCATTGGCTTTCGACTCAGTTCCATGAATAAACTTAGCTGTGCTTATCAGAAATAAATAAATACCTTGGGAAGCCAGTATCAATACTGTCTGACACAAAACCCATCTGCCCTCGTTGAAGTAAACGAACTTCACAATGAATGATGGCTTTCAGGATTTTATTTTTTTTTCCAAAAGTTATTCATACTCTGGAATGTCTTTGAATATAAAGCCTTGGTCACTGTGATAATTTTGTATCAATGAAAACTCTTGCATAGCATTTGTAAGTCCTTTCGGTTAGCAATGTGGGTAACTGTATGATTTCCCCTTTTCTTTGTGAAGACAATTATTAAACCACTTAGACTTCAGTTCCTCTTGAAAATTGGAGTTTTAACTCCTGTAATTGCAAAGGCACTTTTTGGCTATAAAAAGCAGTCCTCTGCTGACCAATGGTTATGAGCGGTTTAGTAAAAGATTTAAATATACAATAAGAGAAGTGAAAAATAATACACAAGGTGACATATGTCTGTTTTGTTGATACAAGATTCCAACATATCTCTAAAATGGTGTTGAATGAACATGTTTAACAAATTATTTTGTTCTTATAACATACAAACCTTTAATGATATAACAAAGGAAGATTAAGTGCTTAGAAATGCTCAGAATTATGGTTCTGATAAGCTATTCTCGAGCACAAATTACCTGGGAAATATATAGATCAAATACTGTCTAAAGAATAATATTTACTTGAAATGACAGTTCTTGAAAGACTTCTGTGTACATACAGACAAGCGACAAGCAACGTGATTTTTAGGCCTGTTTTAAAACTATTTTTTTTCTATTTGACATCAAAAAAGGCAGTGTTTTTGTATTTTTTTTTGTACTTTTAGATGGTAACTCACTAATCATTGCATTCTCCCCTCCCCCCCCCTTTTTTTTTTCATTTTTGATCTTCCTAATTTCATATAGAGTGGGTCTGACATGGACTCTCTTACTTTCTTATCCTCTTTTCTAGCCCTTTCAATTCATGTGTTTTCTACAGTGTGTATATATGCCTATATATACCTTGAAGATTAACTTCTACCAATTAAATCAATGACCAAACAAAAACTGAGTAGTGTCATTATGATCCATGATGACAATCACATAGTCTTTTTGGTTGACATCTAAAATTGATTTAAAAAAAATGTATTTTTTTCTTATGGTAAAGTTGCTAGTTCATAGTTCTGTGTAAGAATTAGTGTGCAGCTGTCTGTTCTGCCCACAAACAGAATTTTGGCAAGTGCAGTTTATTACTTTTCCCACATGTGTCAGAGTAGAAATGCATTCTGTCAACCCTTCCACTTGTACAGAAGATTTTTCCCTCAGAGCCAGCTTCAGTACCTTTACTTGCATGATGAAAGTGTACAGCAAAGACTGTGTCCTCTCTCCTTATCGCTGCTGACCATTTTCTGCCCATGTGCTTACAACAAAGGAGCAACATCCAGTGGTTGGGTGTTCCCAATCGAAGGAAAGGTGGGAAGCTTGAAATGAGGTAAAAATTCAATGTATTTCAGTGCATTCAGTGTAATAGCTGTAAATATGTTTAATGTCATGTGTGACTCCAGAACTGTATGAATCCAGAGAATGGATCACTAGAGTAAACCTGCTTGACTTCAATAAGTATGAAAAACTGATCTCATGTACTGAATAGAAGGTTTGGTGTATGTCAGTTTTTGTTAATTCTGCAGCTTTCTAAAGAACCTGGGGAGGTTTTTCTTTTTCTAATTTCATTTCCTACGTTTTATATTACAGGATTCTTCTTACTAGGAAATCAATACGTAACAGAGATTTTTCACCCTAGCAAAATATTTCAGTATTCAGTTAAGAGTTTAAGTAGCTCTGCTTTTGTTAGAATTGTGTTGCTGCTCTAAAGAAAAAACATTAAACTTTGTTCTATTCTTCAGGTAAAAAGTGTAGTTTACAATGTCAACGTTTAGTAAGCTAATCATGAGATTATGCGGGAAGTATTATAGGAAAAAACTATTAAATCAAACATTTTTCTTACAGTAGCTCAAGCTGTGAGGTTGATGGCGTATTCTATAAATGAAATACTAATACAGAATTGATGGCAGGTAGAAGTGAAGAATGATTTCCATGCAGGTTTCTTGATAGCACCAAAACCCTGTTCCCTCAGATACAATAATATTAATACTTGCATCTTATTGCAATGCCACCTGCCATCTTAATGTTTCACTTCTAATTAAAGTAATTAAAAATCTGTTTATAACCATATCAATGTTATATCATCTTCCTATTGGTAATTTGTGTTCAACATTAACTAGTTTTCAGTAACATTACTTTCCCTTGCTATCTACTAAATTGTAAGAGCTGATTTTTTTTTTCTTAAGTATGACAGACTCACTAAGTGTCATATACATGTAGATCGCAATCTTGAGCTCCTTACTTGAAATAGTTTCAGAAATCTGAAACTATCTGTCCGAGGTTTGAATATCTTTTCCAGTTCCATGTGCTTGGTAATTTTATCTCTGCCTGCTGAAAGGCATGTACCAAATGAAAAGCTTTTAATGACACTTATTACCAGAAATATGAAGATAGAAAACAATCACTTGTTATTACAATTGAAAAAGTACTGCCCAGATCTGTCCTTGAAATGTTTTGAAGGCCATGAAAATAATAAGGAACTGCAAAGTTTATGCAGAGAAAAAGCAAGAAATGTGTATTAATTGGACAAAATACATCCTTTTGGTTCTAGAAGTGTAAGATCTTCCAATATATGTTATTCAATTAATTTACAGTAACTAAAATTTCTATACATGCAAATGTTCATTCTAGATAAACACCTTAGATATACAAATCCAATTTAGTTAATTTAATGCATGCAGATCACATGAAATAACTGTTCAAGTGTTTCATTAACCTTCAGCAGGGTATTTTAACTGTCCTCATAAAGACTTCATCACACTGAAAAGTATGGAAGTGGTGCAAAACAGTGCACCATGCAATCTCCAAGCACATGCTGTAGGAAAGGTCATATTTCTGTTTGAATGAGTCTGAACTTGAATGGCAGAACTCGCCATTACATCTGTGAGCAGCTTTAACCTCTGAACAGCGATGAAGCAACTGGAAGGAACTAAGAAGCTGCTGCAAATGGCACAGTGTGCAAAGTGGTTGCTGGATGGGATATAGTCACAGCTCTCTGATTCTCTTTGATAGAATTATAACATCCATTGCTCTAAGGATGTAGGCCCATTAGTTCTGTCTTTAGAAGTACTCAATCAGTTGTCTGTGTGTCCTTAAGTGTCAATATTAAATTTAGTATCATTTGATGTCAGAATGAATGCTGATTCAACAATACTTCCATGTTAAATAATCCACCTTTACCTTTAAATATTCCTTATTTTTGTAATTCCTCTAACTAAACAATTTCTCGTAAGTGTAATTCAAATAAAAGTTGTTGTATCACATTAGTAGGCATATTAATTATCAACTGTGCTGTGCAGAATAATCAAATGTAGATCTAGCTAGTCAAAGATTAGATTTTTATTCAGTAGCAACTCAATTAGATGTTCAAGCTAAGAAACAATGACTGATTGCTTAATATGATTAGTAGCACTGGGGTATATGATTTTTTTGTGTATTTTTTAAAGGGTGCTGAATCATAACATTGCCACCTATAGTAAATCACTGTTTGTGGCACCATCACAGCCTTATTCACAAGTTTTTTTTCTTTTCTGATTACCTATTGAACAGTCTTCTTTCTGTTTTGCAATTAATAGAAGTCCATGAAATTTCTATTTCTTTCTTTCCTTAACATTCCTCTGAGATTCTAGAAGCTGAGCACTGTCAAAGTCATATTTGGAAAACAGTTGTGCATATGAAGATACAGATGGGTACAGAATGAGATTTTTCTGAATCTGGGCAACATTTCTTCTATATTGACAGGGAAAATGCTGAAAACTGATGGAGAAGTCATCATTTTTCAAAACTAGATCACTCATTGCTTACTAAAAAGTCTTTCTTGTGGTCTCTGATACCTGGTTTAGAAAATAAGATTTTCCTGGTTTAGAAAATACTAAGAGATGCTGAGTTTAGATCCTAGTATAAATCAATACTGAAGCTGTTGAAGCTTGGCTGATCTATACCAGCTGAGGATTTGTTTCACTAAATGTAAACTCTTATTGCTATTCTTACAATTGTATATCTCCTGCCCCTTGTTCACATTTCAATTGACAGGTTCAGTGCAAAGTGGCTTAGAGCACTCAGTTAACATGCGTGGACTCTGAGTTATATAGCATTTAAACTGACAGCTGACTTTACAGTGCCAAACTAAACAGAAGAGACATGAAGAGATACTGATAATATGTGGACTTTATATACAATCGTAATAAAAATAATTGATACTCTTATTTGCTGTGGGTTTGTAGTAACACCAGTAGACTGTAAGGTATAAAATACCTTGCAGACAGAGTTGTCTTGAAACCCATATATAATCATAAGCAGTTCATTAGACTTGGAAATATTGTGAATACTGTATTGGAAATATTTACCAGTCTAGGTACAAATGACACAGCCATCTCTCACCTTGGTGGACAGACATTGTGAAAGAAGAAAATACTTCTAGTGTAACAAGAAAAGCATGGTTCAGTCACGAGGCTGCAATGTACAGGGGACCTCAACATCTCTCACATCAGTACAGTTACCCTGGTGTGTGCCAGCCAAGGAGAGAACCCTCCTATATTTTAATGAGAGAAGTAGTTTGTTCTTTACGTGTGCTTTTTTTTTTCTTTTTTTTTTTCTTTTTTTTTTCTATGCTGTGTTCATTTACCATTCCCTCACCCAATTCCTGTACAAGTGTCACTTCCATGATGAGTTTTCCTGGAGAATGAGGAGTAAAATGTGTAGGCCCTCTGTAGCACAATGAAAGCATGCATTTTTTTCAACTTATGTGTACGTAAGCCTTCTTTTGTGAATAAGACTCATAGGGTCAGATAATGTTTAAAGGGAAAGGCTTTATGTCTCTCAGGCCTGCATGTTTCCACATGGATGCTTCTACACACACACAGATTGAATTATGAACAGACCTATTAATGCTGGGATCACAAAAGGTCAAGTTTTGTCTTCTTTTACCTCTATTCAGAATTGCTTTTGAAAGGGGGGAAAAAAGGGATTTGCAGAAAAAAAGATTCACGATGAAGAATTTTACAGGTCTTTTTTTCTGTCCTTTAGCAACATCTGGGAGTTGAAAAAAAAAATCTTATTATGTAAAATAGTCCAGGGGTATTGTATTACTAGGTTTAAATATATCTCAATTGGGTCGCTTGTAGGGTTACCTTTTGGAATAACTTGTTACCTAAGGAACAAAACGCTAAAAAGGAACTTGAGTAAATTTTTTTCTGCTACTAGAGTGGATATGTTTAAGTGAAGAAAAATTGTTGAAGTATTCCAAGAAAAAAGGGTATATGTTTATATATTACATAAAAATAGAGTTCTAGTCCCTAAAATGTTTCTTAGGAAAATTTTGCATTGAAGTTCACCTAATTCTTCAGAATCTTCAGACAATTTAAAAAGTTTTATTAAACTTGTATATAAAGTGGGTGTTACAAACTGATCTACCAGTTCTCACCTTAAGTAATGTTACTATTATTTTCAGAAATATCCTTGCAAGAGGAATATCAAATTATACGATTGAAGTGTTTCCAGCTGTAAATATCTTCATGTTCTACATCCAGCTATGCAGAGTCATGAAACCACTCTAGTACCAAAACATTTTTTCTCCTGTATTTTATACAGAAAGCATGATTGAGAAACAGAGAACTGAGACTGAAATAATGATAGATGTTTTTAGGATGACCAAAGGGTAACTTTTTGGCCTGAAACTCAGCATTATATTTGGCATCAATTTACCCATATATGTTTGTACATGTGCAAGAAGGAATGTAAATAGATGCAAGTATGAATCTCTAGAATACAACACTGCTAACTTTCTGTCATGTTAAAAAAAGTATAACTTTGTCTTTATGCTTTGTTTATACATGCAAAAATGATGCAAAATATACTGAAGTAGAAAAATGCACAAGTGATACAGAATTTTTAAATATGATTAAGGCTAGACATTAGTCATAGAAAGTTCAGAGAAACCTAAAAAAGCTATGGAAGTGGGAATTATTATGACAAAGGAACTATATTAATAGCAAATGTGCTACACAATGTAAAGAATCATTTGCAATATTTACACAATTTACAAATTGCTGATTCAAAAATTGTTGTAGCTCAGTAAAAAGATCTAGGAATTCCTATTGGATGGATTGAAGGAGAGTAAGAAAAATGGATGAACTCTATACTGTATAAAATAAATAAAGTAGTAGCAAAATATTGGAATGCAATTATATAAATGCCACCATCTGAAATCTCATATTCATGGTTTTCACAGGGATAGGAAAGAAAGTTATTGTAAAAATACAAATAGCTTAAAGACCTGTGCTCAAAAAGAGTAAGAATATTTTATTTGAAGTAAAAATGAAAAAAACTATAGTTCACCTAGGATGAGAATAAAACAGCATAATTAAAAATCCAGTAAGTTATAACTTGCATAAAATAGATATGAGTTAAGATTCAATAAAAATAAGGCTCATTACATTTTTTTTTCTTCCAAGTACTTAATGAAATACCAGAAATCACTTCAGTAAGATATTGACTTCTGTATCTTCAGTGTTTGAAAATAAATTAAAATAAACAGGTAATTATTGTACTAATTCAGAAAATCTAAGCTTGCATAATGTGGGGTAGAGAGATGTAATGTCATTGACTTAGTAGGGCCAATACTTCTGTAAAGGATGTTTTTCTGCTTTCTGTAACCAGGGTCAATGTTAGAGACTCATCTGGATTGGACTAGATTGAGTAGTATAGTAGTATGTGGCAATCTTAATCTTTTTTAATTTGTACAAATATGTAGGTCTTGTCATAATTGAAATGATGAATTACCAGTAATGGAATACAATAAGAGAGAAAATAATCTGGCAATAGAGAAGAATCTGTGTTTGAGCTTCTGGAAAATCTTTTCACTTCAATATATGTTACAATCTCCTTCAAGCAAAAGACAGAATTAACAAAACTGAAAAATCTCGTACAAGATGTCATAGATGACTTGATAGTGTGAATACAGGCTTCTGCATGTATATAAGTACTCTGCCATAAAATAGAGTAAGAAAACATGTGATTGCCCATGCAATACAAAGCTATAATTCTTTAATTGCCATGCACAATCTGGCCTGTTTATTTCTTCTAAGCTATTAAAACTAATGATATATGTAATCTAATTTTCTTTAAGTTAGATGCACAATTACATGTGAAAAATGAAGTTGGGGACACAAATGGAGACATCTGGAGGCATCAGCTCAAACATACTATAGTCCCAATTTTTTATTTGTGTTTGTACAAGTAAAGCTTACATTTTCAAATGAGATATAGTTTTAAGTTTGCATACCAAAAAAAATAATTCCATAATTGTAGTCCTATGTTTAAATTATATACCTGTTGTATAAACAGTGAGATTTTGTGATTCTGAAACCTGAGATTTCTGAAACCAAGAAGGCTGAGAGAATTTGATCTGGCTTTCTGAAAGTATCCTTCGTTTTGAGCATTCATTTTAGCTCTCTCTGGAAGCTGATTTCACTAGCATTTCTTAAAGGTTTATAAAATTTAATGTTGTGATGGTGTTGATTGCATATCGTACATGATCAGCTATTTTTAACAGCTCCATGAATTTGAGTTCTAAACTGCAGCTACATTGGTACTGTGGAGTATAAACGTTTCACAATTGTAAAGTTTACCTTTATTTTTTTCAAATGACACGTAATGTTCATATTGAATTTGGAATGTACGGCAGGGGTGATTTTTGCTTTATTTAGACTTGATTACTCCTTGATTTGAGACACTCTCTTGTCCTTGCCAAATTCAGAAAAATATAAACCCAGTCCTCTTGCAGTGAAAATTTGGCATGAAAGTTGTGCAAATATATTGAAAATATTTTTATGAAAACTGGGATAATATACTAGGTACATTCAAATAAACATGTAGTTTATGCATCTACTTTTTGGGAGTTAAAGAATTGTGTAGTCCTTTTTTATTTTAATATATGCCACTTGTAAACTACAAATTATGGAAATAATTAATGCATTTTTTCAGTTTTTAAAGACCATCATAAGTATATAATTACCAGTGATTTATATGGTTGCCTATAAAAGGCAAAATAAGGAGGGGGGAAAACTAGTTTTATTCCATGCTCTTGCCTCTTTTGCATGTGGTTCCGCATCCATGAATATTGGAAATAGGTAGATACATAAAAGTTACGAACATGTATTGTATTCTGCCAAAGTTGGCACAGTAAAAAAACATACTTTCTCTAGGTTTGTAGAGGAAAATGCCAATAAGTGTGATGTCAACATCAGCTCTTTTAAGTAGGTAATGTAATTTAACTGTTCAGGTGAAGATACTGATTGATAAATTAGAAGCAGCTGTTCAAAGCTACAGACCTCATCTCTCTACATTTGCTCCACAATTATGAGCTAAGCAGGAACAGCAGTGTCTTCTGTGTCTGTCTATATTTAAAAGAGCTTCCTGCCATCACATCTTTATCCTTGGATCTTTATCTGGAGCAGGATATGTTTTAGTAGTTTTTCCAGTTTGAGAGCTTGATTAAAAGTCTTGGTGTTTGCTCAGTAGCACCATCTATAGCTGTATGAATTATAAAATACTTTTGTTTAAAAGGGGCGTGTTTTTGGTGAGTTGGGGGGGAGGGGGGCGGGTGGGCTTGGAGCAGTTTCTTAATAATCTTTAAGTTAAAGTTGTTAAAATATGTAGAAATATAATGCCAATCATTTTTTTAATTGGTTTTGAAAAAAATTCCATGAAATTAAACAGCTTTCCTAGCAGATTTTTCCTGGATCATGAAAAATACTAACAGAGGGGTTTGAAGACAGGTACTGCTCGTGAGAATAGGTAGTAACGTACCTAGGCAAATTAATTTTAAGATGTTAACCTGTTCTAAGCTATACTCAAAATTTATTTTACCAAATTAAAGTATTCCATTAAATTGTTACCTTTGATCATTGGGATATCCACTTTAGATACGGATACAGATATCATTTTTGACTAATGGTTGACCAATAAACTAAAACAATTTAAGATCAGATTCATACAGCAAGGTTGGCCCTACAGTGCCTGAAAGAGTGTTAGATGCCCATTACAGTCTGACAAAATCAAATGAAGAGAACAGGAGTACTTTACTGATTTTGTTAGGTTTGGTTTGACTTTGAGAACAGCTGAAAGGCATACGTGGAACTTGCTGACTTTTTTTTTTTCCAGCTTAGCCTGTACTTAGTTCTTCTAGTATCTGAACAGTTTTACTGCCATAATAAATCTTTTTTTTTTTTTTTTTGAATACTATGTAACATCACACCTTATGGTTTCTTTGCTCTTCCACAGAAAGAAAGTGGCTGAAATATCCATGTTTCAGATATTCATTGTTTCCTATAGCTAACTATAGTAGTGAGTAGCTAGGGCAAGTTCCTGCAAAATGCTACAGAAGGCATGAGGGTTTAGCATATCAGGCAAGGATGATGGAAGGGCAGGAAGAAGCTTCAGCTTTTCACTGTGCCTAAGAAAATGTCAAAGACATTCAGTAACATTACTAACATTTCCCAAAAACTTTCTTCACTCTTTCCAGCTTCTGTATTGACCCTGGCTCACTTGATGCTCTTAGCATGTTGTTCAGAGGAGGAAAAAAAAAAAAGAAAAGGCTGTATCTTCAGAACACCATGCACAGACAGCCTGAACTGGTCTTGGCTTAAAATACTCTCAACAAAACTGTTGTCACTCTTCTGTTCATGTTACACAACTAATAGGAACTTACAGAATTCATTGTGAACACTCAGTAAATCAATTGGCAATGTCTTAACACTTCCAGGAATGCTTAGTTCTAAACCCAGGATTTTTCCTTTTCATAATACCATATTCTGCTCTATAATAAACTGTTGTACTTTCCAACTTTGCTTGGAGGGGGAAAACAGAAACATATTTCTTTGCAAGAAGAAAAAAGTTCTTGTAGATAACTTTGGAAAACAAGTATAGCTCCACTGTAGTTTAGTGAAGGCTTGCATTCAATGTTAAAAAATCTGTAAAATGAGGAAAACCTCTTGATTGCTGACCATGATGTCCTATCCTGGTTATAATTGGGAGTGAAATATAATTTGGTGTTCCTCAAAACTAAAATTAAGTATTTTTTTTTTCATATGCTGGATGCAAGAAACATAAATGAGAGTAAGTTATGCTTCCTGTTAAAGCTAACATAGAAACAATTAGCTTAGAGGACTAGACCTTGCAGATGTTGCCAGCTAAATATCTTGTTATTTAGCTTGCCGTAGTTCTCTGTGTGCTTGTGAAGTGCTAACTACATAGCAGTACAGATTGGGAACTGCGCTTATACTTCCTTATGTGGATGTTTCTCGACTAAAATCAATCCGTGATCGCACTTTGTCTTCATGAACATTCAGAATTAAAAGCTTTCTGGAGCTAAAATACTTGCACATCAATATAAACATGTGGCTAACACATGAACACATATGTAACCTTAACATGAGTTACTAATCAAGACAATAAGCCTTGAACTTGCATTGTGCAAGGCTATGCTATGAAAACATTTGATTCTCTGCCACTGTTCCCAATGCCCTGTGATCTACCAAGAGAAGAATCAGGGCACGTGTTTCCTCAGTAATTGCACTGTTTCTGAATGCTTATTGTAAGCAGGGCTGGATGTTCTGCTGGAAACTAAATGGGAAGTCTAGGCTTGAATTTTTTTATGCCTCTATTGGAAATCATGAGATTTTTGAGGCAGCTCTTGATATTTTGGATATTCCAAATACCTAAAAATTATGCTAACGGATAGTAACTGTCAACAGGTAGCTTTAGCAAGCAGAAACCTTTTCTTCCACTTTTTATCTCTGAACCATGTAAGTCTTCAGAAGGCTTGATGTTGCTTTTTATTGATCACTTCAAGCAACTTTTCTGATATTTAATTTATAGGTTTGTACTATCTTGAGGTACTTATGTTTGGATATCCTGCTATATGCGTAATGCGAAAATATATTTGAGCATAAGAAATTCAGATTGAATCAGATTTTCCACACATGCATCAGTACTATGCTTACTAACTTATTCGTAGATCACAGTAGAACTCTGCTGTTGACTTTATTCAAGCTCTATTCCTGCTCATAATAATATTTACCCGAAATGTCATGTATGTGATCATGTTCAATCAAAACTATACTTCTACCGTATTTCACTTTTCCTATAGTCTTGTATGTTGTAATAACCAGTTTAACAAGTGTTTTTTCAGTGCTTTCTGAGAAGGATTTTTTTGCTTCCTCCATACAAATTAAGAACACTCACTTCCTTACAGGTTCCATGGAAGGATTATTCATGTGATCAACAGCTCACAGGGTCAATCATTTAATTTAAAAAAAAAAATAAAAAAATCGGGCAAAGTGTGGTTACATTGGAAACTTTGTTGCAAAGTGAGATGGATATCCTTTTTGGTATAATTTTGATCACTAATTTATTGCTGCTTTTGACTTCATTAGTCTCAGGTTTATGGTTCCTTCTTATTACACTGTAAATTGGATGCGAGGTAAAAAGTTTGTTTCATTGTGCATTCCCCCTATGTATCTAGTAAATACTTGTCTAACTATTTCCACAGTGTTGACACATCTGACTATCTTAAATCGCCATTGAATCAAGCATTGTGTATGTGCAGATTGGCTCTTAATTAAATCACATATGACCAAATCATACTGTAGGTAAAGAAGCGTATTCCTCAGTCGTTTTTATTACAAAAAAAAAAAAAAAAAAGAAACAAACTTCAGAAGAGCACAACACACATTCTTGACATAAGCGCTATGCAGCATAATCTACTTTAATCCTTCTGTGTTTGCACCCACAGGTTAGATTATTCTTAAGTGCTGCTCCTTACTCCTGTGGAATGCCAAGCTATTATGTCATATGTCTACAGGGAATATAGGTCCTGGTGTGTAGACTAAGGCTGTTGAACTCTGATTTGCATACAGTGCACTGTCCTTCATATGACATTGATGCATGGTTATAGCTGCATACATACAGCAATAATAAATACGGAACAGTTCACTCTATCCTGCTGTTGTAGGTGAGTTGTGAACACCCAAATGTCACCTAATAATATGCTACCAAACCTTTTTTTTCTGTTTGTATAGCAAGTTTCATACTGTTTTATCTTTGCCTTTTCTGTTTTTCAAGAGGTGGCATTATTCCATTGATAAAATTGTGTATTGGTTGTACATTTTGATTTCTTGGTAATGGCTTCTGGTTCTATTTTCATAGATTAAAGTTAAAAAATTCAACTTTGATCATATAGCTAAAAGAATGTAGATTTTTGATTAAAAACATTTTTATCTAATTTTAATTGTTCCCTGATGCTGTAATAGGAAAACAGAGATGTGCAAAGGTAACTTAAATCAGTGGGAATGAACAAATATTTATTTCACATAACTTAGAAGAATCATTAGGATATAGAGCTCTCTGTATTTGGATCATTGTAGCAGTGACATAGTCATATTTGACTCAATTTTTTTTAAGCTGTCTGAAGGGCCTTTGCATCTATTTTTTTCAGAGCTCATCTTCACAGTTGTTCTACAAAAGACAGGAAACATCAGGCTGTTTTTTATATTTCCCTTCATCTTTGAATTGTGTCTATCTATTTCTCTGCATCTGGATAGCAAATTGTTTTGGGTGTAAGGGAGGAAATAAACTAAGAGGTATTGAACAATACCTAATGTCTTCTGTGAAATTTGACAGGACTTTTAACAGATTTAGTGGTGCTGGAAGGAACTAGTGTGGGCCCTCTGTCCATAAGCATCAACCATTTGCCTCAGGTTTGGCAGCTGGCGTGAACGTCCCACTGTTCTTCAGAGATTCCTTGTTTCATTGTACAGCATCTTGATGCGTAGTTGTAACATTTCAGAGGGCAATATCAAGAGTCTGTTCTTTAACTTCAGAGAAGCCAATGATCAAGCACTAAGTCTTTTGGAAAGGTTTCCTTAGGAAAAAAGACACTTTTAATGTCATCTCTGTGATTATGTTCATCATTGATTCTACTAATTTCTTTGATTTTACATCTGTTGCTATTTTTATCGTATTGTAAGGAACTGTAAAAATGTATTCTCTTGATACTCAAAAATCAGTGAGAGATGTCTTCCAATTAACATTCAGCTCATCAGCTCACTGATCTCTATTTTTTTCAGCAGTAAGTCATAAAGTGCAAATTGTTACTTCTGTTAAGACCTGTTTGCTGTGATCCAAGCCTGTTATTCGTATCCTCACTGTCCTTTAATCCTATAAGGGTTAAAGGATGGGATGAAAGGGAAGTTCTTTCCACTGTGCCAGGCATCAAGAATTTCTGTCCTCGTTACTTCAGTGTATTGAAGGAATTTACTCCTTAAGTTCATTTTGGACTATTCTTACAATCATTTTATGGTGCATAGTACTTCACAGGTGAACTAAATAGTCAGATTTTAATGCCACCTTTTGCATTCAATAGTGATAGTTGTCATATCCCTCTGTTTTCTTCATAGGCAAAAAGTGTCAGAAATGTTGAGAGCTTAGACATGGCCATGTCTAGCAAGCACTATGGCATGGAGGATCTTTAGAGCAAAGGAGTCAATGCTGATGGCCCTACATGCGTTATAGATGCAATTTCACAGGATTTACTTGATTAGCTCAAGTGTAGTCTGTGGACTGAATGCCTGTTCATGGTTGGAGCCTGTTAGATGTGTTACTGCAATGCAACTTTTTGCTTAGCTTCATATGAATGGAATCAAATTCATTTATTCCAAGACTGTGGTGTGAAAGAAAGTGTGCAAGTGGGGAAATCTGGGAGATCTCCCTCAGAGGTGATTCTCTAGCTCTAAGTTAAAATGCTAATGTAGATGCATGTAATGGTTCTTGAGAGTTGATTGTGGTGTTATTTTGCATATTTAACTTGCTTTTTTCAGGTCTATAGAAATAACAAAGACTCATGGGAAGTACTTTATCAATGAAAAATGACTGGAAAATTATTCTGAGAATCAGTCCAGAGCTATGATAAAGAGCAAGGAAATGACCAATTTTATTTCAACTATTAAGTTTTTTAGAATTAAATATTTTAAGTTTTCATTCAGAAAAGTTGGGCTTTTACAGCTTTGATTGCTGACCACTGACATTACCACCAGGGATCAATACATAGGAATACATACGGCCTTTCATGCATCAGAGTCATAACAATATCCCTTGTACAGTTGGACATTTGCCAGGTAAGTGACTCACTGTACTCAGACAACTGAGATAGTCATGACACTGATGCACAGGAATAATTCTCAGAGGTGATAGTAGCATTCAAGCCTTGGTACAAGCTTATGATGGCATTTCTAGTGTGTAGGTAGTTAACAAACATAATGGGCTTAGCTTCTATCAACATGATTTTGAGTGAGAAAGCAGCTGACTTATCACCTGCCATGCGGTCTTAGCTCATTCCTTACATCACCAGCATATTTTTAGGTGAAAATAACATATGCAAAATTTCTTTATTCTCTTCTTTATCTAACCAGACGGTCATATGTTCATCCAGACAAAATTCAGTGATATATTTTGAAAACAATTGCATTTTCTTTTTTGCCCCTTCTAGCAAAAGGTGAACAAATGATTTTTTACAAAGGTGACAAACGATTTATGCTTTCACTATAACTATTGTATTTTCTTTCAGCTTAATGGGAAAGTGAAGTTACTGGGGAGTTCTGAGAGTACTTGCCATTCTGTAGTTGAACTCTCTTCATGTAGATTTTCTGAAGCTACAAATTAGTTGTCAAAAAAAGTCTCCAAGTTGGTCAGATTGCAGTTTCTGTTCAGTTCTCTGTATTTTCCACAAGCACATGTCTTTCCTCAATATGAAGTTCATTATTGTATCAGTAAGATAGTCTGGCTCCTGAGAATCTACTACTAATCTGTTCTATGCTTAAGTACAATTACTTAAAATAAAAATAAATATTGATTTAATGGATCCATTAAGGAATTAAAGTTTGAATCAAATTGCTCTACAGTCATTGAAACACCATCATCACTAAGGGCTAGCTAATGCTCATTCTTATATGTTAAAAATTCATCCCCTTCGAAAGCAGCTGTAGAAGTTGGCTCTATTCCTGGAGTTCTTATTGAAAATCTCTTCGAGCTAGTGATATATACATATATATATATACATATATACATATATATATATATATACACACACACACAGAATTTTTTTCCTGCGACAATAACTTCTGGCAAACTATAAAAGAAAGTCCAAAAATTTTTTTAAAGTGCATTTGAGGCTATACCAAAGTTCCAACATAAACTAGTTTTCAATGCTATTTTAATCAGTTATTCTTTCTTTGTTTTATTCACTTTTCCAGCATCAGATATCTTTTGGGTGTCTATAGAACTATTTATTCTTGCCAGGTCAAAATACTGATTTCTTAATCCATCTGACAAAATGCCAGATAACCTGAAAATTACATGACATATGGAGACTTCCTGCTTCAAATATCATGAATAAAATATACTCAATGAGATCTGTCAGGGGCAAAAAAGTCTAATAAATAATACTGTAAGATATTTTAAAGCAGTGTCTTTCTGAACTCAACAAATACACAGTAATGTTGAAGAACATGTAGATGCTGCTTCTTGAAAACTGTTAAGTTTTGTTCTCTTCATTCCTTCCCCAATGGGGCTTTTTCTTTCATTCATCTCATCCTTTCGTTTTTGTTTATGGCAGAACAATTGTTTTACCCCAGAGATCCATGGACAGAGCAATACAGTATTTTTGTTGAATAGTAAATTAGCATTTCTCATAATTATTATACTATACAAAGGTTCTTCTGTTTCATTACTTCTGTAGTTTAGGTTTTTTTTCTCTAAGTTATTAGGGTTAACCATTGAGAGCTTCTTAACTGTGCTATTGTGTTCAAAGTTTACATAAGAACCTGTCTGAGGTGAAATAATTCCATCCACAAATTGTCTTATTTGTGAATAGGCTAATCTAAGAATTGCTTGAGGGCATTATTTTGTGAAAATACATGTCTGTCATAAATTCAACTTGTCTAATCCCAATGTGTGGTTTTTTTTTCTATCAATGTTTCACCATTGTTCCATTTCTGCTACCACTTTTCAATTCTACTTTTCCCTGTGATATCTTAATAATATATTAACTAGAGGAATTCTTAAGAACTTTGCCACTGTTAATATCAGATCTGCTCTATCAATACTGGAAGCAGTGGAAATCTATTCTTGCAAGCCATTACTGTCAGGCTTGTTTTAAGTAGATCTGTTCAAAGTCATGTTGCGTGACACACAACATTATGCACTAGATGGCTACCGCTATTGATTGCCAACAGCAGCTGGGTTCACTAGGGCTAGGGACAATGATGTTAAGGTCTGCTCACTTAGGCAAACCTGTTTTGCACTGAAAGAAACCCACCAAGAGCTCTCAGATGATTATCACATCTCAGTTGAAGGGCAGTGACAAATAGCTTAGAGTAATTTAAGATTTAATAGTCTATCTTTTTGGATAGAGAGTGTGACTACCTCCACACAGCCTGCCTATGAGTGAAATTGTTAAGGTATGTATATGAATAAAGATACCTTTCAGATGAACACATTGAGATGCTTTAAGATACCATTCATCATTGTCAAATGCTCATTTCAGAGACCAGAAAACCAGGAAAGGTGGCTGTACTGAGGATTTTGCCCAATGATTCCTGCATAATTCTCAACACCTACTTAATGTACAGTCTTAGAAAGGTGACAGTCACTTTACAGTTTTTGTGCAGTAAAGAATCTGTCATATTACTACACACTTTAAAAAAAAAAAGCTGTTTTGTTTTTCAAATTATGCCTGATTTGTTCTACTCTTGTCTGCTAGATTAAATGTTTTTTTATAAAGAGAGTCAATGCACCACTCATTGTCAATGAAACCCACATTCATTGTAGGTGAATGATCCCAGGTTTTACTGTAGGGGTCTCTGGGGATGGAACCCCTTTTTTCTCTTGTTAAAACAGGGATTGCTACCTATAAGACCTTTGGTTCATGGAATCTGTGAGTTGATTAAAGTTCAAACAAAATATTATTTATTTATTTCTTCCACACATAAAAGGCACATAAAACAAGCTGTAAAAATAAAAAAAGGACCCCTATGATCTTATTTACACTTTGATCTTTTCTTGATGGTTTCTTGAGGTTCATGTCAGGTTCTTTGCTATTCTGTGTGTACCATGCTCTATCCCTGTAAATTTCCTTACTGGAGTGTTTGCTTTTATTGACATATCCTTGATTTTCCCTCACTGTTTGTGCAAACTCTGTCCTTTTTTAATGCTTAGCATCTTCAATCCTAGTTTCACAATGGAAAAAATAGGCTTTGTTTAGCAAGGAGGGAAGGTATTTATCAGTCTCATACCTTCTCCCATGCAATTGGACAACTGTTGTTCTCCTCCCATATTGGAAAATCTTATTTCTCACTGTTCTTTGCCTCTCTTCAGGCATAATGTTCAGTAATATAATTAACTGGATGTGCCTTTAGAAGTTTAAGCAGCCTGCCTGTCATTCCTGTCCTCTTCAAGCACAGGTCTCAATGCCAATATTGGTAAACCACCTGCTAGAGGTGAGTGATTCCAGAGAGGTTGGTAAGAACTTTGGTCTCTGTTATTGCTTAGATATGATGTTCAGGATATTCATAGTCCCAGTCTTTAGACCCACGGCCATCAATAGATGTTTGCCATTTCAAATGTTAGCAAAAGCACTGCTAATTGCAATGATGATTATTAAGATGTGGAAGAAGTCAAGCTCTTCTGGCGAATTTTTCTTAGATGTATGAGTTTCCATTTTTTAACATGGAGTATTCCTATAGCTTCTGAATTTCTTGCTTGTTTCCTGACTTCAGTTTAACCCAAATAAAACTACCTGATTTTCCCCTTTATCCTTATCTTTATGAATTATTCTTTCAAAATCTTGACATGAGGAGATATTTTGGTCTCTTCTGTAGTCTCTTAAATTGGTTGGCTTCTGTAAGTGTGGCTATCTCCATGTCAACATGTGTCATGGGATGTGTAAAAGCCTGTTGGGGGGGGGTGCATCATAGTGTCTAGATGGGGGGGGGGCTAAATGGTGTCAGATAACTTCAGCTGGTGTAAATAGGAAGGATTAGGCATGGATGTGTCAAAGGCAAAAGATTTTTGATAATGAGGTGCATTGGCAACCTTGATTGTAGCCTCTATTTAATGTTTGTATGCATATTTCATTATTCCAATATTTTTGAATAGAAATTGCATTTTTTTCACTGAAATTCATGCTAGAATTCTCTTTAATTAAGAGATAGGAGTCTGGGTTAAAGAGACAGATGTCGGGGTTACAATATCTGCTAATAGCATTTAAGTACCTAATATAAGCTAGTTGTGAAAATTGTTTATATTGTCAAAGGAGAGCTAAGTAACTATGTGAAAAGTCTTGTTTAATACTAAAACCAATGTGAATTGCCCTATGTAAGTACTTACCCAACCCATAGACTATAAAAAATATCCTAAACAACTAGTTTAGACTAAATGACTTTAAGATTTTAAATCTCATTTAATCTGAGTAAAGGAAAAACTCCCCTTAAACCAGGGGCTGAAATAATTTAAATGTTGGTAACCAGTACAGCTGTAATATCTGCATTTCTTCTGCAGCTCGACAGAAGAAAATGAACTATCCATAGTTTTTTTTACCTTTTTTTATATAGCTGATGTAAGGAAATTTACAAGCTTACCAAAATTCAAAATTTATGAAAAATCAGATTTCAAATCTTAATAAAATGCATTTTTTCATATTGCTACAGACTGAATAAGCATGTAAAATTCAGTGAGCAATAAATATAATTTCAACTATTAGGGTATTGTCTTACTCTTTCTGTGAGTAATTGTTAGATACTTCAAAGATTGATTTTAACTGATTAATATTCATTAATTCACAGGTATCGGAATACTATGGGAATTGGTGTAACAGTCTGGGAAACATTTGGTGCCTAGTGCTCACTCTCCACTGAGAGTGAATTGAGTATTTAGGTTAATCCTTACTAACCATAGCCATTCTAGAACTGGAATATTTAAAAAATAAAATCTTGGTCTCAAATCAGAAGCTTAATATAAACAATTTATCATTTCAGAGATCTTCTACCTATTGCTCTGCCTAGCACTCCTTCCCCTTGCCTAGCATGTGATTCTAATGAAATTCTGATAGGTGAGATTGGAAGGCAATTTAACGAGGAGGTCATTCAGTTACACTCATGGGTGAAGACACGAAGGGTTTGAGAACAAATACATGAGACTGTGCAGAAGGAGAGATGAGAGCTTGCACCAGAGCTAACTGAAGAATACCAAAATCTCTAACCATGCTTCAAGCGTTAGTAGTGTTCACAGAGAAATTGCTTTTTAGTCCAAAGGAGGTGGCAAAAGGAAGAGGAGCTAAGATTGAGAACAGTCTTCACTGTGATGAAACAGCAAACTGAGCGTCACTACTACATGCCCAAGAACTGGATGCAGCATATGTCTGGAGGCTGCCTGATGGAAGGGTGAAATCCTGGAAATGAAATACCTTCTGCAATGACGTTACCAGTCAGCTTCTGAAAGAAACGATGCAGTATGGCACGCCTCACGTTCACAGGCATCTCATCAGGCTGCTCTGCTGAGGGCAAGTTGAGATGCAGGCAGAAATTGTTAAATGAGGCTTGCGATATTATTGTCAAAGTATTGATCATGTATGGCTTGGCAAGAAGGGAGAGAAGCTCTCCTGCTAAAAGTTGCCCGAACACGGAAAGACCAGCAGCAAACCAGTTCTTCCTGCATGGGCACGACGAGCACGGGCTTTGCAGAGGGCTGCTGCGGCCGCGGGGGCTGAGCGCTCGCCCGGTGCCGCTGCCACATCTGCCTGCGCTCCCTGTGCCAAGGGGTCAGAGCTCAATCATAATCCTGTTGCCCCCCCTGCTGGTTAAAAGCCTGTGCTCATTTTGTTACGTTACACCGAGATAAACATTGCAGTCATTTCACACTTCCTTTAACATTCAATATGAATTTAATTATCATTTGTTTGGACTTCGTTTGTTACGAAGGAAAACAGTTTATCGTAGATGCTTGCCTTGTTAGTTTATTCTTTTCTCGTTATTGCTTATGTGATCCACCAAAGACTCCAATGTTTAACATGCTCCAAACCATCAGGCCTCAGTCTTCCTTCTCAGCTTTTTGATGAGAAAGGTCAAAAAATTAAAAACTCACTTTTATCGAAGAATGAGCAAAAAAATTGGGTTTCTTATGGTGGAGTTCACAGGTAGCAGCCAAGCGTTTGTGACTATGACTGTCAGCAATATCTTCGTTGTCAAACTAACATGAGAGGAAGTTTGATAACTTCCAGGTAAAAGCCCTTTGATTTTTATTTTAAATTCCAATAAAATTTTAGAGGTCTTGTTTGAGGCAGTATTGTTTGTGGAATATGACATCTATGTCTCTACTTTCTGTCTTAATGCCTTGTCATAGTTCTTGATGTCTGCCTGTCAGCACAGCAAGAGGGATTTTTTCATGTCTGAGTAGTCACCTTAATGATAGCAGATGGAAACACCACAGGGGGTCCAAGCCCATCACACTGTCATTGTCACAGACTGCCCTGACCTGTTTCCACTCCTCTATTTTTTTGTCCCTTTTTAAAGGAGAAATGGATGGTAATTGAAAAGGATCTTAAGCAAGACTTATGAAGCTGCAGACAACATGATTCCCTGCTATCTCTCTCTGTTTTCACAAATAAAGTCTTAACCTCTTAAGCACCAATAGCAGTAGAAAGAAAGCTAAATTGGTAAAGCTTTATAAAGATTGGCCTACAAAAGCTTTTTCTTTTTCCCTCCTCAGGATGCATCTAAGCTGTTACACCCTCACCGTGGTTGGTGGGTGCTTTATTTTTTTTAGATTTATCATTTCCAGCACAGAATTACCCATTTCCTCATGAGAAATGGCTGTGCTGTTTATTCATTGCCATGCTATCTGTTGTGATCATGTTGAAGTATCAGGAAATTATGCATATAATGACAGGAAACTTCTGGATTCGTCTCTCAAACAAGAAGTGAAGACTGAGTTAAATTCATTGTTTTTTTTTTTTTTTTTGCATTAACATTTTAAGACTTTTTAATGAAGATACTCAAAGCTATGTTAAATTCTTAAAATATAGAATGGAAACGTTTAGGATGCAGAAGAAACAGAACCAAGTTATTCATTTTGTAGATTTTTTTTTTTAATGAAAATGGCACACTAAGAATTAAAGGGTTTGGGGAACTAAAAGGTGAGATCAGATGCTTGCTGTTTTTTTCAGAATCACCTTGAAATGTTTACATCTGTTAAAATATTTTAAGTGACTATGCACTTTTGAAAAAGCTACTAGACACCTGCCTAAATCCTTAAGCCATGAGTTAACTTGAAAAATCTAGCTGTGATCTGGATGTTTGATTGCACCAGTGATCAAGCTAATTGATTCAGAAAATGCCTGCGCTGAATCTATATTCTAGGTATGTTCAGAATTGATTAAAAGTAAGAAAATAAGTAAAATAATTTTAAAGTGGCAAATCTTCCAGTCATTATTCAGAAAAGATTTTAACTGAAACACATTATTCCATTTGTTTTACTCATACCTTTATTACTTTATATATGCCCAATTTGACCATATTTCTTACATCAGAGAATGATTGTTTTTTGTCATTCTTATAACCAGTTTTAAACTAATAGGACATACTCATTTGTAATTTAATGAAAAAGGGAAGGTGGGCTACTGCATGATTATTGATAATGAATAGCTATTGCAGTCAGATTTCAAAAGCAGTTCTACTCTTTTTTCCTGACAACCAATGGATTTCCTTAGAAGAGCAGTAGTATTGTGCCAATACCATTTTATTTCACAGTGTGACTGATGTGTCTCTTTTACAATGTCACAAAGTTGTATTCCAGTCAATTACAGATTCTTATTAAAAGTCAAACAGACAACTAATATTGGGTGATGTTACCAGAGTTAATAAAGTAGCTTGTTTGTTTTTGAAGTTGAGCTGCCTGCTCAGTACCCCTGCAGTTTTAAAATAAAAATAAAAAATAAGCAAACTGCTAACCTTGATTTCTGATTATCTGCCTCAAAGACCCAAACTGACAACATGAAAATAAGTCTGTGTATTAGAAACTCATTATGCACAAAATGCTGTTAAATGGAAAATGTTGGAGGAAAAGACATACAAAATCATATTTTCTCTAGTTTATCTGAAAAATGTGATTTGTATCCAAAAATAATCATATGAATTTTCAAGACAAGTCTCTGACAATATCCTGTGTTTAAAAGAGAATATTTTGTTCCCAATTTCATTTTCTAACAGATTGAATGCTCTCAGATATATAGCTGTATAATAGATCATCTACTAGTAACTCATCTTCAGTGGATATTTCAGCATTGTAGTTTAGTTAAATAATATTTAAGCATGCCTAATTTCTTCATATTTTGTCTAAACACTTTTTATAATGGCTAGAATTGCAGGGCAGTAAGATGATCGTGTATTCTATATCTTTTTTTCCAAGCTTTCCCAAACAGTTCTTGTTTATGTCACTAGAAAAGCTAGCACTAAAAGTATAATTCAGTGTGATTGGTGTCTATGACCTATAGGTTAATAAAGACAAAAAGCTGGCTGTGGAGAGAATTAGTGTCTGAGGTGGAAGTACCTGAACTAATACCAGCAAGTGGCTGTGAGATTGTTAACTTTCTGTCCGAAATATAAAAGTGAAATATAGGTGTTAGCATTTCCTCTCTTAATTCATTCTGCAGGACTTTCATTGTTACACTCTGTATATATAATCTCATTACTGTTTTTTCACAGCTGTTTGATTTAACTCAAAGGTCAGCCTTCATGTTATTTCTGTTTGCAGATCTCCTTTATATTGTGTTCTGAGGTTGACCTTTGACAGAATGTCTGGAGCTGAAAGCAGTGGTATCACAGTTTATTTATAAAACTTTTCTGGATCCTAATGTTTATCTGCTGATTGGATGTGACAAGTGTGTTAACTCCTGCTTTGTCAAAGTTCTCTGAAATAATAAAATAATCAGGCTTAGAGAGAAAGTGTAGGGAGGAAAGATTTAAAGGAAATCGAAAGACTAAAAAGCTAGCCTTGCAAATCAACCTAGAAGTGTGCTGCTTGATAACAATATAACATTATCATTAGTTCTTCATAATTTGAACAGGTATACAAATCATTTAATATATTTCTTTGTTCTTATATAACAGGATGTGCCCTAAAATAAATCATATTATCTCCATTCTTGTCCACAAAAATATAATAGGCTATATCAATTCTGGAAAATGAAAATAAAAATGAAGGGCGCTTGTTTTGGTATCTGTTAAAACATACCTTAATAATAGCTGACATGAAAAAATCGAAGCTGCTTGTGTTTCTTAGTGCTTTATGTGCCCTTTTGTCCCGTGGATAACCTTGATCCCGTAAGTGCTTGCATATTCAAGTTCAGTTCCGAGTAGTGTACATGAAACGTATGAGTGCCTTCCTTCAACGTAAGGAGGTTGCTTATGTGCTCAAAGCAGACATAAGTGTATGTGCTTGCAGATTTAGATTCTATATTTTCATTATTGCATGTGAGTGTTAATTCTGAAATACTGGCCTGGAAAGTCAGTGATCCACAACAATAATAGTCTAATTTCTTACAGGCTTTTAATTGCTCTTGCTCACTGGCTTACTTTCTGGAGAATAGTTGAGGTTTCCACAATCAAATTCTTTGCAATGGCTTCTATACAATTATTTAATGCAATGTTTGTGCGCATCTGTAACTAGTTACAACTTTTGCTTATACATCTCTTTCCCCCTGCTGTCCTTCATCTCTTCCATGCTTAATTTTGCTGAGATGACCAAGTAAAGCTCACTGTGAATGCACAAGCTTTTTCTGTGGGCTGGCTCATGTACGAGTACTGAATCCAAGTTGATTCTGTGAAGAAAACCTCAGAAATGTATCTGTCAAGATAAAATTAATTTCTGTTTTTGTATTCATATAGGATAATGCTATCTTTTCATAGGGAGAAAGTAGAAACTTCGGAAAATGGAACATACACTATTTGATATCTGTTACAAATACTAGGGGAAAGCCTCCCCTCATTGGAGTTCACAGCAAAATTCCAAGCCTGCAGGTAAACCTTGCATTCCCCTGGAGATATGTTGTTAGAAAACTGGCTCACCATCATTCTCTCTTCTTCTCTAAGGCTTGCAATTTAGAGGATGTTAGAATCGTGTCTGAGAGAGAAAATGTCTGGAACATTGCTCTGCTCTTATAATCCCTGCAGTCATTATCACTGTGATTGTTTGGAACAGTCTGAGGACTGTTTTATGCTACACTTGGGGTCAGAGCAAAAACAGAATTAGATCATCTTTGTTTTTCTTCTTTTTTCCGCTTTAACTGGAACATTTTGATTTTATGATTTGAGTTTACTTTGGCTTTGTGCTGAATAAGCTACCTTAATGAAAGACCTATAAATGTGTACTATTTGTACACTTACTCTGTTTTCTAAATAGCAAGATGAGACCCCAATGGAATTCTTATAAGAAAACACTCGTTAAAGAAAATATATCCTTTCCAAAGTTCTTAAAAAGAATCTGTTTGTCATTGTTTACTCTTAGCTGGGGAAGCTTGTACAGGACTCCCAGAAAATGCCAAGTGTACAGATTAATATGCACTTCACAGCTTGACTAGGATTGACATGAATAGCTGTTTTATACAATAGAAAGTCAGTATATTCATTTTATTGCAGTGCAATGAAAATGATGTTACTTAAGAGTTATTTGCTTTGTATCTTTCTCATTTCCTGGTTTTTGTGACTTGCATTTTTCTTTGTACAGTCTGTGAACCAGTAAGATGCTGTTACTGTTTCATTAATTTTGAGAATGTACTGTAAATTTGTATTGTCCAACAATTAAACATTTTTATGGTATTTCATTTCATAAAAGATTTTGAAATGAATGCAAGTCAAGCATCTGTAGCAAAATAGATATATGCTCCTCTACTAGGAGTATGTCTTTGTATTTATAGAACATAATATTTTAGAATGTTATTCTAATACCTTTTTTTTTTTTTTTTACATAAAGTGCCTCAATACAGAAGCAATTAACTTATTTCAAGTGCATTAATAACTGAATATTTAGGTATTTAGGTGCAGATGAGTTTGATTACTCATGTAAAATCGAGGCAGTTTATCCCAAAGAATGAAGTACTGAATTAGGACTGATAACCCATACGGTATAAAATAGTTACATACATTGAGTTATCTAGATTCCCTTTATAGTTAATTGAGGTGAATACACATTTGTGAAGAGCTACTCATTTCATCTTAAAGTACATTTCTACGTAGGTTTGTTGAATTGCACTTTACTGGTGCTTATGCTTCATTGGCTGTAGACCCCAACTATCTCAGATATAGATATCTCAGGCGAACTGAGATGAACCTCACTCTCCCGGCTGTTCCTGTTCCTCAGTCATGGACAAACCAGTTCTGACCTTCATTTTGCGTCTGACTTATCTTTACAGGAATTTAAATATTTTTGATTAAAGAGTCTTTACGCAGACAGTTTGCCACTATGATCACTGCAATGCAAACTCTAACAGCTTTGGATAAATTCCCGGTCTGACTCTGTTAGTGTGTAAAACTCAGCAGACACCACTGGAATAGTTAGTTCCCTTGCCTGCCAGGATGAAAGAAGGATGCATACAGAAGAAGCTGAGAAGTGATTAGCACTTCTCTGACTTGAAGTTTTACACAACTTCATTTGGGCAACAGAATAGTAATATACTTAACATTTTTTTATAATAGCAAAGTTAAACGATTTTTATTCACCATGCGTTGTTATTTATATTTTATCAGCTCACAGTCATCCAACATCTCAAAGCCACATTATCAAGAACATATGAAGATTGCTAGAGCCAATATATTGTAAGAATGACAGGGATAGTTAATACAAGCTTTTAAAAAAAAAAATAAACTGTGCTGATTATATATATTGGCTTTCGTATTAGAAAGCAGGATGAAATAATCCAACAGTTGTGTATCTGGAATGAACACTATTATAAATTATAGTATGATATCTTCAAAAGGCAGTTTTTAAAGCTAAATTCAGAGTAAAGGTGCCAGATATATTTTTATTTTCAAAATCTTGAAGTTCAGTGAGGTAAGGAAAATGCTAAGAGGATTACACTAAGAGACAAAAGGCTCTGATGCATGTTCTGGATGTATATACTTTTAAAATGTCTTCAGGTTTAGGTATTAGAGCTGAGCCCCTGGCTGTTACTCTTAATCTTTTATTGCCAAGTAAAACCTTTCCAGCAGAGTGGAATTCAGGATGTATAATCCTTGCGCATAAGCTTGGGATTGCAGCTAACCATGGCAATTACAACCTGTTGTTCTTTTATTGGTGTTGAGAAAGATCAGCTGTAAACCAGCAAGCTGGGATAGATGACTAATCAAGTGATATCAATCTCAGCACTTCATCAGCTATTGTTTTTTTGGGGGGGCAGGGTGGTGGGATTTTGGTAAATAAGTTTTGCCCTTGTAGAGTTCAAAATATTTTTACTATTTTTGTACTATTTTTACTGGGTTTTAGAAGTTATTCTGTACACTTTGGGGTTCTTTTGCAGAAAGTGGAACAATTTAAATGTATCTGTAAAGTTTGCTGTTTTCTTTCATTCAAATGAAAATTTTCAGTATTCTATGGATATTTCAGGTCCAATTTTCCATTGTGCTGCTACATGTTATGTATAAGCACCAGCCAAGGCATTTTGAATAAAAGAGAGCATAACAGATGGAGACCCATTTATGAACTAAACAATTATGAACATGCTAAGTAGACCTTTAGCCCATTACTAAAATGCTTTGTTGAACTGTGGTTATCAAAATGAATGTTTGTCAATACCAAAAAAAATTATAAGAGGAAGAAACTCATACTACTTACATTATTGATTAGACTACACAGGCATTCTTTATTGAAATTTTTTCCCCTAATATTTTTAATATTTCAAACTTTCACTTAGGTAACTAATTAACAAAACCTTTTTTATTCTTATTTACTTTTTTTTTTTTTTTAATGTAGGCTTTTGTTAGATACGTTAGTCTCTTGTTTCCATTTCTAGGTTTTATACTTTAATTGAAGGTCAATCTGATGTTTTCTTATATGCGTTTAAGGGAAACTGTTTAATGGTTAGTGCAATGAAAGTACCCTGTCTGAAATGTATGTGATAGAAGTTTTGTGTGGCACAATAAAACAGTCAATGTAATTTTTTACTGCTTTGCAAAGTGGCAACTTTGTTTGCAGCTCTACGTGATCTAGCTCAGTTGGTTCCTAACTCTCCAGCTGACTGTCATGGGCTGCTAGCCTTGAAGAAACTGTAAAACTGAAAAAGTTGAAGTCTCCAAAAAGGAAGTTGTTGCCGCTGTTGTTTGTTGTAGGTACTGTTCTGGTTGTGCATTTTTTAAACATTTGAAGTGGGCTAAGAGAAGCATGCTTCTGACTCTTTAAGCACTGTCACAACAGTATTGTCTGTATTCCTGGGAGTTGGTCTGTGATCAACCACTAAATGAAGTATTGAAAGGTTAAAGCCTTTAACTGACTTATTGGATCATACTGCTATGATTCGCAGGAATTTCGTTGTGGAAATAAGCCAATACAACTCTTCTGCATAAAACAGAAAGATAGCTTTGCATGGTAAGTCCAAAGTGCATTTTGTATTAATTGATATACTTTGACTTCATTAATAGGGCAAAATTGTAAGTAAAATAACATTAATTTTGATATGTTTAGGTTGATCCAAAGTATTTTGTGTGTTTGCTACTGAGAAAATGAGGATGGCACTTCCTATGGAAAACACCATCCAAAGCTATCAGTACCACTGATGTTATGGCCTCTGGCTAATCTATGACTGATCACTAGATATTGTGCCCATAGGCTGTGATACTACCTTCTGTAACAGTGTGAAAAATCAGCCATGGACGTAAAACATATGGGTATCTGAACTGAGCTTTGCAGACAATTTTGTGTAAGGTACAAGTTTCATATTTTTAGGATGATGTTATAAAAGCTTAAATTTCATCAGTTTTGGAAGGTCTGTCTTAGTTGTTTTTGGTTTGGTGTTCTCAAGGAACCAAGTCCATCTCAGTGTCCATATTCCTGTGTTTTCAGAAATACTGATTAATTCCATAAGATGACACAGTGAAACATCAGTTATAATTGCTTCTTTGTGCAAAAGTGTATACTTTTAATGAAGAATTACCACTTCTGAAAAGGACTGATCTTCCTTGCATCACAAGATCATGGGAGCTGTAATGTTTCTGATCCCAACAAGTGTGGAGGAAGAAATGAGGAGAAGGGCAGTTCTCCTGATGTTTCTGTTAGATGTGGGCTGTAGAAGGTATGAAGAAGGTATGAAAGTGCCCATGAAGGACAACACAGGGAACTTATTCTTCTTTCACTGTTTGTGTTCTCCCTATGTTTCAAATATTTGCCTTATGAAAAGAGCAGTGGCTTCAGTAATTCAGAGTTGAAAAGGCTATAGATTCATTTGAATTTCAAATGGGATTGAATTTTATAAAGTGAGAATCAGTACCCTGCAGAAACAATAACTTCGTGGGCTAAAACATGAATGATATATTGTTATATATTCCTTTGTTTAATTGCTAGGAGAAAATCTTTTTTTTATTTTATTATTTTGTTAGTGTAGCCACAGTACCAAGTCACCATGAAAAAAAAAAAGTCTTAAAATGCTTATATCTTAAGTAAACCCTTTTTTATTTTTTCCATTTACATAACAATATTGCACAGAACTCTGAACCAGTGAAACATTCATGAAGTGAGAGTGCAGGGGAAGCTGGCTTTTGTGGTGGTGGTTTTTTTTCTTCCAGTTCTCTGATAAAGTGGTAAAGAAAGCTTTACTGTGCTTGGAGGGAATTATAGTGTCTTAGCCTTGTGGTTGTGAAAGCATAAGCTGATGACAGAAAGTAGTTATAGGAAATGTAAAGACATAACTAAGAACTTTTAACTAACCGTACTTTGAAAAAGGCATGGTTGAAATAATACTAGAAGTTAATATAATCATTACCGTGACAGTCACTGCTCTTATAAATATCCTGTAAATTCCTGTAAAGAGTAGAACAATAAGTGAATATAAAATAATTCTCCTCAAAAAGCAGAAGTAACCTACCTGTGTATATTTGAAAGTGTTACCACTCCTATCTTATTTTAAACTCCATTCATTTAAAATAAACCTTTCCAACTATTCAGATATTCTGAGAAATTACTGAGGTTGGTAAGTATGGTTAGAGAGTGCATAAGTCAGTGCAAATTTGATTTGATTCTAAACTTTTATTCAAACAATCTCTTGGTCAAATTAATGACTTTTTTATTAGATTTCATTACTATTTTTTTGTCCATGTGATTCAGCCCCAAACTGAAATGCCAGAATGAAAGACAATGGTCATAAATTGAATGAGAGGAGGTATAATGGTAGAAGAGGGGGGAAATAAAATTCCTTTAAGCATGATTAAGTATTGAAACAAAATGCCAAAACACATTGTGGAATCTCCATCCTTGGAGGTTTCCAAGACCTTAATGGATAAAACCATAAAGAACTAGGTTTGAATTAGTGTTGACCCAGCTCTGAACAGGATTTTGGAGTAGATAGGCTTACAAGATCCCTTCCAACATGAATGCTTCTGTGACTTACTCTTTTGCTTTGTTTTGGTCACCAAAGCCTAACAAAAGCATTTTCTTAATGAATTTTCATTTTTTTAAAATTTATTTTTTAAATAGTGGATTTGTTTTTACCTTCTGTTTTACCGTGGCCTTTCTGCTGCAGCAAGGCAACTAGGAGTAAACCAGCTCCTTGTGATATATGGTATATGTTTAATGACTGGACTGCCTTGGTAGTCAAGAATTATCCCTGTTTTTCTGTTCTCTTAACTGACAGCAGAGGGAGCATATTCAAATGAGAGTTGATATTCAAATTTTGGATGGAAGGATAGAGACAGGGTCTTCGATACAGTTGTTGGCTAGCCCAGAGCAATGATTTTATTCTTTGTCAGGGATTCTGTTGGAGGCAATGGAGACTGTAGGAAAACTGTTACTACTGTTGTCCTATTTTAATTCATCCTCACTGACAACATGGAATAATCTGATGCCATGAAAAGCAAATGCTAAGCTTTCCAAATTTATTCCTAAAGAAAAAGAGAAAACTGTTTTTTGTCACTTTTCCATGCACTTTAATGGAAACAAGTATATTTAACTTTTTAAAGTTTTTGAAATGTATTAGAAAATGTATATGTGAATATCAGAACAGCTTGGATTAAATAAATTAGAACATATATTTTAAGTATTTCTGTGATGAAAAATATATGATTTTCAGTATAATATTAAAATAGTTTTGTAATGTGCTTTTTAAAGCATATTACATATCAGATACTAATAAACCCTTTCTTAGTCTACAGTCACATGCCAAAGACCTATTATTGATATTCTGAATACTAATTGCTTCCACCACATTATCTTTGTTGTGAAGCTTCACCTCTTGATGAATGTAACCAGTCGCTGAATGCCAAATCAGCTCTATCAAGTTCAAGTCAAAGGTCTGGCAACAGCAGAGCCTTTCTACGCTCAAGTACATTAGCGTGTTGCCAACTTTATTGCTAAATTTGAACTACTTGTACTGTGCAGATTTATCTGAAAGGAGATGGTGATACTGTAAGTAGCGCATCATTCAGTCAGCAGAATGAGTATTTACCCAATTAGCTGTTTTAGCCTGGGATAATATCACACTATTATTTGGAGCTTTGATTTCTGTCAAGAATTACAGTACAAATTAAATAGCTCATTCTGGCTGTTTATATTTTAAATAAGTTGAGTATAAATGTATTTTTCAGAGTGTAGTTGAATTTATAGACTTAGTTAATTCTGCTATTCATAGATCAGTTTTCTTTCTAATATACCTAAATGGAAACTTCCTTTTTCATCCCACATAACTGGGAACAGCTATTGCTGAAATCTGTGTCTTATCTAAATGTATTACCTTTTATTTTATTTTATTTATGGTATATGGGAGAGATTGACAGTACACTTAAAAAAATGTTTTTGATTAATCCTTTAAAATCTGGATGTTGTTAGACTTTTGACTTAAGCTAAATCTCTTCTCTAGTTTACTGCAAAGAAATCAGCGTCCTGAAGTGTTTAATTCTACTATGTGGCAAAAAGGAATTGAACATATTTTAATTGTCCATTTATCATATTATAAATTTGAGTAAGAATATAGCTTCTAATGCAGGTGTTGTTATGATTCCAGGATGCAGGATAAACAGTGTAATGCCTCAACTCATTATACAGCTATGTTACCTTTATCATATTTGAGTGTGGACCACTGGTCTTCGTACAGTGGAAGTACTAATCTTTGTGGTTTAAAGCATTTCTTTTTTTGTTTGTTCAAGTCAATTACATATCTTCCTTTGCATCTAAATTCTGTCTTGAGGTTCACCTAATATTTGCATTTAAAAAAAAAAAAAAAAAAAAGAGAGTTGTGAAAAAGCAATCTAAATATGAAGCACATAACCGGAAACCATGGCTGAAGTAAGAATGGGGCGGTCTGAAAACTGCTTTGAATCTACCTAAAAATACATTTATATGGGAATTTTGTTAGACTGGAATTTTTGTATGCTTTCTTGTATTTCTGCTGTAGTCAAGCCAGCAATTTTCTCATGGTGTTTCAATTTCTGGCTTCAGATAGCAGATGAAAATGCAAAGCCTGTGACATTTCAGATACAGAACTTCTGAAATTTTTCAGTCCAGTTTTTGGATATGCTGCTGAATCATTTATTTTCATACTTAATTGAATTGAATAATGTTTTAATTATGTTCTACAGTACACAGGATAAACGACAATTATTGTTTATTTTGCCTTTCTGTAGCATAATGTTGTCTGAAACATTTCCAGTAAGTAAACTATGCTCATATAGCAGGTTCTTAGAAATGATAAGCCATCTTTGCAGACTGATATTTTTACAAAGATATCTTAATCAGTTATTCAGAAGTATTATATGGTTGTGCAGAAAGATGGACAAGCAGAAAATATTCATAGAAATATATATGGAAAACCTATCAATGTTCTAAGACAGTGCAATATGATCTAAGAAGCTGTCAGTGGCATTTTCTATTACAGCTTTTTAAATAAGGCTGAAATTTGCAAAGGTGAAATGCTGACAATGTCCTTTATTTTATGATACCCAGTATAGTAAAATGTTGGGAATAAAGTACTTTCACAATACTACTGAAATGTATCCATTGCAATTTTAAAGTGGAGCGTAATGAAAAAAAATGTTTTGAGCCATTGATTTCTAGCAAAGCTTTAAGTGATCTTCTGTAGTGAATGCACACATTAGAAGCAAAGGCTGTCCAAATGGGACTTTCGGTATGTTTAACCAGCATTGTTTCAGACTTGGAGTAAAACTTTACTTTGGCTCAAAGCTATAGATTTGTTGCAATCTTTGCAGTTCACTGAACTTTTTTTGGTGCATACATATTTCAAGTAAACTCCATAGTTATAAGTATAACAAGTGACACGTTATGGACCCTAAATCGTTGCACTGTGAAATATGCACAGAAAAAGGACAAATGAAGATATCAAGGGTCTGTTCCATTTTGCACTGAACTGTAAAATGCCACCCTTGTTGTACAGAAGATCACTGGTTCTGAGCAGGGCTCATTGACTGCTAAGTTGTGGATAGTGTTTCACTTTCTGCAACTGTTAATATCCTGGGTTATCCAGGCATAATGACCTCTCTATTTGTGACACATTGTTGAATTTTCTGGTTCTTTTAACTTATTCAAACCTTTTTTTTTTTTTTTTTTCTTTCCTCTCCATTCATAGGAAGGCTGGAATGATTCTGAATTGAGCTGTGGTACAGAGTTGCTGAGCTGCTGGTCAGTCAGTTACAGTTGGAATCAGTGGTGGCACATCTGTAGATGAACATAAATGAAAGTACATAGAAAAGGTACTCTACATCTTCACTAGGTTTTCTGTAGGTAAGATTACATAGGAATTTTGCGCAATAGTGGAAAATTTGCAATATTGTTTGGTTTTGGTAGTTGTTAAATCTGATAAAATAAGTAGTCTGTTTTATAATAACCTATATTATGTTATAGTTGACATTTGATGTTCAACTTATGACTAGAAGTAAATTCCAATTTTATAGCTAGTCACCAAATTGCAATTGAATCATAATAACTTATATGTTAAATATTTTAAATGGTCTTGAAGTTTAAAATAAAATAAAATTGCATATAGTATACAGCATTTAGTTTCTGGGCCTGAATTTTTCCTCTAACCTTGTAAGGATCTGAATTTAGTGAAAGTGTGCCATCGGGATGTTAAGATATTTGAAAGCATCCAGAGGAGGGCAATAAAACTGGTAATAGGGCTGGAAGGCATGTCCTGTGAAGAGAGGCTGAGGACACTTGGGTTGCTGAGTCTGGGGAAGAGGAGGCTGAGACAACCTCATTGCTCTCTGTAACTTCCTCAGGTGGGGAAGTGGAGAGCAAAGCGCTGGTCTCTTTCACTGCTAACCCATGTTATTTAGCTTAGTTTCAACTTTGCTGTCTGCTTCTGTTTTATGCTGTTTTCTGTGACTCACTCCATAATAAGATCCGTAAATCTTACTAAACCTCACTGACATGACAGAAACAATATTTGCTAATTTCAGAGGACTTTAAAACGCAGGCCCAGAAAAGCAAATAATATGATGGATCTAATCTTCAGTACTGCATCCTTTTCTCATGACATCAATCCATGTTATTGTCTGTCATTGAAATGCAAAATTAGGTTGAATGTAGTGGCTGCATTCCTTCAGGGAAATACAAGAATGTAAATGATATACTGATAATCTATAACAATGTAAAGAATGTAACAAATATAAGCAGTATGAGGAGTATACCATAACTAGCAGTGGAACAAAGAAAATTTTGAGGTGTTTGGCCTTTTTCCACTTCGACTGTCTAAGGACAGCAGATATCAGGTTATAGATTCTTGATGAAATATGAACCATATTTCATAAGGGAATCGGTGATATGTAACGTTGAGTCAAGCCAACATATTTAGAAAACTGGGGAAAAGACTACCAGAGCTCAAGCAGATATCTGGAGAGGTGGCAAAGCTGCGAACTTGAAAACTTTTGGCAGCACTTAATGAGCTTATTATTAGACTATTTTAAATGCTACCAGATTAATGGCCCGAGGCTGATTCTGTGTTTGCTCTCACTCTTTCCATATCATGTTAATATCATAGAGGTAGGAAGTTACAAGCATACAGAAGCAGTACATTAGAAGTAGCAGTTCACAAACTTTTTTTGGAGGGTACACTGGAGGATAAAGACTGTGCTGATTCACTGCCAAGTATGTGGTACCAAGCATGTAGTGAAGGAAACATCTGCAGGCCCACTGGAGCTCCAGGTTTGATTACTATTTCTGGAGCCAGCTGTGACTTTCACCAGATTTTAAAATGATCCCTGGGTGGGTCTACAAATAATGGAGAGAAGAGCAAACCACATCCAGTGTTGTCACTTAATTAAGTGGACAAATCAAAGAGTAAAAAATGCAGGTTCTTTCTAGACTAGATATATGAAATACATGATAAAAGATGCAACTACTTGCCCGAGTTGTTTTTAAAATGCCTACTTCCAATGAGAGATACTGTTTTCATCTTTAAAATTCAGCTTTTGAAAATTTTGTGTGAAAAGTGATCCTCTTTGTAATGTTTCAGTTTACATCCAGATTCTATACAACTAATGGAATAGCACTGATAGTGCATAAACAGATTTTATGGGTAGCTAATATTTATTGCCTGCAGGTAGGACAACTAGAGTTAATGGACTTGAAGAAGCCACTGTTTCCTTTAAATATAGTCAACACATTTTCTCTTACCTAAAATTCTTAGCTCTCTAAGTTTTGAGGTGGAATAGTATAAAATACCACTTGTACATATTTTTAATAAACTTTTGCTTGCAGATATTAGATTCATAAAATACATGGGTATTATTACTTAATTTGATAAATACAGCTATGTGATGTTACAAAAAAGCTCACAAGTTCAACTATATTTATGAAAGTAAATACCATTTAAAAACTTTCACAAGTGTGTTCCTGCACTGACAACAGGACAGGTTAATCTTCTGAGCAATTATTTGTTTAATCATATGTATAAACAGGAAACATTTAAAAGGGCAGAAACCTCTTGTTTTTCATCTGGATTTAAGAATATCCTGAAATTCTCCATTAGTAACTGAAGTCTTTATGGTGTAATGAGATTATACCAATAAAAGGTATATCTTAAATTTAGATATTGAGGATGATATTCCACATAGTTCAAGTATTTTAAAAGACTCCACCTGCTGTCTTTCTACATGGATCCTGTAAAAGCACCTGCCAATATTTACAGCGTTCACTTATCAGTAGGCCTTGGCCACTGCAGAAGGATCAAGGGGAAAATTCTCTTAATAGATGATATCTATTAACTTGTTCAGCATGAGAGATCATTTGCTAAGATGGATATGTTCCCAATGGCATAGCTCTGAGGGTCACTGTGCCTTTTACGCCTGTGCTTCACAGAAAAGAAACAATTGGATAGGATAGGGTGAATGTTTTACTAGACCATTGGGCACATTGATTTTTATTTTCATGGATATGTAGATCAAATTGAAATAACCTAAAGGGGCTGATGTGATACCCCGGGACTGTTACATATGTCAAGATTCGTAGTAAGTCTGTATATTTCTAGTTCTTGGTACTCCCTGTAGAAAAATAGCATGGGGTGTCATTGAGATCTGTCACTTGCTGACACTTGGGGGAAAAAAATGACCCCTACCTCTGCTAGACATTTCTAAGACATGTCCCAGATGAATAAGATTGTTTACTGAACCTAGTTTTGATTTATTTATATTTAAAGTAAGTGTTATGCAAGTCAGATACGCGTGGTCCTGGCTGGCTGATATATCCTTAAGCAACTGTCTGTATATTGGAATACAAAGAATTCTTTCTTGCCTGATGTAGGATGTGACTTCAGAAATGTGTTTCTGTAAACACCCTGAAACTACTGATCGGGAACAGTTTCTATTTCAAGACTTGATGACATTGCATCTACTTAAGCAACCTCTGTTCAACTGACATGTGAAAAATGAGATTAAAAAGAAAACTATTAAGAGCACTATAAAATGTCAAAATTAATAGAGAATATAGTAATGTGGACAACTAAACCAAAACAAACTAAAATTTATTTGAAATTTTGACTTTTGAATTCTGCAGGAATATTATGCGTTAGAGGAATTTACAGATTTAGATTATTTTTACCCCCAAGGCTCAGGAAAAATTGTTATATGCATTATTTAAATTGCAGAGGAAGAAGGAATATAAATTGTTTTAAATATCAGAATCATCTTTTTTTCCTGTATGAATGCAGTAGCTTTTTTGAAGCTATTCACATTTGAAAAAAAAAATCTGACTTACTTGGGTGAACATAAAGTTATCTTTACATAATGTTAGCTTTAGCAGTTCTACCTGTGACAATATAAATTTCAGTTTTATGACAATCTGATATTTATTCAGCTAATACATATAAAATTGTAATTTAAAGTTTAATGTTGTAGAACTTGCCAGGTTGACAGGAAGACAGCAGTTCTTGTTTTAGTTACAGGAATACAAACTTCATTTCTCCTTGTTAACACGTGTTATTCACAATTTACATATCTAATGTACAAAAGTTGTTCAGATACTCTTCTGATAGGTCCAGAAAGGTTGATTGTACTGCAAAAGTGTCCAAAGAAATCAATCAGGGAGAGTTGATTGATTTTATATGGTTTGAACCATGAGCTGATTATAAATACTTTTAATTGCTAAATTTAACTAAAGGTTTGGACCGCTTCATTTGGAGACTGATCCACAGAGCTGGGAAATCAATTTTGCTTCAGTAACTAAATCTTTGGTTTAAGCTGTGGTAGCTTTTGGAGCAGAATATCAGGTGAGATCATTTAGGGCTCCTTTGGATTTATTCTCTGTTAATTAGAAGAATCTCAATTGTGGTTAAGTTCATTAAGTACAGTTTTCTTTTTTTCTTTTCTTTTTTTTTTTTTTTTTAACAGTATCTTTTAAGGAGAAGGCTGATCATACCATTAAGGACAATCAACTTGCCTGGAACACTCATTGCTCTTGTTTAACTCAATCACCACAGCAGTCCTTTATTATCTAAAATATTATCCAAATACATAGTGAAGGTATAATTCACTTCTGGCGTACTGATTGGGTTTACCTGAGTCAGAACAATGTGATTGAGGTAAGCTGCTGAATTATATTCCAGTAGCAAAGAATGAAAGATAGAAAAGGATTTTCAAAAATCTTCATTTTCCTAACAAATGTGTTGTGGATGCAAATACTGTTAGTCATTAATGACAAATGTAATAATTTTGAACCTGATTTTAAAATGCCCATGTCCTTGGTATCATATATAGAGAACAGTTCTGGTTGAGGTAGCTTTTCTGATTTAGTTTCCATTACTATAGAAATATATTCATTTCTTTTCACTTCAAAAATTCTTAGTGCATGATTCATTTGCTTTTCCTTTTATCCAGTAAGCCGAGCTTCAGAGACCTTATTTCTTTTTCACATCTTTATTTACTGTTAGGTACTTATTCATGGTGTTTTCAGAAATGAAGCATTTTTTTTCACTTGTGAAATCATGCAATTTGAAGTGTAAATGCCAATTTATTTCTGTGTTTTTGTAAAATGAAATACAACTCCTTGAAGTACTCATTTTGTAACAGTAGCATCTGTCAGTAGTGAGTTTAGGAAGTAATGGCTCCATCTACTGTTAGGTGTGGTATTATTTCTGCATTTGGCAAATAGCAGACTTCAGGGTGTGTTTTTCTTTTTAACTGTAATCTCTTTTTCTTTTGAAGGGGCGGGGGGGAATCCTTACCACCATAAACACTGTAGTCTTACTACAGTAAGTCCTGTTCATGTTTTCTAAATATTTTGTATTTATTGAATAAGTGAATATAAATATAAAACTAATGGAAACAGTGCAGGATTTTACTTGTGAATTTTTATTTTTTAACGCTTTGTTTCTTAAATTGTAGTTCACATTTTAGATTATTTCAATTACATCATGAAAATATATCTTATTCTTCAGTCAGTATAATAACTTGTGATAACTAGAAGTCAGTAGTTGGAAGTGAGGCTAACTCTGAAAGGAATCTGAAGAGCAATTGGTATCTAAAATGAGATGTATGCTTCATCGTTTTTATATTCATTCATTAATAGGGGCTTAAAATGCATTCTGGGAAAGCATTTAAGACCCTTAAGCTCAAGCTTGTTATGCTACTAACACATCCTGTTAACATTTAACAAGGATTGAATATAGGGATTTATTTTATAGAAGAAGCATGGCAAAAAACTTTAATAAATAGTGAGATGTTCTTTGAACAAAGAAGTTAGAGGCATCTTATTTTTATTGCAGAACATACAGCACCTTTATGTGAAATTAATGTGCTGTGGGAAATACTTTAGAACAGTTTCTAATGTTATTGTGGATGAATATCAATGAATACCAATAAATCAAAAAACAGTCCACTGTCAAAGCAGGTGTCCTAAAAGCTGGCGCTCAATAACAAGAAGAAATAAAAAGTCATAATCTTCAGGTCTAAACAGAAATGCTAAATTTAAAAGCATCCTTCCTCCTCCAAGAAGTATTTAAAAATAAATAAATAAATAAACACAACAGAAAATTTTCAAAATAGCAATGAGTTACTGTTTTGCTTACTTCTAGTAGTTAAAGGAAACAGCATGTATTTTAAAACATATTGATTAAAATCAAGTATATTTTCCTGGGTGTAAATATGTTGCTGAATGGTTCCTTTCTAGTTACTTTGGTCAGGTCAAATCTTCAAATGACAACAAAAATCCGGACAGTGTGATCGCAATAGTATTCTTTGCACAGTGTTGACAGGAACTCCTCTTTATTAGTGTGTGTTGCGGATGATGAGAACCCTGAGCTCTTGCTTGAGTTCTGATGTTTTGTAGATCAGCAGGTTCATACACATTACTATCAGCATGGACAGCACCCATGGACATCAGTGGAAGGGTGGAAGAGTATTCACCAAAGTGTAGTTTGTTTTTTTTCCCAGCTGCCTTGTCATCTAAAAAAAAATTAAAAAAAATTAAAAGGTTAGGTTGCGTTAGCATATCAGTGCTTTATATCCAGTGATTTGTGCTGTTGAAGATTCTTTAAATTGTGCCTTTGTCTGAGCATTTGAACATGTTAAACACATGAACATTTTGAAAATGTTGACAGAAATGTTGGGAATGTCTGTAGTGCTATATACTGGTAACCTTGGGAAAAATGGGAAAAAAAATAAAACCCTGCCCAGTATGAAATCAATACCAGATACCCTTCTAGCAGTGGACTTCCCTTTTTCATCTTTTCAGATTGACATTGGATTTGACTCGATTACTCAGAAAACTTCAGTAGACGAATAAAATGGAGACTGTATTCCTATTGCATTTTATGCTATTTGGAATTATTCTAGAATGCTTTGAATAATCAAAAAATACAGTTGTCAGCTGTAGTATTTCTTATTTCAGTAGGCATTATGATCGTTTACTTCAATATAAAAAATACTTCAATATAAAAAATATTGCAGTTTAGAAACCTCTCTCCTTATAGTATACAAAGTTTCTGATAATAACAGCTACAATACTTAAGTTCTAGCCTGTATGTCTTCTAGAGGGGAAAAAATACTAACAATAGTAGTTCTGTTTGAAACGTGTTGTATTTCTCTATGTATTTCCTATCACATTCACTTTATTTGTAGTGTCACGTTATTATAAGTTGCAGCATATGTAGGCCAACAAAAACTGACATCAAGGAAAGCGGCAAAATACAGTGTAATGATATGTGACACATCATTCAGACTGAGAAGAAAACTCACTTTCTTGGATTTAATACCTGCTACTTACAGTATTTGCCATTAATGTACACTCTCCTCTATGCAATCAACATATAGTTTATTTTTTTATATGAGAGAATACTATCTACTGAAAAACAGTAAAATCGTGAGGTATTTATTAAGACATTGATCCATAATTTAATCATGACTTTGCTTTGCTTTTCTTTTTCACAAACTCTTCATTCTTATGTAGAAAGGAAAAAATAATTTTATATTTTCCCCCCTTCAATGTTTATTAGCCTAAAAATGTAATGATATCCTTACTTGCGGTAGGTCAAGTTATATACTTTTTTTCAGGTAAATGTTATGGATAATTTATAAGTAAAATTTTCAATTCCAGAAAGTGAGCAAGATAAGCTAATTGTGTTCTTCAGTGTGCTTTGTTGCGAGTTTTGAAGGTGCATTTCCCAATAGGTTTCTACATAAGTGGTGTGCGCTGAAAGCAAAACCTGTCCCAGATAGATGTGCTGAAATGTATTTAGGACTAAAAATAAAACTTTCTAAAGTATTATTTGATTAAGAGTAGAACTATCTGCAAAACAGTTTTCCTGTCCTGGGAAGGTTTGAGGTTTTTGTCACATTCAGCACCAGGAGTTCATTGTGTGTTCACTTTTCTGAAAGAGAGAGAAGTTCTCCTGCACAGTGGCTGTTTAATGCCAAGGAAATGCAGACCTATAGATACTGTGATGAATCAGACAGAAACAAGGACTCCCTCATCAGCTTCCATGCCCTCTGGCCTACTGGCATAAGTATGCTGCACAGTGACATGCAGAAAGCTGGGTTTGAGTGCCCATGTGGCTAATAACTATCATTTTACTGTGTTAATTTTAACTTAGATTTGTTCTGTTTGTTGTCATTGCATGGCTGCCAAATGATTTGTTCTGGCACAGAAGAAATGATGGCATGGAGTCAGGGAGAAAAGGTGAAAAGTGAGAGAGAAAGAAACCAGAACCACTTTTCTTAGTAGCACTGGTAAGTAAGGTGAGCATAAAGTTCTTGTAGAGGAAGAGTGTTGTTTAAGGAAATGGACTCATATAGCCAGGTCTGAAAAATATGCCAGAAGTCTAAGTTAGCGTTATTTAATTATCAGAATTAAAATACTGATGGAACTGAAGCAGCACAGGAAAGTTTCATGATATATTGTCTATTCAAGGTGATAAATAGGAGAAGAGTTATTATTATTGATTGGTAAGGTTTTTGTTTTTTTTTTTTCCTTTAAGAAATAAAAACACCCCACTGTTTGCTGTACTACTGCTGTTGTGAAGGGATTTAATTTAAGGGAAAATGTGTTCCTAAATTGAAAATATCTGCCCTCATGGGAAAAGTCTGACAGAAGGCTAAATTAAAAATAATGTAGCTGAAGCTAAAAAACTGAGCTTTATTGTTAAGCATGTCTAGTAAAATGTAAGGTCAGAACAACAAATTAAACATTATAAAGTGTTCTTAAGAAATGAACAAAAAAGTCCTCTCAGAACGTGAGAGTAGATTTCAGTTTAGGTGTTTTGCTTTCTGTTCAAGCTTAGAAGTTTTGCTGAATCAGTGGAATGTGCATGCAGAACTGGCTTTGGAAAATGTCCAGGTACGTAAGTATTGTAGCAATACCTACCTTAAAAATGAAATTGTTTATGTTGATACACTCATGAGTGACATAACAGAGAAAAAAGATGGCTTTTCCTATACTTCTGAGGCACTTCAGTCTGTAACTCTAAGGGTTTAATACGTTAATAGATTTCAGTTTGATAGTGTTAACTGTCAAAGTGTTTGAATAGTTACTAGTTTTGGTCTAACTTTTTGTGGTAAATATCTATACATTTTCTATTAAAGATAGTACAGATGCTCAAAGAATTTAAAACTAAAGCCTAATCAAATAAAATGTATATTAAGGCAAGACTCCAAAACCTGATTGGTATCAAAGAGTGAAGCACATTGTCTTACATGTGCCTCAATCACACCATTGCTAGGTGGTCAAGGGAAGTGATTGTCCTGCTCTACCCTGTGCTGGTGTGGCCTCACCTCGAGTACCGTGTGCAGTTTGGGGCACCACAGTATAAGGACATAAAACTATTAGAGAGCCTCCGAAGGAGGGTGGCAAAGATGTTGAAGGGTCTAGAGGGGAAGACACATGAGGAGCAGCTGAAATAACTTGGATTGTTCAGCCCAGAGAAGAGGAAACTGAGGGGAGGCCTAATGGCGGCCTGCAGCTTCCTCATGAGCGGAGCGGAGGGACAGGCGCTGTCTCTGGGGACAGTGACAGGACCCAAGGGAACGGCATTCAGCTGTGACAGGAGAGGCTCAGGCTGGATTTTTGGGTGCTCCTATGTGGAGCCAGGAGTTGAACTCGATGATCCTTGTGGATCCCTTCCAACTCAGGATACTCTATGATTATAAATCAAAAAATAGTCCTCCCATTTCACCATGGAGACAGACTTTTGACAACTGCTTGGACAGAAGTGTGGAGCCTGAGAAATTGGCATGTTTTGGGCATTTGGCCATGTAAGTAAGGATCAACAGAGCATTAAGAAGATAGATGATTTTATTTACTAATTAAAATAGTAACATTTTCTTTGATTTAAAATAATCAAAAATGTATGTATATGGTATGTTTTAATTTAGAATATGCCATTTAAAATTCTTTTAATCTTTCATGGAAATGCCTACCTAAATATGTCACTTAATTACATATGATTATCTAAATATAGGGATACAATTTTTTCCTCGTGTTTATAAGAATTCCTGTTTTGAGAGCTGTCAGTCTTTATTCTTAAACTGATACACAATGATAAAAGATTTTTATACATTTTTCACTTGAGTGCATATGAAAAGGTCATTATCTAGTTGTACATTTGAAAACTTTGTGAAATACGAAGTTATTTACACACAGGAACTTTTGTAATATTGCCTACATCAATGACCACTTTTCCCATCATTCCTGGTGTTTAGATTGTTGTGATTCTGCTGATAAAGCTGATGTTTTTCTTCAGTATTCCTCTGCCTCTGTCCTTTCCTACAGGCTTACCCTGAGTTTGTCCTGACCTACCTAGAGGAACTAAATGAAAGAGGAGGTGACCCAGACAGAAAACCGCATTCACCATGGGGCCTGATCTGCAGTTCATCAGGAGATAGACAGCAGCTCAGCAGAAGAGGTCATAGTATTAAGCCAGAGGCAGATCAGAGACAGTCCTTTCAAAAACACATTTTGAAAGGGAAAATAGTGTGGAAGTCAACTTATTTCCTTAAATAACCTAATTTGATTTCTTAATTTAATAAAGTGTTTATATATTAAGCAAATAATAGTTGTAGATAGGATTTTAATGAATACACATGTATTCTATATGTATTTATATCTCAAACTATTTAAGTTTATATTCCACATGAGAAAAAAAATTTGAAATTTCTTATTTTCTATATGGAGAAACTTTGAAGGAAGGAAAGGAGACAAAAATCACTCTGTAGGTTTGTTTCTTGATGCATCTTGACATAACTATTTGTATTTCTGACATTTTCTGTTGATCAACAGCCTTACTTGGAAAAGCAGACACACATTGTTTTAATTAACAATTTATAAATTGCATGCTTGTACTTCCATCTCTTAGATTCTGAAAAAAAATGTCAGCAACCCCAATCAGAAACAACTTTCAGGACCTTTGGACGCCCATTTAATGCCTGCAGATCCCCTAGGGGAGACTACACAGCTGACGGTGGCACTGGTGAGGAAACTAGAAGAGAAACATCCTAAGGCCTCAGCTCAAAGGTAAGCCACTGACAGAACTGATATTTATTGTTCAATGACATTAGATGTTTTCCTTCAGTTTCATGTAAGATTGATTTCCTGGATATTATTGAAATATCTCAGAAACCCTCTGGCTGATAAGCGAACATGGATTTTGCCTAAAATTAATGAAAAAGGGTGACATTTATGTGCATTTCTTTTAAAGACTGATGTGTAGAATGTTTGATAATTGAAAATTTATTTTTCAATTTTATCTACAAACCTCACGTTACACAAATTACATAAAGAAATATAGCTTCTATCAACATTGTGACATCTTTTGTGCAACAAGATTTAAGTTTAAATGGTTAATGCTTTGTTATAAATCTGAAAGTCATGCTGAGCTGAAGTGCTAAGTGACACAGTTACTTTCTATATAGGACTGTATTTTAATTTGAGTAAAAGATTAATAGTAATGCTTTTAATTACTTCTACTTACAGCAGGCAGAACACATTGCCCTGGTTTGAGGGTTCTTTATAACTGGGGAAAAAAAAAAAAAAAAGTTTGGTTAACTAGCCAAATGCCATTCGTTAGATATTTTTGAGCTTTTGGGTGTTTTCTTAGATCAAAACATTAAGAAAAAAAAAGCCTCCCATTCAGATGGAAGGCCACTAGACGTTACTCAATATTAGAATGAAAGTTGAACTAAGTTTTTGAATGTTAAGCTAAAAAACTTTTCTTGGTGAACACAGACATTTGATTTAGAAGATTATCTGCAGTCAAAATAGTTTATAAGCACTGAATGCTTGACTTTGTCTTTATGCATTTCTTTCCATCAAAAGTGGTTACACAGTCTAAAGCACTTTTCTGAACTATAATTAAATATTAAAATAATAAATTAATAACATTATTTTATTGTCAAAAATATTGGTGTTAAATAGCAGTGGCAACTAATTCAAAATTCCTGCAATTACCTCTGTTATGGAAGTTCTAAGTGAGTTAAATCCTCTTTTCCTGCTGTTTTTCAGCAGACTGTGATAGACTAATGTATTCTGTAGCTCATAGAATACTTTCAATGCCCTTCTGGAAGATGATGTGAGAAATAAGGGAAAGGTTTCTATCCTTCTATCTATTCCAATGTAGGAATGAAATTTGCCATTCTTTACAGAACATGAAAAACTGTCATAGGTGCAAATGAAGTATACATTGTGTTAGTAGAGGAAACTGTATCTCTGTGTCCTAGAATTTTTGTTTCAGGAGTTGGTCCGGCTATATACGTCGATAAAGTGAATATTATCCTGCCCCTCCTAAGATGGTCAACTGTTTTTACAAATTCTTTCTGATTAACTGTCCTGCTCAACACACTTGTAGACTTTTTATCAGACTGGTTTTTGAGAAGTGATCTGAAGAGTCTCAAAAAGGAGATTCAGTTGCCAAGGCATAAGTGTTTAGTGTGATTTTAGGTGTTGAAGACTATACCGTCAGGCTTTCAGCTCCTTCAGGTTACAGTAAGTCTCCTGCAAATCTTGTATCTGTAAGGTGCAGAGCCTTAGGATACATTAGCAGTCTCAAATACCAACAAGGGTCTATATTTAAGAAATCGAATCCTGCCCTAAATGTTTCCTTCTCTAGCTTAGTGTTTTGGGGGAATGTGCAGCTCAGAGCTTCATTATTAAGGTTTTGTTTATTTGTTTCTGGTTTGGATTCTGAGAAACAGTCACGCTTTCATGGAGAGTCACCACAGAATGAAGTCAGTGCCACAATGGAAGAAAATCTAATCTATAGGTTTTTGTAGGAAGGGCTCTATGAAAAGAGGGATACATTTCAAAGAATGTGGTTAATTGGATTACAAGTTAATCTGTTTGCAATAATTTTTATGCAGCTAGGCTTTCTTGTTTTTGCTGGTTGAAACTTGCACTGAGTCCTTTTCTTACCTTCATCTTGTTTATTCACTTGCACATTATTCTATGATACATGGTAGCAAAGGCAAGCAAATTGTCTTGTTTCTCTGCATGTCCTTCCTTAGCAGTCTCAACAAGTCCTTTTTATCTTTGGGGACACCTTATTCAAGGTGTCAAATGCGGTTTTTTCATTGCATCTGATACTTTCACAAATTTATGAGATGCATGATGTTTGTAGGATATGACAACCCGAACCTCATCTATGATTTACCTGAATTAATCCCTGAGTTCCTATGTGAAATGTGAAAAACTCATCCATTCCAGTAAATGCCGTTGGCAAAAAAAATCCTTTCCATTTCTAAAAGGCAAACATTACCCCAAATGGACAAAAAATCCTATCATAAGCTAGTGCATAGGTATGGAGGGTTGAAATTGCTAAGTATTTAGATAAGAATGGTATTAGAATATAAGAATGAGTGGAGAAGTGAGCTATATGATTCTGATTTATGTACCTCCTTCAGTGTACAGGCGCTAATGACTTAACTAAGAACTAACAGCCACTAATTTCCTTCCCATCCTTATTCTCACTGAACTGCTCACATAAGGGAAGCTGCAGATCCATTATCTCCTTTCACTCAAATTTTGGAGAATGGACACGTGTAGAAAGATGTTGCATCATCTTTGCATCAAGAAAACAACTTAATGTTTTTGGTATTATATGGTAGAAATGCGACACCTGTAACTTCTGACAGCATTTTAAATTAGTTCTCTTATTCTTAGGATCTTTCTAGTTGGGCCCTAAGAAGGAAAGATGGTATTCTTGCATCATCAACTGTAACAGATAGATTTCTTTTGATGTCAGCTAAGTCTCTAAAATGAGCAGTTACTGAATAAATTTGCATGCAATAGTTCACACTTTTTTCTGGTATGTATCTCTAAGAGAAATATTTTGTACTTAAAATGGCATATTTCTTGTTCCTTTTGTTTCAGTATTTGAATGTTGAACTACAATTCAACATGGAACACTGACAAATTCTAGTAAGAAAAAGGGGAAGAAAGAACACTCGCTCTGTATTTTGGGTCTCCCAGCAATGCATTGAATTTGTGATTTGTCCCTTTAAATAGCACTGGTAATATTCCTAAAATTAGTCACCTGTTTTTAATGTATTTTTTAGTTTGCGGCCTTATTGGATCACTTTGCTTCCACAGGTAAGCCTGATTTCACAATTTTCTAAAGATTTCGTCTCCGATGTGGATATGTATTTAGGTGTGTTCTAAGCTATGTACATGCTAGGTACAAGCACTCTTGGATCTGGGTCAGAATACTTATGACCTTGTCATATTTAATACTAAGACAGACACATCTGGGACAGTTGGTTTCATTTTATTTTTTTCTGAATCAGTTGGGCAGATTCGGTTATTACATTTCTTAAGACTTACCAGTGGAGGAAAAATGACTAAACAACACCCCAAGGAGATGGAAATGTTCTCCCACTTTCATCAATGACACAACTATGAATTGGTAAAATTGTTTGTAAAGGCTAATTGAATGTTTGACCTTGATTCTTTATAGAAATTTATAAATTAAGCGATTTATAAATTCTAAGTGGGCAAAATAAAGGTGAAAGTCATGATCTACATTATAAATTATGATTACTCCATGGATACAGATGAGAATGTATTTTTTCAAAAAAATAGTTAGTTTTGGATACCAAATATTTTAAAAATACAGTTATTCATGTTCCACGTATAAACAGCTCTACACTGTATTTTTGTATTTAAAAAGTAGTCTGTATTAATTTTAAATACACCTTCAGACTTCTTTGTGAAAACTCCTTTATGACAACCATTTTTTCACTGAGTTGCAATGATTTTCCATGATATATCTGCCATGTAAGCATTCTAAAGGTTAAAGCTTTGAACTGGTGACATATTAGCTTTCATTATATGCTTTAGTCTCATCTTGACAAAATTATTCGAATAGCTATATCTGCCACAGATACAAATTTGGTTCTCAGTTCATCACAGAGGGGAAATGTTATATGTCCATCTGAAAATGAAAGGAATGTATAATAAACATTACAGTCCCATTTTTAGAAATAATTTGAATATATTTGTTTACATTAGTATACTGATTTGAGCGGCTTACCTTTATTTAAATGGAATAAGATCTGAGGGAGGGGAGAGGGGGGAGGAGGAGGACTGTAGCAGCCGACAAAGCATGGTGACCCAGCTTGTCACCCAGTGACCTGTGAGAAGGAAATAATGAACTGTGAGTAGCCGTCATCTTAACTGTTTCTGACAGTTTGGCTATGGGCACATCTGTGTTAGTTGCATGGAAAGGCCTTTGTTGTTTTCCCACTAGTGACTTTGCAGACCGCTGTGGGGTTTGCTAGCTGCCCTGCTCTTACACTTCCCCTCCTTTTTAAGTAGGAAGAGCAGCTGCCACTGATATAGCTGACATTTCTTTTAATGATTTACCTGGCATTTATATCATTAAAAAGAAGAAATTAACAGAATTTCTGGTTACTGTAAACAAAAATATTGTCTATATTCATGTAAGATCAGTTGCAAGTATGCCTGTAATCATTCTGTGTTACCTACTTAACTTAGAGCAGTATCTAATGTCTGTTGGTACCCTTTCTTCCTAATGTCTTGTCATATTTAACTATTCTGAGTAAATTATCAAGTCTACTGGTAAAGTTTTATGTACTGCAAATGTCATTCTACATGTGGTATATGATAAAACTAGGCAGCTTTTCATGACTAAATGATACGTTGCAAAACAAACAGAAAAACACCATTTATTTGCTGTTACAGAAAACATAGAAAAACATGTTTCCTTTTCCAGATTGACCAAAGTATCCATGCCTTTTCTGATGCAGTAGTGCTAAATCTCAGATAACTTGGCTCACAATGTAATTAGAATTTTCAGCTAGGAGAATTAAATATAGAGATGCCTGTTCTCATAATGGTTCTTAGCAGTTGATTTGTGAAAGATGATTGTTAAGCAAAACATGGAATCTTGATTTTTTGAAAAATGACTAACACAATGAGTCAAAGGGGAAAGCTATCTATTTTAACAAACTGTAAATGTTTTACATGGTTAATATAACACTTTTGTTACATAATATTCTAGGAATGAGTTATTACAAAGTATTTTGCAGGAGCTGAATATTAAAGACCTCACTCACTATGGCTTGAAGTACAGCAAGCAGAACCTGAAATATTCTTTCTGCTATTTGTTTTCCTCCTGTAGGCTTTTGGTGGCTTTAAATTGTCTTCTCATTTTTACACACTTCTGCTCGTTCTTTTGAGCTGCTTCATGTTCTAAGTTCAAGAGCTGCAGTCAATAGTAGTCCTATGCAAAGGAAAGAAATTTGTATTTTAAGGCAAGTTGAAGGCACAAATTTATGAATCAGTTCCTTTGAGGGCTATAGTTTTGCATGTGGCACACTCTAGAGTACAAGGCACGGTCCTCTTGCCTAATTGTGTGGTGATGGAGCCAATAGATATATAAAATAATGTGTCCTGTTACTTGTTTTTGGTGTAGTCCTCTGTCCTTAGTTATTTAAACCCGGTACAAAGACGTGATGTTAAATAGGATACAGCACAATTCTCTGCTACATTGTATGTAGTTCAGAGAGACCTTGTAGACACCTTCTGAACCCATGCTTTCACCTTTAAAGTATTAATATTCTCTATATAACTATAAAAGTATTAATATTCTCACTTTTAAAATATAAAAGTATTTTGTTGAATGCTGCTGCTGTTCTAATCACAAGGAGACCCCATAGGATACGGAAAAAGATTCTGTTCTCTGAGTAGATCAATCTCATACACATAAAACAAACAAGGGATAGAGAGGGTACTGGCATAGAGAAGAGGTGATCTGCCTGGTTTAGCAGCTAGTAGCAGTCAGGGTTTTCTGAACAGATGGTTTAGTTCACAGTTTAATATCTGTGGATCATAGGACCCTATACTGGGATTTCCTGGGATTCAAATATCTCATCAGAGATGACGCTAATTTGGGATCTCTTGTTGGAGAAAAGACTTTTGAGTTCATCAGTCCTCTGGGTGTGTTCATCCTCCACAGAAAGATTTAATGAAGAGGAGTTAAAAATAAGAATGGCCCTGCTCAGTTGTTTGTCTCCTTTTCTAAGATGAAATTCAGGATAATTTGCTAGGTAGTTTGCTGTGTCTTTGTAAGAGTCTATTTCTGGTTAGTGCAATCTCAATTACTTAGTTGTAATTTTGCATGTTTTCGCTGGTTCTGATGAACAGTCCAGTGACTTTGGGGAGAGATTAACTGTATGAAGTATGGTGATTGACCCAGAGGAAGGACATGGCCTCTATTTGGACTGCAGCACAACTAGAAACGACAGGTGTGCTTGCTGGGAACAGTCTTTTTAGACCTGTTGAGTTTGAGCATGTTCACTTTTTTTGTTGCAATTGAAAAGTAAGGAGTTCCATTAAAGTTGTGATATGTCTTTGAAAAATCTTTGTTTTAGCAAGGAATTGAATAATGAATGCACACTTTAACAGAGTTTCATTTGGAAGCCATCTCCCTTCTTTTTCAGAGCTTTTTAATATTTCAGATATATCATATATAATATTTCAATATTGCAAGGTCAATAGACGCATCAGAAACAAATTGTATTTTAATATGGTGTTTTAATATGAGCAATAAACTGCTAAGTAGATGACAAATTTGAAGTGAAAATTAATGGAACTTTTATTTGCTGGCTGGTTGGACACTCATTGATACAACTTTTGTCATTTGAAACTGTTCTCTTAACAAAACAATTATAACTAACCACCATTTATAAAATATTAGCTGTTTAAAAAGTATTAAATTGATCTTAAATTTCCAAGACAGTGCAACAACTACCTCTTTGGACAGTCTGTGAACTGAAGCCGACTTTGATGATAGGAGGTGTAATGTCAGTGAATCTTGAAGGATTTTTTAAAAAAAGTTTTCAATTTAAAAGTTGTATTTAGTAATGAAGAAAACTAGATAGTTTTCTTCATTCGATATATATATATATATATATATCGATAAGTGTTAGCTTTACATTTTTCCCATATTTCAAAGGAGATTATGAAGTAGAATCTGCTTTAAAAAGCTGGAGAGTAATATTACACAAAAAATCTGTAATATCTAACCAAATGAAATCTCCTGCATAAGTAGCCTATATTTTTACAGGATAGAGTTTACCTACAGCTAATGGTATGAGCTTATATAAAATAATTTAATTTGTACATTTTGTCTTTAAGTGGGAATCCAATTTTTTAATAGTCAAGATATCTTTTATTACATTTGTGTACAGAGCTCAATCGTGTTAACAATTGCTAGTTAAGCATACTTAAATTGTATGAAATATGATTTTCTTTCAAATTAGCTTAAAATAGGCAAAGAAATGCTGGTAAAAATTAAGCTTTTATAGTTAGATTATGCTTGCAAACATACAACTCTCTGTATCCAGCTTCGTGTGTTCATCAAGTGCTTATTATCAGTTGATAATTAAAAAAAAAAAAAAAAAAGAGTTAAGGAACTTGAATGAACAAGGCCACAGCAGGAACTGAGTTACTGACAACATAACTGGTTAGCAAAGGTTGCAGCTTTTTAATGCTTAACATATTGGAATAGGAAACAAAAGGGATAAAAAGGCATATCTAGACAGCCAATGTGTCGAGTAAAAATTGAGCCATTGTAATTCTCACTGAGTTGTCACAATTGAAAGGACAGGCTATTTTTCCTCTGGTGATGATGGAATGGAAATAAGACCACAGACCAAAATGTAGTTGTGGTGTTACCTTTTATAGGTGAGTTACAGACTCTTAGCACACGCTGGTCAGATTTCATTTTTCTTTCCTCATCACCGTTCTTGGATTTGAGACAATTTCTAATGCAAAAACAACAATATCAAGTTATCTAGTTGCATTTAAAGGAGTCCTGCTATTCCAAAATAAAGCCAGAGGCATTTGGATAAGGCCCTCAATAATATGCTTTAACTTTTAGTTAGCCCTGATGTGCTCAGGCAGTTGGACTTGCATGGTCTTTGAAGGTCCCTTCTAACTATTCGATTCTAAATTTTCCAAATATATGGAGAGGGCATAGAAAATACTGACCACTTGAGATTTAGTTACAAGAAAGATGGAACAGAGAGAATATAAATGAACTAGATAGTGAAGAAACTTAAGAGCAATGGACAAACCCTCTCCTGAGCTTTTCCTGTCACATGTAGTAGTTTTTATTATGCTTTTCTTCTGTGGGTGGTGGGATTTTTATTCTTTTTTTTTTCCTGCTTTTTTGTCAAGATATCACCTTAACCAGAAATAAACTTATATGCAAGAGTGAAGAAGACGAAGAGTGTTTCTTATGACTACTTCAAAATGAAAGCTATATAATCCAAATATAATTTAATGAAGGTAAGAAGTCAGAATTTATCCTAAATTACAAGACAAAGTAGTTGATATTAGATGGGAAATAGTTTCATAATCCTTGTTTCTTGCTAAAAACAGGTATATCTGGAAGTCACAGTGAAATTGTATCTGAAGAATTTGGATGAAGTTCTTTTGAGATAGGCTTTTAAATCTGTCAGATGGTGGGTTTTTGATTTTTTTTTTTTTTTAATTATTATTTTTATTTTTTTGGTAGTGTGTGAAAGTCCTAAGACTTAAGGTTAAGAAAGATTAGAAAGCGTGACAGTGACTATGAAAGAGAGAATCTGATAGGTTTGTAATTCTGTACATGAAAAAGAATTTCAAAAGAAAGCTTCATGATGGTAATCCTCGTGTTAGTGAAAAGTCTTACAATATTAAAATTGAGAAATGTTGTTTTACTTGTGCACTTATCTCATTATACTGAGCATATAACCCTCCTGACAAAGGCAAAACTGACAAATGTACAAGCAACCTTCCCACTCCCAAGGAAAGACAAGAAAATTAGCTCTATGTGCTGTTGGAGTGCAACTCCAGGCTTCTGCAATGATAATAGAGATTAATTTGTAATTGTGTGTTGCCCCCTGCTCCTCTAGCCATCTGTAGATGATGGAAATGGTTGTGAATGGTAAGAAGCAGGGAGGCTTGCAGGGAGGAAAACCAATGAAACTGAGATTTCCCTCCTTGCTATGCATGGTCTATTCTTTTGCTCATATGCATGAAATGACAGAGATCATAAAGATATAGTAGGTCATTATTAAAAATCCTTCAGGAAGGGCAGGATTGTATCTTTTTACTTGTGCATTACTTAATTCATTTTTGTAGGACTGAAGCAATAAAACTTCTATCACTTGTCTTGGGGATGTCTTTTCTACAGTATAATACTCCTCTCTGTTAAGAATATTTTTTTCTGACATTCAGCCAAAAAATATTATCTGCTCAATTTACTCCCACCACTCCCCCTGTACTACTACATTTTGCACCTTTCCCATAATTTTGATAGGAATTCATCCCACTTAATTCAGCAGTGAAGTTAAGTCATACACCGTTCCTTTGCTAGTCTATACAAATGAGAAATGCACCTTCCTAAATTCCTCACATTACTTTGACTTAGCTCCATTCTAGGAAAATCCTACGTTTCATTACACCAGTGCTTACCAGGCAAGAGAGTTTTTCTGAAATATTGTAGCTTTCTTTTTTTTTTTTTTTTGTAAATTCCATTCATATGCACTTTTCTTTATGCTGTTTTACACTGTAAGGCCATTTGAGAGGTGATTCTGGCACTTAAGAGGCTTTACAGCAAGTGCATATTTTGAGACTTATGCTTAGGTTTTCAAATGTACTTGGAAAATGTAGGTTCCAAACTTCTGTATTCAGAACTGGCTTCAACAAACACCTCTAGGCACACCTTTAATGAGCTTTCGGTAGGGTCCACGTAGGGTCTTAAATGCTTGTTATATGCAAAATGAAAGGTAAACAGTCTGGCAACACCGGCAAATACTTGTATCACCTCACTTTTTCACTCCAAGCCTTATTCGAGCTGTGGCTGCACTTCTGATTTTGACTTATACTTGAGACCGTTTTTACTTGCTCAATCTGTTTAGCTGCAGGGATTTTTAGTAAGAGTAAGCCCTTATATCATTTTTCTAATAGAGATCAGTTTTTTCAGATCATCTTTATGGTAGCTGGAAAAGTTTTCAGTCAATCTGAACGTTTTTCTAAACACACCTTGATTTTCTAGCAGTATTACTTCACATGAGTACTGTACCATACTAGGGTAATATTTCTAATACAAACGTATTTATATCAACTAACTTAAGCTTTGTGTCAACATACAGTTTTGTTCCATTTTCTTCCCTCTTTCCAATAAAAAGTTATACCAGCAAAAGCATATTTTGTATTATAATTTCAGTGATGCTGCATTTATCAAAGATCCTGCCTTTTCTTGTTTGAGGCAATGACTATGCTGGCAGAATTTTGTAGTGTAGGTGTGCCCTGAAAGATCAGAGACGACTGTTCTTAGTACAGGGAATAGAGAGGTTGTCAGCCGGTGACCAAATATTGAGTCATGGTATTACTAATACTGTTTTTCCAAGCAAAAACACTCAAATTATAAAATTGCTGGATAGATTGCTGATACAGTTTCATTTTTTAGAACTCTAGAATTTTGCCTGTACTGCATAGAACAAAATAGTAAAATTATGAGGTTTCTTCTACTTCTATATAATATCTTACATTTTTATGATCTTTATTTAGGGTTTTCAACATTTCTTTTGTTGACCCAAATCATTACAGCTATATACAAAGGTTAAATTGTGCTTTCAGGTGCATTTTTATTTGACTGTTAGAATATGAAATTGTGTTCAGAAGTTAGTGTGGGGTATTTTTAATAATAAAAGGGTCCAAAAGCCTGATAAAGGATTCACCTAATTTACAATGGGGTGTTTAAATTAAAAAAAAAAAAAAAAAGCTATTGAAAGCGTTTGTTTATATGTTGGCATGTCTGGATATATGGGTGAGTGTGTGTGCATAGCAGTGCCAGCCCTGTAAACTAATAGACTTTTGCCACTATATAGCTTCATCAGAATCTCACTGGAGTTACTTGGAATCCTGCAGGATCTGGTCCATGAGCTTTTCGTTCCCTTTATGGTGTTGTGGTGGAGACAGTAGCATAGGGACCGTATTTTGCAAGTCTCTACAAAATGTGCATCTGTAGACTCATACATCTTCATAAGCAGGCAAAGTTTTATAAACTTAAATTATAACATTCTAAACAGGATTTCTTGATCTGATTTATGCACTTCCAGTGTTTTCTGGGTTGTATGGCGATGTGTACGTTTTAGAGGAAATATCTCCTAATTATGACTTTGAAGCAATTTTCACTTGCGGGGCAAAATAAACAAATAAACTGAAATGTGTCTTATTAAAGGCAGACAGTGGGGCATTTTGAAAATATTATGATGGCACTTAAAGAAGACTGTAAAATTTTCAGAAAAATATTGAAAATAGAGATTCAAATTATAGAAGACGTCCTTTGAAGTGGTGTATGTCTCACTGCTTCTGTTGATCCAGATTCTTTTTTGTTCTGGACTTTGTTGACTCATCTTCTACCTCTACATATTGAAGGTTTCCTCTTACCCATCATCATGCACTGTTCATTCTTCTGTCTACTCTACATCTCTCCAAATATATGTCAGCAAGAATGATTACTGGTGTTTTCTACTTACATATTTCATCCAGCTTTTTTCTTTTCAGCTTAATATTATGGACTTCAAAATAATGCTAACCAGTGGTGTTCAGATAACAGTTTAGAGAGTTTTGTCTGTAATTTATTGCTCATTGCATTCCTTCATTTTTAGAAATAGCCTCTCGCTCCTTTGAAAAATAATTTTCTTACAAACTAAAACATTTGTTCATTAATAAACCAGTGACAACATGAAGACAGTAAATTAAAATTCTAAAATGTAACAACTGAGTCCCTTCTAATCTGGCTCCAAAAAGGAAAAGTTAATTTTTTTTTCTCAACTGTAAATCTTGACTTTCCTAAAACCTGTCCTAAAACAAGGGCATGTGACTTTTAGAAAGATAAATTTTATATTCTAAGGTACTCTAGCATGAATTAATAGTGACACGTGAAACTGATAATAGATTTTTTTTTTTGCCATGAATCCAAAAGATGGATGTAAAATCAATTTTTATTAGCTATATAAAACTCCATCTATACTTTAGCTTTCTTTCTGAACGCTACAGAAGTTATTTTTTAAAATGTGTTTTTCACAGTGAAGCTTTTATTCCTTTTACATTTGACTTTGCCAGTAGGGACCTCTGTTCAGTGTTTCATCCAAAGAAGACACCTTTGACAGTATGGTTGCTCTTCCCCTACAAGCACTGTGCCTCTGTGTCATCACTGAATTACAGCTTAAGTTTTTTTGTTGTCCTTCAACCCCTGACCTTCTGGCCTAAAGGCAAGACTATTACTACCACAGCTATGCTGAAGCAGAAAGCAGAGAGCATGCAAAGATGAAACAATGTGGAACTAGTCAAAACAGCTTTTTTGTACATTGTCCTCTTAAAAAAAAAAAAAAAAAAGGTACTAAAAAAAAACTTCTAACGGTTTCACTTGAGGCTTGAGTAACTTTAGGCAGCTTTAGTTTGTTCAGTGACCCAGGAACAAGTACCATCATCCTATTAGTGCCCATAATGTGAGATAACTATACCAAAACAGTCTATTGAACTGCTGTGTATGCATATATTTTGAGCAAGCTGAAGACAGTGTGTTTGTCATTTGGTTGTGTTTTGTTTCTTTTTCTGAAGTGTGTTTTTTCATGGTGAGAATTATTATTCCAATCCATTAAAAGTAATTTAATAAACCACACAAACAAGCTTGTGGTATATATAATGGATCCACAAGCACCAATAGTAGAAATCATTCAAAATAATATTACAGTAGCATGTGTTAGAACACGTATCTTTCAATCTGCTTCATACTGTCAAAATGAGTCATTATAAGAATTTATCAACACAATGAAGGCAGAATGGATCTTTACAAGCCTAAGTTTTGCTCTGAATTTGTTCAAAAAGTGTAATCCTTTATTATCTATGAGATTATTATATAAAGTTATTCTACAAGTTAATTTGTTAAGAAACGTTCCTTTCTTTGTTCTGAGACCTGTAACTCCTTGCTCCATCTGATGACCTCCTACTGCTTAGGTTGAAATAGATGGTTAACAGTCCAGTTCACTTCTCCATGCTTATCTAATAGATTTCTGTTATATCCCATGTCTTCTCTTTCCAAGCTGAAGAATCATGATCTATCATATGATAGAATTATACTCCATTGTTCATTGTATAGAAACCTGGCACTCTAGTTTTGTACCTAGATACACATATATGTTCTCAATAAATGGTGGAATTTGTTGTAATTCTGATTTATGATAATTAATTTCTTAAATTTAGTTCTGAAGACTTTTCTTTTACATTTTGCTTAAGTCTACTTTTTAAAGAACCCTGTATATGTGTTCAAACAAAAGTTTCAGGTATGTTCAAAAAATCCCCAAATCTAGGATGTGAACAGATGCAGCAGTTGTATGTATACTTAAAATAAAACAGTTATTTTTTAAAATTACTTCTGAAACAGTGCAAAAAATCTAATAATTGTACTTTTATGTTTAATATTTAAAAGGTTGCTATATTTTGCACTGTACTGTTTTCTTCATTCAGACAGATAATTTCCTGGAATGCTGCAATACTTTGCACAAATTCTGTCCTGTTAGTTCAAATGAAAATTCTGTGTATCATATAATCTTCTTATTTAAAATGTTGATGGAAATGGTTTGCTCAGCTGTTATGACCTTTATCCTTATGAAATGTATAGTGTCTAAATGATTAATCTGAAGCCATATCCACTCTGCATATTTCCTATTGTAAATTATAGCAATACAAATGCCTCAAGAGAGATGAACATTCCTCCACCAATCATAATTTTTAATGTAAGATATATAATGTATACACTGTAAAATTTGTTTTATACACTTAATCTGCATATATGAATTTTTGTAGGGTAAAAGTATAGAAGAGGTTAGTTCCTTAACGCATTTTCTTTAACAACTCAGTTATACCTTCTTATACTTTCAAGCTTAGATAGAAATAACATTTAGCCAATACATACAAACATTATTTTAATTCAAAACAGAAAAATGAAATAAGTAAATTAGAAGGAAAATTACCCATGAAGTATTACTATGTTCATTTTGTTCTTCTGTGGCTTTGAATATTGAGATTACAAGGTTAATTCAGGAATTAATGGGATCTTAATTCTATGAATAGGCTGATTTCTCAGAAAACTTCTTTTTACTACAAACAAATTAACACATGAAAATCCTTCTTCTGTTCATGGGCTTTATTTTGCAAAATTTTCAGCACTTTTTTCAAGTCTAGTAAAACATTTATGCATCTGGTTAATTGAATGGCATTAATGTTTGATTTTAGTGGGACTTCAGATGCACACATTTGCTTTGCTTGATTATGCCTGTTTGCTCACTATCAAGCACTGTGTAGGAATACAGTCTCAGACTTTTACAGAACTGTGATGCAGAAGGATACTCAAACTATAGGGAAATTCTAACAATAGAAAATAATTCCTATATCTGGTTCTTCTCTCCTTCATTTGTCTTTGCCAATGCACCTCTCCACTTGACTAATGTATACCAGGATAAGTCGGAGGAGCCCCAGGTTACTACTTTTGTTAGGCTTTTTGTTAGGGAATATTAGTAGTCTTGGATCACCCTTCTGCATATTAAATATTTCTGTCAATTAAGCAAGTTTTTATATATTCTGTTGAGTGTTTGAATTGAACTCAATATTCATAGCACTGTCAGTAGAACATCTGCTGTAGGACTGAGATTATCCTAATTTTCAATTTGTAAGAACAAGCACAAAAGCTGCCTTTTTCATAAGTACTGATAGAACTCAAATAGTTTAAATGATGTGTCCACAAGAGAAGGTAACTAGGGCTTTTCTGTTAACTAAAACATGACAGGTGCCATTAATAATCTTTATAGAAAAGTGTCTCAATATTTCCCTTTTTCATGATTTGTTCATTCATATGTCAAATGAATATGGAAGTAGGAAGGAGGGAACGTATTTTTACTCTTTTAGTACATAATAAATCATCACACTGTGTTATAATTTTGTTTTACTTAAGCTTATAAGAACACAGGTAAAAATAACTGCATTCAGAAGTAGTTTCCCCTGCTTAAAAGGCTCCAAGGGAGGAATCTCTAAATTAGTTCCCCCACCCCCGGCAAACACGCAGCCCTTTATGTTAGTCCCATTAATGTTCAGTAATAAGTTAGTCTTCAAATATCAATAAGATGATGCGGTCTTGATGGAAGTTAAATGTCCCTAAATCCTATGAATTGATCTGCAGGAGCTGTTTTCCACATGAGTGGTATCTTCACCCAGGCATACATCCGCAGAACGGTGGAGGTCAGGGTGATGAAGGAGGAGCGGGCTTGGCGGCACACATGCACTCTATTCCTGACAGTGTCTTGCTTCAGCAAAGGGAAGTGAAGCGCATATACCATGCTCAGTGGCATTTCCAAATGCAGCTCAGCTGGGGGCCTGTGCTTATTGCATCAGTGGCACATACTGAGAAAAAAAGGAAATACATAATTTTGTCAAAGTAGTAGATCACAATCTCCCCCTCCTCCTTCAAAATCATCACCAGCACACACTAATAGCTCTAATAGATACAGATTTTATGCATATTTCAGTCACAGCAGTATTTCTAATGCATATGTGAAAGGGTCCTTAATTTATGTCTACCAACTGTGTGGTGCCCTTCTTTTGGGTAATGTCATCATCCTAATGGTGTTTCTATTATACTCAAAGGTAGCAAATGAGGCTTATTGCAGGAAGGTAATTGATTTTCACTGAGTGAAAATGTAAATAGCTATAAGAAATCCTATGAAAGACAAGCAGTTCAAAATTGCCAGGAAAAAGAAAAAATATTCATATACATTACTTATTGGAGCTAGTACCTGTAAAATGTTTCTTATTTTAAGAAACCCACAATGACTGTATTTCACATTATTTTATTTCAAATTGAAGTAAAAATTGGAGAATTTAGATGATTTTGTCTTTACCAGTTTGACTGTGCATTTTATGAAAATTACTATCCTGTTCAGTAAGGGTGCTTCATTTTGTCAGGTTTCTCTCAAGTGGAAACACTGTGAATAAAATTCCTGATATAGACGTGTAAAGAAAAATGATTCTTATCTAGAATTTCAGTGGTAAGAGGTAATCGTTTAATGTATCCTCTCTGTGGATTTTCAGTGGGAGCTTTCCTTTTCATCTGAAGGGTTACTGGGCATAGTGCAGTTTACTCAGACCTCAGAATTCCAGAAGAATGCATGAGTTAAAAAAGAAAACATGCCCTTCGTGTTCTGGCTGCATCGCAGCCACTGTTTTAGGGAATTGTTTTAGGTCAGCAAAAATAGCCACCTGTGGTTATAGTCTTTCTGCGTATTTTGCAAAGTATAGTTTTTGTTGTTGTTGTTGTGGTGTTTTTTTTCAAAGATTGTCTTCCTGTTATTTTTGCTGTCCACAGTGTGCTCCTAATTGCCAAAGTGATACCTGCTACTAAGGGCAAAGCTGATTAGATGCACATTTACCTCCTTTCAGTATTGCACTGAGTTTAAAGTCATGTGTGTTTTATGATCAAGGACTGATGGCAATAGCTTATTTTTCTCCCATGAATAAACTGATTTTCAAATCTTCCAATGAGTAAATGACCAAGAAATCCTTCACACTTTAATCCCTGCTGGCTATACCCATTATCTCCAAAGTCATAGTTTTGTCTCAGCATAATTGTTTGGAGGTTTTAGTCCTTTAATTATTATTTTCATAACAAAACCCACTCTGCGAATAATTTATTTTGTTTAGAAACAGGACACTTTTGACTTTGTAACTAATGAGTGTTTATCCTTCTGCAGTTTGCCTGGAGTAAAATAAAAAGCCCCATTGATATTTCACTTCAACTATAGCATTGCGAATGCTCTCAGTGTTTCAATACAGTATAACAATACTGCGATTAAATATGAACGTAAGAGAGCTTGTTTTCAAAGAGTCTTTGAAAGTTGCTGATTACACTGTTATTAGTTCCTTTAATTATGTTTAAATGAACGTTTAAAATCATTCTGTACATGTTTTATATGGTCTAGATGGAGTATATAAACACAGGTCAAGCTTTGCAGTTTGTGTAGGTGCAAAACAAATGAGAAAGCGCTTTAATTTTTACAATAACAGAGTGAGTACAATTTTTTAAACATATTAAGTACCTGTATCCAGTTTTATGGGATCTCCTTGCTTGACAACTGCCTATAAATTTTAAACATTAAATCTGTTGTTTCTATGAACAACTTATTTTAAAAAAAATATTCATATTAGAAATCCTGTACAAATAATAGTACTGCAGTCTTAACTCTGTATAGATACAAACTGTAGTTAAACACCTTAGATTTAGAGTAAATGTCCATTATTGCCTGTTTCATTTCAGCATTAATCTGTGAAATTGAAAGCAAAACTAAAAATCTCATCCATGAATGTTGCTTAAATCTTCATATATGGTGTCAGAAATGCAGTGAGTCTGGTGCTTTTTAGAAGTATTTTTATGGTAAGCCTGCTTTTGTCTCTGAAATGAATCTGCAGATCGGCTGGTGCATTCACTTGAATTTTTAGGTATTCAGATAAAGAAGTTTTTTTTGTTTGTTTTTAAAAGTGGGTTTTGTCTGCTTTTAAATAGGGAGACCCAAAAAACAAATCTCAAATAGGCATTCTCTCTCTGTAGTTATTAGTACTTTGGCCTATTCGAGCAGGTTTTGTAACAAAATATTCCGCTTTGCAGAAGTAAAAAGATGGAAGTCTTAGGCAAACGTTTAGCAAAATGCTATACCTGTACAGTCATTACATAAATATATAGTTGTATTATATAGTCATAGGTTTAATTTCTTTAATTATTGCAACCTAAAAAAGTCTGTTATCCAGTATTTTTTTCTTAAAGCTAGAAGAATAGCTGGCAATATGTAGTTCTGTAGATGACATTTGAATCTGGAAACTTGAATACTGGTTAATTGAGAGTATTTGAAACTTGAATCCAAATGCTTTTAAAAAATCATGCCATTTTGTTGTTTGACACTAATTTTCTACCCAGCATGTATTAGCAATGACTGAAATTAGCTCCCAGTGAATTATAGTTAAGCTATTTTATGCCATCTGCAAGGAGTTTCTGATGGCAGCACTGTTTTTTTTGTTGTTGTTGTTGTTTGTTTTTTTTTTGTTTTTAATTTAATTCTCTGAGAATTTAGAGCTCATGGAAGGTGAATTTGACAGCGTTGTAGGCTTCCCACTTCACAATGCCAATACAGCATCGTTAGTGGAGTTTCCACTACTGGCCTTAGCCATGACCTGGAGGTACAGATTCAGGTTCCAATGTGGTATAAATTCTTAGTGTTTCTCCAAACACAAATACTTCAATGAACTGAGAGTTTACACCAGATGAAGTTCTGACCAGCATTTCACAGTAGAATTGGGCTTTATGGGGTCATGGGTGAAATCCTAACCAGAGCAAGTTCAATGCAGATTAGTTCACTTTTGACTTCTGTGGGACCAGGATTTTGCCTCTCAAACTTCCTGCTGAATTGTAGAAGCAACAAGAATGCCAATAGTGCCGGGCCTGATTGCATGCTTCATGATACAAGTCTACACTAGAATGGCAGTGAATCCATTTATCCAGCCAAATCTATCCTTTATACTTAACATGCTCTTCTCAGGTGGTATCTAAGCAATTCTGAAGTATTAAAAAGTACAATCAAAAAATCACCAGCGCTAGACTGTTGGTAGATGGTGGTAGCGTGCTTACCATCTATAATTTTATTTTTAGCCTTAGGTTTCAGAAATTTAACGTTTCTATAAAATCCACATGTATTAAAATCTTGTTAGTACACGATACTTAATGTGCACATCTTGAACTGGATTACGTATTATGAATCAATAATTTTGTAATGAATATCGAAAATATCAGTATCTCCTGGGAAACAGAAGCGATACTTCGAGCGTCGGACATGCTATTTTCCATCTTGGGAGTATGAATCTGAAACATGAGAGTATAAAATTACAAAAGAAAGTTTTATCTTTTTGGTTCAAGACCTTTATCAGGTAAATAAATTTGCAGTGGTGAGATACAGGCATTATTTGACCTTCTCTATCATTCATAAATTATGGTGGGTAGTTAGCATTCATAAGAAGTCATCAAATAAATTATTTGCCTTAGAATAAATATGATTGAATTAGAAATGCACAGTGCTGATAGCCTGACCTCAAGTATATGGGTTTCTTATTTAGAGAAAAATGCTTAGATATACCTCTGTTAGTCTGCTAATTGTGTACGTATATTAAGTAAATATGTAACTTAATTCCAAACGATTGAAAGCTTTTGTGCAGGAAGATGAAAGGGGAATGGCAGTTCATTCAGACTTTTCAAGAAACTAACCAGAATACTCTGCAATTTTATATATATTTGCATTTTAAAATAGAAAATTGTCTGCTTTCTATAGAGTAGCTATATTATTTTTCCGACTTCAATTTGAAAATGATTGCAGATTTTAAAATTTTGTGAGGAATTAATGCTAAGCTTCCAAGATACTGTTTCTTTAATATTGTTCTGCAGTTAACATTTCTAAGCTCTGAAACAACTGATAAAGTAGTTGAAGTAAGTAAATAAGTAATAAAAAGCACATCAAAGTAGTTATGATGAGACAGCCAGATGGCAGAGAATTGCAGTTCTTGCTGTAATTTTATCAAAATTACTATTGTCATGGCATGTTAGTTTTCATAAGAATTTGTACAGTCACTGATCTTATACAGACAAATTAATTTCAGGTTCTCTCATGTGTAGTCACATAACAGCTATACTTGAGCACGCACAAAGGAAAATTAAATAATCATAGTCACATAAACTTGAAAAGCGGCACAATTTCTTAAGTTTACTATTCCATAACGTCTTGGGATCAGTGATCATTTTTCTTATGGTAGACTCAATTTGATCTACAGGAGTTCTGCCATTATATAGTTTCTGCTGCATTTAATCTTCATTATGAAAAGATATAGTATCATCTAATAGGGTAGAATTAGTAGTAATGCACCAGCATTGTAGTAATTCCTAGGAGTTATATCATTTAATGGAGTTTCATACTTTTTCCTCCCATAAAACTACTGGGATGAAAATAATTGAGCCATTGAAGTTTCATGAATATGTTGTCATTACATGTTCCCTTTTTGGTAAAGGATACCCCATGTCCTATAAATGTTTGCAGAGGAGGAAAGACTGAGAATCACATATAGTGAAAACAACCATATTTTGATCCAAGTCCTATCTAGGATAGTGGCATGCTTGAACTGTTCATTTCCCATCACCATGCTGTCTGAAGCAGGAAGCCCACACGGCAAGCTGTGAGAGATTTCCTCTTCTTGAAGGTGGGCTTTTTATGCAACTGGTCTGACCTACTGTTTCTGTTGTTACATGTTTCTGTGTGAATCCTACTCCATTAAAAAATGATGGGTAAAATGGGTGCATAGGCATTACAGCATTTAATCTACTTTTAAAAATTCAGATAGTCTGACTCCATGGGCTTCTATGGGGTCCTTAATCAATTAAAGGCAGTGTAAATAAAGATGGTATTTTTTTTTTTTTTGAGTTGCTAGTCCAAAGGCTTTGGAACTAACTTTTTTTAAAGACTCATATTTCAGTTACAATGCAATCTCCATTAAAAAAGAAAAAAAAAAGTGAAAATACAGAGAAACTATCAGGCTTATGGTGATAGATGTTTATGGTGCTGAAAGTTTGGTAGCTTTCTTAGGCATGTAAAGGAAAACAACAAATGTAGAGGACTTGAAATTTCAGTTATTTTTCACATTGGTGAAATTTCACCAACTTCAATTCTTCCTAAATGTAATTTATCTATTTATCTTAAAAAAACAAACAAACAAACAAAAAAACAGTAGTAGAATTACTAAATTAAGGCTTTTGACTGTTTCTTTGAACTTTAAACATCTGAAAACTAGGCATTTATACATGTACTCCCTATTTTTATCAACAAGTATAAAAGCAACTCAATGCAAAAATCTGTTTTCTGATGTAATGGTCATAGCATTTGGTCCAAAAACAATGAATTAGAATTTGGAGTGTCTTGTTGTAGATTGTGGTATGCTGACATTATGAAGATATAAATGTGTGTCTCAGAAATTGGTGTTGTATTTGTGTCGGTTTCTTGGTTCCATTTTTGACTAATTCCTATTCTCATTTCTTCAGAGACCTTTTTTGTCTACAAAGATTATTGTTGCTCCATTTTTTTGAGGGTTTACTGTACAAAGGGAAATGATTGAGAATATATGCAGGTCTCTTGGAAAATAACTTTTTTTTTTTTTTAAAGTACTCAAAACAAGCATGAAATATTAACTAAAACCAAATTGGAGGGAGGAAGGGGGGCTAGTTATCAACAGATTATTCCGCATGGCATCGACATTTGAAGTGTACAAGAAATCTGTCTCTAGACAGAAACATGCATACATGTTTGAAGGTGTAAGATATATATATATATATATATGAATACATGTTTTCATAATATTTACATATATGTGAGAAAATGTTATGTGGTTACATTAAGTGTAGAACAAGTGTAAGGATCCATATTTAGTACTGCTCCTTTGAGCAGGTTTGTTTTTCCATCCTATCCCTGTGTAGATCCCCAATTATGAAAGTTTGTGCCTGTACAAACAGTCAAACTAGGCTCTGAGATTTGTACCTGTGATGTCACAATATTTTAAGATGACATTTTAATCACAGAAATTTGGTAACTCCTAAGGCCTGATTAAAGAATGTATCATCAGAAGAATTTGGCAAAATACAATGAAAGCATATTGGAAAATATAAACAGTTTGTAATCAAGACATCTGAGACAACTTTGTTATTAACCAAGGGATAGAACTTCAGGAAGTTTATAAAAGTAGGCTTAGTCTGAAGCTGAAAAATTTCCTCCTGTGTGGATTTTACTAGTGATACAGGGTGAAATAGCTCTTATAGAAGGCAGCTTTGTCCTATACCTTGTGCAGTTTGCTATACGTTCTGCTTGTGATGTTTACTTAACATGAATTTACTCTCTAATCTGCAGATCACCTGCAACAGACATTTGCAGAGGCAGAAAAATTATTTGCTACCAATTCTAAAGCTCATAAGCAGACTCAAAATGAGAAAGTTAATGTCATAATTCTTGTATGTAAATTCCAGTAATATATTGATTTTGAGCTGATAGTATATTTTCTTGAGATTTTAACCAATAAATGAAAAGCTGAAATTATACCATAAAATGAAGCTGTATGCAGCCACACATTAATCTCATGTATATTTATGCAAAAAAAATCACTCTGAGGAATGACAATGATCTGATAAGATTAGTTTAATGTAGAATAACAGTAATAAATAGGCAAAAGCTACCAATGTGATGGAAACAAATCCTGCTTGAGAAATCTATCACAAAATAGAACAGTTCAAAACTAGTATTGAAACACCTGGAGGGAGGGAAGATGGAAAGAGAAAAGGAAAAATTAAGCAAGTAATAACACGAGCAGCTGGAGACAAAAAGAGGAAAAAAAAAAAGCAGTTGATGAGAGAAAGAAAAGAAAAAATGAAGCACGCTGTTGAAAACCTGTTATTACCAAGAAACAATTTTTAATGTGGCTAAAAATCATGTTTAACAACAAAAACAAGACTTAATTCATTATGAAAATACCCAAGAGCCATGAACTGCTCTTCCTGGAGGTTAGTGGAAAATGGCTTTTAATCCATTACTTTTTTCCTGTTAAGCTGTGAAAAATTGAACCAACGTATATCTCAAGCAAACGTATTTACCCATTGTACAGTGGGTAAGATATTGGTAATCATGCAATGTATAAACAACAGTGAACAAGATAATCTCAGTATGTGGGACAGAGACCAAACAGAGTATCCCCAAGATGTTCCTGGGTACTAATAAGCTTTTATGTGTGTAGTCAAGGCAGGTATACAGCATGGTTTACTCCACTTATTTTTGCAGGCTCATAAATATGATCTAAAAATAAATAAAAAATAGACATAGGGTCTGTAATGTGACTGACTTGTTCAGAATTCTTTGGGACAAGGTAGAAGTCAAGTTAGATCCGTGTTTAAACAGCAGTAGACCTGCAGGACATGTTACAGGAATAAGACTTACATGTGCCTCCTTTGTATTGCTATATGTGTTTAGTATTTTGACTAACCTGTAAAAAAAAAAAAATTTACTCGAATATTCCACTTCTCTCTTCTGTTTTCTACAGGTCCATGCTGTTGCTCACTGAGGCTGAAGATACGTATGTTTTGCATTCTTTAAGAATAAGATTGCAGTTCTTTGCAATTCCATTTGAAACTAGTTGGAAAAAAAAAAAAAAAAAACAGACAAAAAAAAACCCTTAAGTATAAGGTAGAGCACATCTGATCTACTTCGGGAGACCCGAAGTAGATGTTTACTGCTATTTCCTATTGAATGGATCTAATGGAGAATCCATGTCCTGTTCTGAAGTTGCTTAGGGAGCCTCTTGGTGATTTTTTTTTTCTCATTGACCTCTTTTAAAAAAGAATAACATCTTCTGTCCAGCCTTCTGGAGTAATTCTGGGTCCTAAGTATGTCACTGGGTGACTGGAAGATATCTTGTGTCATTGAAATTTCTTTATGGAACACTATTCATTAACTTAGTTTTATGTTATTGGATTTTTATTTTGGAGATTCTCATGAACAAGTAAGGGGATCTGCATAATTGTAAATACCTGACTAAATACTGATGGCAGGATTTTTTTTTTCCTGGAGAAAATGCAGTTTAAATAGAACTGTTCAGGAACGTGCACTAAAAAAAAAGTCACGAGTCACCAGTCACAAGGTAAATCTAATCTGAAATCTGACAAGTTTCTAACCAAAGCAATTGAGTTGCAAAACTGAAAATTAACAAGCACATTTCCTTTTCTCACATGAAAACTATATTCTGCAAATATTGAACCGCTCGTGTTTTTAAAGAAGCAGCATTTGTAGCCATTGTTTATGGAAATGGCTGTGTGTTAGTTGTATGCCCCCCAGTTCTTTCTCCTTGCATTTCTGAGATCAGCAGGGCAACAGTCAATGCTGATCGAACTTTCTTCAGGAGAGGCCATACAGGGAATCTTATATAATAAAAAGAACAGCCAGCCTCTGCCAGTAGACAGTGCCCTGAAGGAGAACACTTGAAATAGCAACATGTAGTAGTAAGGAAGTTAAGGAAAGTGTGGAAAGCATGTTATAGTAATACTGCTTTTTGACATGTTCTGTGTCAGAAGTATATGGACAGTTGTCTTTATACACAACATACACTAACTTTTATGCATTTTTTTCCTTTTGCAGACAAATATGTATTTTAATTTAATTTACCAAACTGAGGACTAAAAAGGTATTTCAAAATGTTTAATTGTTTTTGTTTCCTCTTAAACAAAGGAGGTCCTTTTTTTAGACAAAGATTGTTTAGGAAAAAAAGACAGATTAAATAACCTTTTTTTATGTCAAAATGACTACTGCTTTGTCAAGATGTATATAAGCATTGTACCCAATCCTGATCATTAATTACTAGAATAACCAGTTCCAGATGTTGTGGAGCTTTAAGTTGGACCGAAGACCATGGCAGTGAACAGTGAGATAGAGATAATCCTCATGGTCTTTGTGTGTTATACTTTGTTGACCTTGTGGCCAGCTACAAAGTTTAACTGCTGTTCCTGAGCGAAAAATATTTTTAGATATGTTAAATGAAGCATACTAGTGTTTATTTTTAAAGGACCATAAGTATGCATAGCACTTTAAAAAAAAAAAAAAAAAAGTGTACTAAAGCAAAGTTCCTACCCTTGTAAACACCTGATGCACAAAAAAAACCTTAATTGTATAGACTGACGAGCAACAAGCTACAGAGAAACAGCAAAGAAAAAAAATACTTTTTCATTAGATAAACTGAAATTAATACATAACTAGTATGATATGTAAGTGCATAGTGGAATTATCTGTATTAAGAATAAAAGACTCTTCTGGCCCATGTACTTTTTTTCCCCACAAATAAAAGGGAAAAGATTTTCTCTGTAAACTACACATGAAATTGGCCATTGAATTCTTTGTAGCAAGGCTTTATCACCAGTTTAAGAGACAGTTCATGTATATTTTTATCTGCATACACAATACCCTGAGTCAATCATTTATGAGGAGGCATGTGCCATCCTTAAATAAGATCTTAATGCACAGTTTTGCTCTTCAGCCTATAGAGTACATTTTTAAATTTTATATTACTGTCATGAATATCTGTGCTGACCCGCTTCTGTTGCGTTATAGCTTGTCACAGCAAAACTTAAGGCCCCATAGGCAGTCCAGACATAGAATTAAGATGACTGCATATCCTTAATTCACTGACTACAGCATCTGTTTCCTAAGAAGTCCCCAATCAGTTGTTTAGGCACTCAGATTCTTAAATTTAGCATTTCTGATTTCAAAAGTATGATGGGTTTCTTCTGAAAGTGCCTGAGGCATTTTAACTTCTGAGTAGAATGCTCCTTGATGTGCAACATCCTCTTCACTTGGAGTCATGAGATAGCTACAGCAGTGCCCTCCTACTGCCACGATGATATGCAATAATGACAATTTCTAGGGAGTCCTCCGGAAATATTTAGGTCATGCTCCAAAAATTTATACCATATATTTTTCTGCCTGATTGCAGGTTGGTTCTTTAGTTGTTTTCATATAGTAATTACACTTTATTGAGAGAAGGTATCTGCCATTTCTTCCACTGCTTTCTTATGAATTTTGCAGTAAACATTGTTTCATCAAATAATTAAGTAAACAAAATATAAGGCTACTTCTGGAAAATCTACAGAACTTACTATAAACAGATTCTTAAAAGTTTCTCTTATGCCTTTCAGCCCATTTGGGTGAACAAAATAGAAAAAAGATCAAGAAGGTGGAGGAATGTTACTGTCAAAAAAGAGCCTTTAGAGTTGGTGGGTAGAATTTTGTGCAGGCATGAAACACATACAGTGGTGGTAGTCGGTACAATTTTTCAAGTATTTTAAAATCAGTTAAGTATCTGGGCTTGCATCTATGTTCATCCTGTAAATGGGAAATTCCTTCCAATTCTACCCTACTTTTTCTTTTATTAGCAAAAGCAAGTTATAAAGCCATTATTTTTTAGAACTCTTCACTTTGTTTTTCAATGAGACAGCCAGATGCTTTTTAAAGTATAGGCCTCCATCTCTGTGTTTTCCCTTTAAATTCCCAATAGGATAAATATGCATCCTTCCTAGTATATTTGTATACTTAAAATAGTTTTTTTAAATGTAATTTAAAATCAAAATTATTTGCAGGCTTAATTTTTGTCTGTTGCAAATGAGAACAGGAAAGGCTGCATGCAGAGAGGACTCTTCTTGGCGATCTGTCATGGATATCTTGATTCTGATTTTGTAGTTCAGAGAATCAAATTTGGCATAAAGGACAAAGTCTATGGATCTAATAAATCAATCTTAATATGTTGCCACTAGTAATCTATTGTGCTCCTTTCATTTTAAAAAAGTTATAAGTTGATAAGGACTGTACTTGGCAAACAGGAAACTTGCCAGACTGAGTTGTCCCTACAACACTGCTATTTTCTTCAGATAGATAGCACTCTGGATTCAGGTGAGCTCGAGTACCGACAGACGGCTACCAGGCAAGATCCAGTCCTTGTGGAAACTCTGATCTGAACATGTCTGTTTGACGTCAAAGTGAGGAATGATCAGATGGAAACACTTTTCTTCCTGCTTTTCTTAAAGAGCAGAGCTATCATTAATAAGCTGTTTAAATTCTGTGTTTGATAAAGGACACTTGGATGGTTTTCCTGCCAAGTGTATATTGTCTTTGGTCAACTTCTACAAGATATTCCCGACCTTGTAGAGACGCTCTAATAAATATACAGGAAATCTGACTTGCCTGTGTACAACTACCCAATGCTTCTCAAAACAACTCATCCTATGTCTAAGGAGGAATAAACTATTAACTTTTATTCCAAGGATCAGAATGAAAAAGTGGAAAAGGAGCTAATGTTTGAAGCAGATTTTTCATCATACTTTGTCTGGAGTAACCTCAGAGTAACTGAGTCACTGGGCTATAACAGTAATTTACTTTTGTAATTTCTTTGTAATTTTCACTTCTGTTGTAATTTTCATCCTTCTGTGAACGTTGGCTTCCTGGCTAGTCACATTAATCAAGAACTCATGATGTTCAGATGCTCATGATATAATGATTTCACAGAGACCAGGCAGCTCATTTGATTATAGAAAGAGCTTGTTATTATTTGAGTAAGTCATCCAACCATTCATTTAATTTGAAAGGTCCAAAGCTAAGTGCTCTCAAGCTCAGGGTCTGCCTGGATTAATTCAGCCATATACCTAGTATGAGGTACCAGAGTTCTGGAATCATCAAGATTTTGGTTAATATCCTCAAGTGTAATTTTTCTTGGTCATTTTCTCTTAATACAAATCTGTTAGGTTTCTGTTCTTCTGTCCGTTTCGTTAAGGACATCTCTCCCCCTCCCTGCATTTCAGACCTCTTGTTGATTTCCCTGGTGGAGATCCAAAGGGTTTGTCCAATAGAGGAAATGGGGAAATAACTTAGCAGAGTATATTGTATACTGTTTGTATATTGTATAACAGTATACTGTTGCAAACTCTGCTTTTTCTGTTCTTCAGGTTCTTTTAAAGAGAAGGGGGCTTGTAGGTCTTTCATAACCTCAGGCAGGACACTCAAATCCACACATGATGTTCATGACTGCCCATAAAGTCTAAGTGCTTTTAAATTGATCACAAACTGTATGACACTACTGTTACTGTATCAGTGAGCAGAGATTAACTTTGAAGAAGTTGACTAAAGCATCTATAGTATGGTAAACCTAAATATAGTATACAGAGTTGCACTAACCACTTCCGAGGACAAATTATTACTGCTTACATAGAATTTGATTTTCTGTCAAATAGTTTAGAACAGGAAAACAGTCCAGCAAAAATTAATTTCTTTGCATGGTATGAAGGCTAATAAGCCACATTTCTTTTAGAGCCACATAATTGTTGGGCTTCTACTGTTAATGCAGGTCTAATAACAATAATTCCTAGAAATATCTATCAGACTATTGTAAAAATGATTTAAATCATTACAGCATTGTTTCAGCATGGAAGGTACCACATTGTAAGCCACAAAAATTTAATTATGAGTAGAGCTAATGTCTACACAGAAATCAGTTAGTGCTGTGTGGTAGGGATGATAAAAAATGGCAGATTCTAACAAGAAGATACTCAAATATATTTGCCATATTCCCCACTAGTAGTTTTCTAGCATAATCTCAAGTCAGTTGTGTTGCAACAGTCATTTTAGTAATAGTAAAGATAGAGATCAATGCTGCAAATTGACAGTATTATGCAAAACCACTTATGTCTTTCCTAAAAAGAAAAAATTGAATGGAGGATGGAAAAGTAAAGGAAATCTGGAGTCCAAAATAACTCTGACATTGGGCAAACATGCTGTCTGTAATATTTGATAGTTTTTACTTGCTTTTCCTGTTTACAATCCTTTCTCTTTCATGTGCAGTAATTATCAGTGTGTTTATCCTGTTCTACTAACAGGAAGATTTAGAAATGAATGCCTCATTCACCTTCAGTGTTTTAATTATACTGCAGGGTAAGCAAGCATGCTTCACGTTCTCCATTTAATTTTTTCAGGTTGGAAAATACTGGCCTTCTGCAAAAGAAAGTGGTATTTGTAATTCTAGTCAGTAAAGTCCTGAAACTTCCCTACGGGTTTTCACGGGCCATTGGGAGCAAATGCCCAGTTTGCAGGTCAAAATCCACAGCACTGCTAGAACCTATGTACATAAAATCTGATGTGCTCCATTGAACACTGTATTTCTCCTGTCTTGTTTTGACATTTACTCACAGTGAAACAGCCAAATCAATCTAGATCAATTCAATCCTTTCTGGGTGGAAATCAAGAAACCTATTCAAATCTTTGCAGAGATTTGCAACACTCAAATGTATGTAATTTCCTTTAACTTGGAGAGATCCTGGATACTGTAAAGAAAGGGTGAAAATTCTGTTTAAAAGCTAACAGCCATATTCTCTACTAGTATTCAGCTGGCGTATCTCTGAGCAAAGTTTGTTTTACACTGGAAACAATATTGGTAATTACAGCAACATCTCATCTCTTTGCGAACTTTCCTTTTTAGGGAGATGCAACTTCCCCCTAAAGTTTCCACGTAACTGTGTGATGTTTCTTCGTGCCACAGTGTTTTATCACGACACTGACACTTCACATCTTTGAAGTGTTCAGGAAATGAAGAATAATTGGAACATGTGGAACAATCTTTTGCTTACCCCATAGATAAGCTGTAGAGGTTTCTTTAAAATTCCAAAGAGAAAACAGGTTATAAGAACTTGCTAACCATTGTGCATTGAGCTGTCACCTTCAATGTACCTTTGAAATACTGGCTGTTTCTTAAAGGGGAAGATGGGAAACAGAAAGTGTATAGTTTCATTCGCGTAGACTTTGTCAGAAAGTGCGGCTGTGATATGATTTCTGTCAGAAACAATCTGCTTGAAATTTTTCTGTCTTTACTTTTGAACATGAAGTTGCTTGTCTGTATTCTAACCCTAGGTGATGGGATCTGCTGCCTTGTCAGATAACATTTGAGTTCACTCACTACCTGCTTGTTGACTAGTGCACAGTCTCACTGTGGTGGCAGGGAAAGCCTTAAGGCTACTCAGCATCTGTCTCTTCTTGTAATTAGTTGCAGCCTTGTGTACAGAGCAAAACAGAGATTTTTTTTTTTTTTTCTGTGAAAGAGTAATGTGCGCAGACAGGAGTTTTTAAACCACAAAAGAGTTTGCTAGTGTTTGTCACTCTTCTTTTTCAAGATGAAATGGATTTTTATCTACCAAAAGCAAAGTGTTGACATCCTGACACCTGACATCCTTTTTTTTTTTTTTCCCCTCCAAATTGTTCCAGGGAAGTAGATTTTAGGGAAGAACACCCTAAGTCTAAATCTGGATAACATATTTTTATTGTTACACAAGACAGCCTAGGTTTGTGGAAGATCACTGGTAATTATGCTGCTTTTAGTCCTGCTCAAGTGATTTTGTTGCTCCGTGTAAGAGTAAGCCTTGCTAACAGTGTGAGGATTTGCAGATTTTAAGCAACCACCACACACTCTTCACTGAATGCTACTCAGAGAGGCCTCCTTGAAGCAAACTTCAAGAAAAAAAATAATTCTAGGTGTGACAGCAGGAGACACTGGATTTTTAGAAGGGCTTTATCTCTTGCTGCAGTTTTGCATCTCTTATGGTATCATATTTTCATTTTTCATGTAAAATATCAAGAATAAAAATGCGTTGTTATTACTGCCAAGAATATATAGTAATTCAAAATTATTAAAATGGTTGAGAAATAGCTTGGTAGTGCATTTAAATCATCGTGCTTCTGGACACAAACTACCACAACTAAAGATGGAAGCAACCTTTCTGGAAAGGCAAATTATTCTGTAATTGCTTGTAGCTTAGTTTCTTCTTTCACATATCAGAATTTTAAAGACTTTATCCTCATCGTTAAGAATAATATGTGACACCGAAGAGAAAATCACATTTCTTCCATATTATGTCTTTTATCTTTTTCAGGTTAATCCAACATGAAACATTATTTGGGTACTTTCTCCTTCTGTTCTTATTTGAATGGACACAATGCCACTAGGTTTGCAAAAGAAAAAAAAAATTAAATGTGTTCTCTGGATTAAAATATGTCACAAATACATTCTAATTTTATTATCTTGTGTTTATTTATTTATTTTTTTCCCCTTAGGGCTGAGCTAGCTTTTTTATCTAGAATTTTGAGGTGACTTCAGCTAGTTTTTTGATGTACAACAGCAAAGACAAGTACATTAGATCTCTAGATAGCATTTTATAAACATCAAGTTAAAGAATTTTAATTATGTAAGAATAATAAAATGAAGAAGACAGATGTTCTTTCAAAATAGTAGGTGACATTTGCTAAGTGATTTCAAAAGCACCTAGGAACCAAGGCCCATTACAAGTTAATGGGAGAGTTTTAATCTTATTGATTTATTGCTGTGTTCTCAGTTGTAGTACTAGTAGCAGACTGGTTAGATAAATACGGCTTTACGATTACACAAATAGGATTTCAAATAACTGGTTGTGCTTCCTTGCCTTTCCTATAAAGCTAAGCAGGTGGGATATTTATGATGGGTGTTCTGGAAAAAAGTGTTTGAACAATGTGTGGAATGCTCAAGGTTATTGAATCAGTGTCATATTTTTCCTTGCTTTGACTGTTAAAAGGTAAAGCCAAATTTCAAAAAAAATCCAGATTATCTTGGCAATGACAATGTTTTTCTTTTCTTCTAATTCAGCTCTGTTAATTATATGAAATAAGTTTGGTGGTCTTAATAGAGCTTGCACTAGACAAGTTGAAGAAACAGAGCTCTTGGCATCATCCCAAGAACAGCGCTGGCTGACATGTGCAATCACTCACTTCTGAGAGGAAAAGTGTCATTTTTTCACCCATTTTACCTCCCAGTTCAATGCTTGTATTTTCCTTCCATTTTATTTTTCGATGGCTTTATCCTGTGAAGCACACAAATGTCTCCTGGGGCTTTCCTACACAGATTTATTAAATTTCATTACCAGGGCATCTTTCCTGTATTTATACTGAATATTGTCATTACTTATTTCAAGATGCTCTTCCTTATCGTACCTCATATATGGTTTTAGATGATTCTTTGTGGTAGTTATGGTCCTAAAAGATGACCCCTTTTGTCAAATCTGCAGAAGTCTCTGAGGAGCATGAAAAAGGATTGCATAGGTAGAAGAAATCTGCTCTAATGGCTGCTGATCTAAAGGGTTATATAGACAAATGGGGTGTTACACAGAACTAGCCAACCTGTACCATTTTATGAACTGGAGAAACTTGGAGAAAGTGCAAGGAAGTACCCAAACTTTTTTTTTTTTTTTTTCTCCATTGAATGGGTACTAGTGAACACTTTTTCAAATGTTCTTTTTTAAATAAGCACTTAAATTTCTTCATTTGATTGTAGGCCTCATTTAAATGAATGATATTGGCTATTTTAATATTTTTAGGCTTCATAGTTTTAAGTTGAAATCATGTTCTCTTCCAGTAAAAAGACTTAAAAACTTTTAATGAAGATCTCATTCTTTGTTCAAGAAGTCAGTAACTGTAAAGAGAATGTTATTGATCCTATAGGTAGCGCACTGGGCAGCTCATTTACGGAAACTTTAGATTGTATATAAATGTAGTGGTCTGTCAAGACAATCAAAGCTGCATTGGCCTTTCATATGTGAGGTTTAGAACTTTTTAGATGCATTAAATTAACTACGATCTTAAGCATCTCTTGAATCAGTGCAAATAGAAGCCACACTACACAATACAGCCTTTGTATTGGACAAATTGTAACGATGTTCTGTGTTCTACTGTCTGATAACTAACTGTAGATATTTGGTTATTTCCTCCTTTTGGTAATTTATCAAGGGAATACAGATTTCCAGGGGAGATTCAGCTCTGATGCCAGAGTTGATCAGCATGTATTTTGAAGGTTGAAGAAACAGCATATGGTTATTGAAATACAGTATGTGAATATATCAACTTGTATATGAATGATTTTATAACAACCAGGCACCTCCCGCTTCCATAATTACCAGGGTCCTTTGCACAGAAAGCAGTGACAATGACTAATAGGCACAAGCAGATTTTTATTGCTGGAGCTGGAGTGTGGACTCAAAAATGTGTTTAGTTTAGAGGCTATAATAAGTACACTTGTTTCTATGGATTTTACTCTTAAAATAACTTTTCTAGGTCTTGAAGCCGAGAAGCTAGGCCACAGTGGGTTCAGGAGTTCATCATGAACTCTGTTGTGATTTAATTTCAGTTAGCAAAAACTAGGTAAAAGAAAGGTAAAAAGAGGGCAGAGCCTAAAAATCAAAGAGTGAAAAACAGATCTAACACCAAGGAAAGCAGAAGATGAATACAGGGAGGTGATTAAAGAAAAAAAAAAAGGAAAACAATAAGAAAATATATGTAATCCTGCAATGGTCTGTCCAGTTCCTGACAGCCTAGCTCTCCAAGGATGCTTTATAAGTAATAGGGACATCCCTTTAGCTCACCAAATAGAAAAAGAGGAAATATCAAAACTAAATTGTGTTTAGTTTGCTCTGTAATAGTTAATTTTTTTTTAATGTGTCATTTTTTAGACTTTATCATACCTATGTTTTACAGTATGTACTTTCTGGGCAAAATTTTGTAATTACATAGAAGAAAATACGTAGAAAATGATAAATCTCTACTATGCTTGACGTTTTTTTCTGAGTATCACTCCATTTTTAAATATAGCCACAGAGTTCTTTGCCATATATTACCATCTATTGTGTCCCTCATTTCAAAGAAAATTTGTCATATTATGAATATTAATTTGATCTTGCTGATAGATTTTGACAGTAATATTTAGCTTTCAATAGAACTTTTCACCTGACAATTGTAAGGGACTTTACAAATCAAGATAAGTACTTTCTTTTTACAGGTGGGAAAACTGAAGCACAGCTATATTAAGTGATTTGTCAAAGGCTAGCAAGAAACAATCTGTATTTCTTATCTGTAGACAGTGCTAGACTCTAAGTTATCTGCATAGAGGAGTCCACAATAAAATTAGAATTTGTCTTTGTAATATACCAAATTGTTTTATTTTACATTTATTCTTCCAAGGTTATTTTAATTATAATGTGGAATCAAAGAGTATACACTTCATCGGTTCAATCATTAAGATGTTTAAGGGACTGAAGTATCACTTTTATGAGGAAAGGCAGACCGTGCTAGGACTGTTCAGCCTGGAGAAGAGAAGGCTTGGGGGATCTTATCACTGTCTATAAATATCTTAAGGGAGAGTGCAAAGCAGACACAGCCAGGCTCTTTTCAGTGCTGCCCAGTGAATTTAGTAGTGTCTACACTGATATCCTTACACAAAAGATGCAGAGTGTAAGCTAAGTAAGGAGCTATGTTTTCAAAGAGGAATAGATCTTTGTATCTATTTTAATTGACACTGCAGGAATAATAACCATGTCTGCAGATAGGAATCCAGTGTTGTTCTGCATATGCTTATGGTATCCTATGGGTTTCTGGCTGCAGCTCCAGGGTGACATTGGATCTCTCCTAGATCGTTACATCTTGCACAGGTGTCTTGGCAGAAATTGCCTATGCTTATGCCCCCAAGTTACACCCTATTATTCCTGACCATATTATCCTAACAGCAGTATGTCAATTTATATCTACTGCTGCAGAATCTTTGTGCATGTCATTACTGAAAAAACTAGACTGTCTAAAGCAAACTTTGAACTCCTTTCTGTTTTCAGTAGGCTACAACCTAACAGAGAAGGATTAGTCGAATGTTCTAGATGTGAGGAGTAATACTAGTAGTTGTTTTTTAAATAACCCATGAAATATGGCTTCTTAGATGGTACGTAACAAAGCAGATGAGTCCTGGAGGAGTCTACTGAGTCTGTGTGAATTAATTTTGCATGCAGATTCTTTATTACTTGCCAGATCTGGTAGTCTTAGAAAACACTTTCCTTTCTGAATCAGCATTCACAACATATTTGAGAAGTGTCTCCCTCATGGAAACAAATAAAGCTGCCATGCAGAGTCTGAATCCTTGCCCAGCATTCTTATCATTAAGATTTCTCATTTATGACACCAAAACCAGCTGAGATTTCCTATATTAGGAGAGTGAATCTTCGAGCTTTGTTTCACTAATAGATGTTTGGTGTCCCCGTTGACTCCTGTTAGGTGGAAGGATAATATTTGGGATCCTTAGGACTTTCAACAGCTGGGTCGGATTTTGCAGTACTGATGAACAGCTGGTAACCACAGCGTATGTGCTGCAGGGAACTCTAGCCCAGCTGTGGAATGCACAGTGGTCCACTGTGGGCTCTGTAACATGGGATGTTTTTGTTCTGGAGACGAGAGGGAGGAGGAACAAATGTGTGCTGGTTAGAGTTGAATTTGAATGTGATTTTTTGGCAGTTTAGAAAGACTTGATCAGGATTATATGTGGAACTGAGCTGATTCTGCTTTTCAAAGTCGAGGCAAAACAAAAAAAGCCAGCTTGAAAACATAGCTAAGTATTTAAGTTATGGTCATACAGAATGTTGCACTGTACAAAAGTACTCTGACAAGATTGTTCTTGCAGCAAAAGCCATTCCTCATTATTTTCTCCTCATTATTTTGTCTGAGTCCCTACTAATGTCTGCGTATGCAAAGTCTGTCAAATATGAATAACTCCACCAGTGTAAACATTTAAGATTCCAGGTAACAACAACATCAGGAGTTCAGGAAAAAAGGAGCAGAAGAGTGATAGATTAGCCAAATATTTATGTCAGTAAAATCCATGCAAATGTATTTTAGTGCATATTCATAACCTCATTGCCCAATTATTCTTGCTTTTCTCCAACAAGCGCATTTACAATAGATCCAAACCCTTTCCAAAACGTAATACCCATATTTTTTCCAAGCATAAAACCTTGGTTCATGCATCCACTCCAAGTAAAAGATGTTTTAAGGACATTCAAGTTTGATCCTCCACTTCTGGGTCACTATGCTCATACCCAGAAAGAAAAGTCTGGTGTTGTCTTCCATGTAGCATTTCCCTCTGAGTATTGTGCTTTTTTAATGCATGTGGGCCTAGTGTCAAAAGTTGGAGCTACAGCAGCAAAAATGGAACAACTTGCCCTGTGACTTATGGAAGGAGGGACATGGCATGTGACATTATTGCTCTAATCATCTCCTTTTTCTTCATCTTTTTTTGAAGACTTTTGATCATACCTCTGCTTTAATGCACTATTAGAATATTCTTGTATTTCTCAGAGCTTGGTCCTTGTGCTTGGAGCCCAGCTGTCCCATTGGGCCCATTGTGCAGCCGTGTGGTACCGGTGTACTACTGGGAGGGACAGACTAGCTCTGCATTACTGTGGCTGTTGGCATTGCCTTGAAACTGCAGCTGAACCAGTAGAAATCCCCTCAGCTGACAGCCCTGTTGGTGCAAACAATATGCCTTAACATGTCTGTTAACCGTTCTTCATCCAGATCGTAGCTTGCCAAAATGGGGACCTTGTAATCCATATCTACGTGTATAGAAAATCCATATATCTATTTATATCTATATAGATATATGAGCCTGTTTATATACATCACTCTTTTAGTTTCAGTTAAAGGATACCTAAGGATTTTTCTAGGCTGGAATATACTGACTATATTTTTGCTTCTTGTTTTTCACATTGTAACTGGGAGTATAGGCATTCCCATTATATAAATGTCTGTTTTCATTTGTTACAGTGCTGTTTTACATTCCCACGGCAAGTGAAGTACCAGCAAGTGATCTTTTAGAGGTGACATATGTATTCATTGTGTTTCCTAATGCTTCTACTCTTTGCCTTAAAATGTGTGCAGTGTGATCACATGGTATTAAACAACGGATATTTTGCATCTTAGAATGTATGCCAGTGGCTGGTAAAATAATCTGTTTATGCCTCTCTTATATCCCATAAGATTATTGTGATAAGTGTTTGGAATGAAACACCAGGATATCACTTTTAACATTTTCTGTTGATTTAGAATCCTCTTTGTAAGCTGCTACATAGTACTTTTTCATATATTGCTTATTATAATAGCAGAACTATTCCAGTAGGATATCATGACTACAGTTTATAAGAAATTATATGGGCATCAGTGGCACAGAGTAACATACAGAAACCTGTCATATAGGGAAGGTGGACTTGATAGATCTACTGTTGTATTTATATCAATGCAGTCATACAAGATATTTCCCGTAGATGATGTTAAGTTTGTTGAAAGACAGTAAATGGTAAATATTTTAAGCTTTGTTCCACTTTATAGGAGTCTACGTTGTTCAACTGATGCGTTTAATATTTTAGATCTTGAAAATAATAACAACACTGTATTTGTCTTTGTAACTTGGTCTTTTTCAACATCTTGATTTTTTTTTTCCTCAAAAGGTCTTTTTTAAAGGGAAAAAAGTCTTTTGTTTTAAATAATTTACTGTCTTACTGTCTTCATTCACAATGCCTTAGTTTTCACAAGTCCTTTTCTGAATAGCAAATTGTAGCATTTATTTAGTCAATGTATTGGATTTGATCAGAACTTGCCAAAGTATAGTCTTTTTCAAAACTCCAGACTACAGGAGACAGAGGAATTAATACAAACGTTAAAAATGATGGGTCACATGCTGCTCTCATCTGAGGTATTTAAGAGTATCAGTTGTGGTGTTGTTGACTGCAGGCTGCACAGGCCTCAAAAACATGCGGCTGGAGGTCTGGTTTTTCTGAGAATTGTACCAGAACTCCCACCAGCTTTAAAACAGTGACAATTCCCCCGTACGTCAACTGCACAATAAGTGATATGGGGCTGCAGTATTTAGGGGGGGGGTCTGAACATAAAATTGCTCGTCTGCACGTGTGCAAGCACATTCTATGTTGCATGTGAAATAATGTTCATTCAGCTGTACAGCTTAATGAAAGGTAACTCATTAAAAGTGGGGGTTAATCAAATCCATCAAAAAAAAAAAAAGCTTTCATGTATGTAATATATAAGGGGACATATTTTGCTCTGAAGTCACAAGAGCATCTGGTACATGAGCCTCTTTTTTCAAATACTAACTGATAAAGACCATCTTTTCTCCAATACACCTCTCACTTATTCCTCTGAGACTTGTTCCAGGGATAGTGATTTGTGCAAAGACTTGTACTTGACTGAACATTATGTATTATAATTTTTGGAACATGGTTCTGAAGAGAAACTGCCTTTTCAAAATTCAACTTCTTGAGATAAGAATGTTTTTCATGAGAATGCATTCTTACACCTGTATACGAATTTCATGTGCAAATTAGAGGGCCAAGAGTTCATATTTCTGAGCGATACTTATTTTACAGCTACAAAAATTACACTCATGGCTGATAATATTGTCTTCAACTGTAATGCCTTAAAGAGTTTTGCTGGTTTCCAACAGGAAGAGAAATGCTTTGTTTTAAAGTTGATAAAAAGATTAGTTTTTTCTACTTACTGTCAACATCAGTAATTATAAAATGTCCGTCCGTGTAATTTGCTCATCAAAATTACTTTTAAAAGCCTGTTGTTTAGCTAATTCTTAAATTTCTAAATTCATGGTAGGCAAATATAGACGTGTAGATATCTACAATAAAGAAAAATTTATTGATTTATAAACAGAACTTATATATTTACTTGTGAGTTAATGCCTTTTTCTCATTTACATTATATGATTGTTTATATAAGGCCTGTTCCACTATAGTATACTACTTTCTGATTTCTTGATTTCTATCTAAAGATAGAAATAAAATATTTACTTTAAGCGTGCTAACCAATACAATATTTTTCATCACTAAGCAATGCCTTTTTATTTGCAAGTACGCTTGTTTGTATTCTGAAATTGGAAAAATCCCCTTATGTAGCTTTCCCATGCCAAATGTTTACAAGGGCAAAAGGAATATAAAACAAAGGCAATTTTTAGGATTTTGTTAAGATTCATGTTTATCACAGTGTGGACAAAAATGCAAAAAAGCATTTTCTTATCTATTCCTGTTACATTAGAAAAGTTCATGCCCTGCTCTTAGCATTTTCCAACACAGCTGTAGAGTAGTTTAAAGCCTATTTTTTAAATAAGTGATGCTCAATTTGTCTTTGATGATCCGCATGATTCAGGTGAGATGGGAGCACGGTCGGGCCCTTATTTGCATAAAAATTAATCACAGAAAAATGTAAATTGATAAAATTTTGCCTGGCTTTTCCCCCCTATTCGAGAACCCATGGATGGCTCCCAGAAGCAATCATCTCAGTATGGTGCCGCATTGGATGCTATACAAATGATCACATTTGTGTTGAATACTCACTCATTTAAATGTCAGCACTGATGGGGCGGTACATCAGTAGAAAAAAATGAAAAATAAATACACAGCAGCTGAAGACCATCAAATCTGTGGGCACTCTTTAGAGATATATGATCTAATGTGAAAAAATTGTAGATTAATTATCCTTTTTCAAAAAGGTAATTGTTTTAGGATCACAGCAGAAAAAAAATCTGCAATTTATTTGGAATCAAACAAAAACCAGTGATGTTAAATACGTCATTACATCATTGTGTTTATTAGAAGGCTACAATTAATTCCTGAGGCTCCTCTGGTCTCCAGAACTGCATAAAATGAAACAAAAGAGCATTGCTATTAATTTTCAAGCACCCTAATCCTGCAAATAACTCACCCAACAAAAATAAAGTAGTAACAATTTGAAAGTAAAAACTTTGTAGTTTTATTATTTGCAATGTATTTTTTTATTTTTCTAAACTATATACTTGCATGACATTGCTGTGGTATAGTGGCATCTCGCAATCCTTTATGAATTTGTCATCCTTTCAAAGGAAATAAATAATTTTTCCCATTTCATCTGTGTAACTGCAGCATAGGTATTGTACCAAAATTGCAAAAGCTTCCAAGAGTAAGCAACACAGAATCCTGCCACTTCTCTAATTTTTTATTAGAGAACTTAATTTGTGTCTGCTTCCTTATGGTGTAAATTTCAAATGGGGAGTAAATAAATTGGGTACTCTGTCTATTGCTCTGAAACGGTGTTTCTGACTGAGCTAAATCCAGCATAGACAGAGGAAATGGTAGTTTATACTTTTTTTCTTTTTCACCTTCTGGCTTTAAGAAGCAATCTCTAGAAAATTATAGCAACACAAGGACTTCTGTAATTTATAATCATCCATAATAGGTCAGCCACAGTGCATTAGATTAGTGCATTAGATCTTCAGGGGTTGGAATGCAGTGTTTCAGCAATACAGTGTGAGTCTGAACAGAAAGCAGAAATTTAAAAAGCCGTTCGTTATGCCTGCACTGTATAGCTTTGAATATTAAGTAGTTTTCGCTATTAAAAAAAAAACATTTTGGGTATACTTATGTTTCCTTTTTTCTAGTTTGTTTTTTTTTTTGGTGGTGGTGGTGGTTTTTGTTTTTTACTTAGAGGGACATGACAGTACTTGGATATGTGAATTATCAGGGAAGCACCCCCACTTTAATACACATGCCTTACCTTCCATATTGACTGTGCCAGTAGATTAAGATGTATCTAATGCACATTGAAAAAAAAAAAAAAAAAAAAAAAAAAAAACACCTTTTCATTTTACAGAACTGCTTCTGACTTTTTGCAACTATATTAAATGCAGAGCAGTAATTCTACTTAGAACAATAGATCTTATGTTTTTTGTGTTTTGTTATTGAAATCCATGGTTCAAATCCTGGCTGCGCCGAAATCAGTGGGAGTTTTGCTAGTGATTTCACTTGCCAGGGGTTTCACTTCAACAAGAATTTCACTAAGGGTATACATTTATTTTTCTGAAACGTATGGTAGTTTCTCTGTGAATGTAATTATATTTTTATGTTGTAAATGATAGTGTGTGGGAACAGAATATATGGCTGATGATCTGAATATTATCTGATAGCATACATGAGAATGCTGATATGCCCCTGTTGGGGGGTTTTGCAGGGATTGTATGGATGGGAATTTAACCCCATACTGGAGGGTTGGGGATTTTTTGAAATTGTTATCCTTTACAGTGTTCATGTGTATAGCTGTCAGCATTGCTACCTTTGCTGTATCCTTATTCTTCATATTTCAGCTGAGCTCTTTGAGTGCTTTTGTTGCTACTGACCTAGTAGGCATGCAGACGCTTCTTATACTCCTCTTTGTAATAATGAATCTTCCTTCTATCTCATGCCTAGAAAACGGCTCATGTTTTTGTCCTTTACTATATTCCTGCTACATTCAACTCTTAAATATTGATTGCTGTCAACAAGTGGCTACATACATAATCTGGAAATAATCTGCCAGAAAAAGCAGGTTTAGATTATACACAGCATGAAGGATTCAGTGTGCAGGGAGGAAACTGTGACCAGGAGCAGGAACATGACTGACATGTGGTCAACGAATACACGGTGCATACAACATATGCACCACACAGTTGACTTGAGAGTATCTACACCCCAGATAGCTACTTGTGATTCTGCATACTGGCTTTTTTTCCAGACTCTGTCACTTCTAACTGTATAATACCTGCTTTCATTCTTATAAAACTGGGTATCTCACCTCTTTGGGTCCTGTCCCCTCGCCAGCATTACAAAGGGAGAATAGAACAAAGATGGACTTCTGACACACACAAGGCTTCTCCCTTTCAGAGTAAACCGTGACGTCTGAACCTATCATTGCCATGAGGTACTTAAGGAATGATACAATTAAGAGCAGCGCTGTGGATGCCACGTACCACTGCAAATCTGCAACATAATACAGTGTTTTGTAGCTGTGTTGGACTTCTGTGATGGATGTTCTCATAGATACATTAAGAAGATAAAGGAAAATCTCAAAAATATTTTTTAGATGTAAAGAGGAAAGGATTTTTCCTTTTTTTTTCTCCATCAGCCCCTGCATGCAGAGCACAGAATAGCTTATCTAGTCAAGTATATTGGAGAGTTATTTATGAGGAGCATTAAGACCAGCTATGTCTAAAAAAAAAAAAAGTGACTTACAGTGGATGGAAAGGAGAATTTTTTCTATCATTGTTCATGAAGTTGAAATATTTTGTAAGCAGTAAACATCACATACAAATTTGAAAACACGAGTTGATTTTAGCTTAGATTTCATACTGTCGTCTTTCCAAGTCTATTACAAAAAGTGATTAGATTTTCCAAAGCACCAGCAGTTCCTGCTTATTTCTATGCTACTCATTAGAGAGTCTTTCAAAATCTGACTACTCTTCAGTATGGAATTCAGAGTGCAACTTCAAACACCAAGATTCGAAAACTTTAGTCTGTATTTAAAAACAAACAAACAAAAAAGACAAAAAGGCAAAGAAGGGGAAGTTTTCTACTTAACAATTCCATCTATAAAACTTTCCCCCCATCTGAAAAGTAGAACTAGATTCAAGTTAGTAGTAATAAGTAGCCCAATTATGTGAAATATGGAATATATGAATGAGTCATTGAGAAAATGGAACTAAGAAAGCTAGATTTTTCATTAATTTGCCAAGACTAAAATATTTATAAACTGGTGGTAAAATACTCTGGAAGGGCAACCTGGAGGTTTTTCCAGTAACCATCACAAACTAGAAACACAAATCCTTCATGCTGTGAAAGTTACCCAAAGATGTCCTCTTTGGTCTGTTTCATATTATCAGTTACACTTAGGCTTTTGTTTTCAGGTTCTATGTCAGTATTTGTAATGCTTTAAAGACTATGATCTTATTAAAACATGTAAGAGCCTTCAATAATAGCTAGAAAAAATTGCAATCCTATGGATATGTAGACTGAGTCAGATGGAAGCACATATTAATCACAGAAGTTTCTTTCTTCCAGCGTTAAATTATATTATAGATCATTTTGGTGAATGTTTACCAGGCTGGTCAATGTCCATTAAGTCAATTCAGCTGCTGACTTTCTGACCCTCAAACAGCCTGCTCAATTCTCTTTTTTTCCCTCACACTAGGCAAAAGTCTGTAGGACAGCTACAGAGACCACAGCATCATGTTCTTTAAGAATGGTTTTCTTCGTTGCTTGAAAAGCAACCCTGCATTTGAAAAGGCTTTGCTGCCCTTTTTTAAAGCATGGATGGGGTGTCTGAAGGGTGGATGCAAAAAAGGCAAAGCCAGACTGCTTTCGGTGGTTCCCAGTGCCAGGACAAGAGGCAATGGGCACAAACTGGCACACAGGAGTTTCCCTCTGACCGTCAGGAGGCACTTCTGTGCTGTGCAGGTGGTGGAGCACTGGCACAGGTTGCCCAGGGAGGCTGTGGGGTCTTCCCTCCCTGAAGATCTTCAAAAGCTGCCTGGACAAGGTCCTGTACAACCTGCTCTGGGTGTCCCTGCTTGAGCAAGGGTGTGGACCAGATGGCCTCCAGAGGTCCCTTCCAACCCCTAACCAACCAGTCTGTGATTCTTTGAACAGATGTCATGAACAGCTTGTACCAGCACAGTAACAGCCAATACTTCTCTTCCTTTACTCTTTGGAAGAGGCAATAGTGCAAAGAAACCTAAAGGAATCAACCCAAGCTACGTAAATTCCAGCCGCTTACTGACCACGATCAAACCCCAGCAGCCTGCAGGGAAATTTGCCAAACCTTTCCAATGGTTCTGCTAACTTAAACAGATGTTTCCAAGAGGATCCTTTTGGATGCAGACTGCCAATATGCTTTCATAGACTATATAGATTAATAGACTACAGTCGGCTACAGCTAGGCTCAGCCAAATTCAAAACTTTGAAATTTGATTTCCATTGGGAAATTAGCCCACGCTCCCATTTAGTGTGGTAAAAACATTTTAACTCAAAACAACTTCATTGCTAGGAGATCCCATCTTTTAGACAATAAGGAGATAGTATGCCAGAGTAAGAACTCCATCTGCATTTGTTTTAGCAGCTTAAATTAAACAGCTTACTTTTGCCTGCTTTTTAACTTGTACTATTTTTATAATTTGGAAATATGTCAGATTTGCAGGCTGTATTATGTAATCGCTTGCTTCTAGATACGTTGTCTCACATTGATGCAATAAAACTCCTTAAATTGCTAACCACTTTAAATTTTAGGCTGAATATCTGCAGCGTGGTCTCCTGGCAGTTGTTTAGTTGTTTGCACTTATCTTTGTTGGCTTTTCTCTTCTAGTGCATCCTAACTAGTTCAAAACTAGTTCATATGAAGTTAAAGATGGGCACAGAGCATATGATATCAATCATTGATCATGACTGACGTGAAAACTCTCCAGCTGCTAACTGGGAGACAGTTCTGTGGTAAGGACAATTAAATATGCTATGATAGGCTCAATAAATCAAGTTAATGTGGGGAAAGTAAATTAATGTGTATGGATTTTTCTGTTGTTTATTTTTATTTCCAGGAATTTCAAAAGTATCATTGATTTCACAAAGGCTGAGGTTTTTAATCGAGTATGTATTTTCTAATTATAAAAAAAATAATAATAAAAAAATAACATGGTAAGGATGTTTCTTATGGCTCAAGAAAAAATGCAGTCAGAGTTACCATTAGTAAATAAATTTCACGCATATTAGGCCTTGAAAGAAAGCTCTGGTACTTTGTTTATAGTTTGCCTGGAGTTTTATGATTTACGTATGCATACACGTGTGAAAGAGATTCAGGGAGACCTGCTACCTACTCAAAGCATGAATAATTTTATTTTACTTTCTTTGTTATAGCTACTAAAAAAAAATGTAACCTTGCAATCTGTGATGAAGTGAATGGAAAAGTGAAATCATGCTAACTGGCAGTAGCTGTGGTACAGCAGCTAGAAAATGTATGTTAGCAAGCATTGTGTGAATCACTGTCTCCACCTAGTGCTGTTAAAAGAAATTACACCTCTAAAGCCTCTGGAAGTTACAGACGGGATTCTACAATGATAAAACATTCTGTACGTATCTAGTCATAACAGTTGCAGTCATTAATGCCATTATAGTTTTAAATATGTCAGCTTTTATAAAAGGCAACTATAAGGGCTTATAATCTGTCTATAAATATTCACCATTTGTTGAAATTTGCCAGCATAATAGTGTTTTCTGCAAAGACCTTTTGGCATATTCTACAAACGTTCATTAACAGTAAGGCAGAGAATTTGTCAGAAGCTTCACAGAACTATTCATATGCTACTAAGGGTCTGGTTCAAGAGCCTCTTCCTAGTGCCATTAGGAACAGAAGAAAAATCAAGATAAGATCAATTTTCAGCTACCAAAATATGTAAATTAATGACTCACTGATACATTATAGACAGTGCTCTGTGTCAGGAGAAATAGGTGGTAGTGCACAGCTTAGTTCAAGGAGTTAACACTGATACATAACAGCTTACTAACTGAAATAATCTCTATTGTAATTTTTACAAAATCTTGTACTTCGATACCAGGTTAAAAACTAGTTGGAAATTCCATGTTGCCTACATTACCTCCTCCACATTACTGAGAAACTTTCAAATGTAACAGAAAATTCATGTGCAATAGAATTTGTTCCTATGCATGAAACATCTGCAACACAGACCTTCAGCTTTATTCTTAGTTTAAGAGAGATTATTTTGCCACCATGCCAAAACTAATAGAAGTATGAAGACAAACAGTGACTTCAATCTGCAACATACATTATATTTTCACATACTTGTAAGGTGTTTTTACTACAAGTTTCAATCTTGGCTCCCTACACTGAACCTAGCACCTGTCCCAGGAATTAGCTTGTCTCTTTTTAAGGAATTATAGATGCATGTAACTGTGACTAATGAACTGTGTGAAGTTCTGTGCATTGATTTGAGCAACCTGGTCTAGTGGAAGGTTTCCCTGCCCAGGGCAGAGGAGTTGGAATTAGATGATCTTTAAGGTCCCTCCCAACCCAAACCATTCTATGATTCTACGATACTTACCCTAACAGACTCTGTTATTTGGCATAAGAGGGGACTGGGAGCTCTTATAAAATGTTATGGCATTCTAAAAGGCTCAAAATCATACATAGTTTCATGAGGTTTTTTGGTGGGTAGACTGTAAAAAAATAAAATCCTCTTTCTGTAGTGTGAAGGTAATAATGAGGAAAATCCATCACAACTGTAACTTTTATCTAACCCACTTTTATCTTTCTAGATAATTTTAAACACGTTTTTTATGATTATGAACTGTAATTTATCTAATCTTGCTCAAATTAGATAGTGTCACATCTCACCAATTTAGTAGAACAGTTTGTAAACTCATGTATTAATGATTTAAATCAAGATTAACATTATAAATCTTTGTGCTGTGAGTTATAATAGGTTAAATAAGACAAGATAAGAATAGTAACAAACATTTTTTTGCCATTTAAATCAGATTTTGAGCATTGTTTGGATGTGTTTTCACTGGTTATTATACAAAATATACGTATTAAATGAAAAGTTTTTGTTGTTACATTAACCAGACATGAGTCACAGACAAAGAATTTGGGACAACTGTTTTACTGAGTCTGAGCTCTGCCCGGTCGGTATGTGTAATATAAGGCTCTGAGTGTTATCTTAGGTACTTTCCTGCATCTTCAACATAAAGACAAGTTGGACAGTAAAAACAATTGGCTATCAAGATGAACATAAATTTAAAACTAACATAACAGTTTTTCATAATTCAAATAATTTAAAAGGTTCATTTAAATCTCTGAGTTTCACTGTATTGTCATGTGGACCTTTAGATTTCGCCAAGGCATCAGCAGTAGTGCTGTCAGGTAATGATACATAAATCAGTCTTCATTTTGTCTTGGCAATCTAAATGATGAAAATTTTCAACTGTATTAAATGTGGACTTGATAAGATTAGCTTCACTCAAAAAAAATAATTTATTGGGAAGTTGAACCAAAAGTAGTTAAGTGTTGTCCATCAGGCTATATAGTTTTGGTATCTATCAGAGACTAGTGAATTTGGAACACATTTATTTTGTTCATAGAAAAAACTTCAAATGTTTGTCTCCTCCATGTGTGTTTGAATTTATCTTTTAATTTTTAACTTTTAATTCAAATATTTGAATAGTGAAAGTAAGTCTGAAGAATGTGAGAGAACAGATATTTATATATTCATGTAAGCAATAAAAATAGTTTATTTTAAAACTTAAAAAAAAAAAATCTTCCTTGTGAAAATGTGTAGTATTTTTAAATGAAAGAAATACCACCAAAAAAGCTAGTGGTTTTGGTTTTGTTTTGTTTTTGTTTGTTTGTCTTGCAGTAGTAAAAAAAAAAAATAAATTAAAAATTAAAAAAAATCCAGATTTGTTTACGTAAGTTTCAAAATACCAGTTACGTAAAAATCTGTATAAAATAGCCAGATAGGTTTCTAATAGCACTTTCCACCAGGGATGTTGTACAGTTACCTCTGATTGTAAAGTTAGGAGGGAAAGTATTCTGCAGGACAGCATAACCCAAATCCTGAAAAGACTTAGTTATGCTTGATTTCAGCAAGCCAGTGGAACTCTTAATGGTGGCAATATTAAAATGCATTTGCTGTGTTTGCAGAAGGAAGGTCGTATATAAAACATTGTAAATCCAGTGGAAGACTTTTTTTGAAACCTCAGATATTTTTTCATGTTTGTTCATTTCATGTTTTTTTTTTTTTATGTTCTTCAAAGGTTGAGAAGCTAGAAACATTTTCCTTTGTCAGTCTGTGTTCTATACCAGATTTCATCGCTGCATATAAATGTTTATAATGTACTTATATGCAGTTAACTTTGAATATATGCAGTGTTCTCTGCAACACTAGTAAGTCAAAGCAGAAACTGAAAAGGTTTGTTGAAAGAAACGTACCAAATTCAAATAATGTTTTGCTTTTTCACTGAAAACATTTCTACTAGCCACTTGAAGTGCTGCTGATTCAAAGCCTGTTCACTACTTAAGTTCCCAGTCCAGAATTTTTATCACTTTATGCCTGTGAAACTGCAAGTCTTCTGGAATGGAGATAGAAACAAAAGCAAGGGCATCTGTCATTATTAGATGAGATATCACAAATTTGTTAAAGAGACAGTGAGGTGGCAGCAGTTCATTTTAATAGTGGTATGAAATTAATTTATTTGAATGCAGTTAACTTTAATTTGAGTAGATCTTAAAATTGGAAAAAAAAAAAAAAAAAGCTATCAATAACTGTAATGATAAACTTACTCCAAAAGCCACAGTAGCCAAAGTTATCACTTTCCTTATTAAGTAATGATTTTTTCCTTAGTTCAAACAGACTTTGAGTATTACCCTTGTGTTACCCTTTGAGAATATCTTACCTTGTCAAAGGTTTGCATGCGCACAGTCTCTTCATTTGAGTCCCTTCTGTTCATCTCAAAGTAGCTTCTTCATTTCTAAGTGAGAGTTCCTGACATAGGAAGTGCAAGCAATACAAGACTTAGAAGGTTGTATTTTTTCAGTATTTCTTCCTCCATTACTGTTTGTATGATCCACGACTGTGAGTCAGGGTACATGGAAAATAAATATTTTCAGTCTAAGTCTGTCAGAAAGTGTTCTCTGTTGGCATAGTTCACGTTCCTTTGGGCAGTTCCTTTTCTGGCTGGTGGTATGCCTTCCACACTAACCTAACCCACTGAGGCTGTCTGCAGCACTGTTGAGAGAGTTGTGGCTTTATACCCAGGACATTTTAACCTATGGCACCCGCAGTGAAAATGCACTTAAAATGTGGCCATTGATTGTTTGGACAGGGACAAAAATCCCATGTACGTTTCAAATGAAGCAGCACTGGACAGTGGGGTTGGAACTCCTGGCTTGAAAATGAATGTTTTTCCACTCATAGATTTCAGGGGAATAGTTCCTTATGTCTAGCTGTCTTAGTTGAAACTAAGATGATTGTCATTGTTTCAGTGACTCTGAAAAGATTAAAAAGGAAAAAAAAACAAAAAAAAAAATGGAGGTTCATGTGACAGTTTTATTAAGATCAGGCTCGGATCTTCATAAAGTGGGGTTCGCAATACTTGCGGAAATGTGAATTACTGAACTAACTGTCCTTGTTGGCAATTACCTTATTCTGTAATAACGAACACGCTGACAAATGATTTAATGACTGTGAGGACCATCCTGTCAAAGGTTTTTGCAGCCAGACATTTAAAATGCACACCAATTCTTAAATAATTATTTAAAATTCTCTTAGTAAAACATGGAAAAATGTCTGTTTCATTATTTATATGATAATTTTAATCAAGGGGATAGAAAAATGCATTTTACACTTTAATTTTATGTGACAAAAGGATAATTTATATACCGTGAAAAGCTTGGATGTAAAGAATAAGTTAAATACACTGTTTCTCATATTGTTGCCAGAGTTGTTACCTTTTGACCTTCTGTTTGAGATTTTTTAGAACATTTGATGCTTCTCATAATAGTTTAATATTACTTTCTTCACATTGATTAAATACACTTCATACATCACTGAACAATGAGTAACATTCAAATAAGGCTGTCCACTGAACTGCCTGCAAAAATGATAAAGTAAAAAATTAATCTCCAAAGTAAGTCAAGCCTGAAATTGAAATCTTTGACGCATACATTTCATAATTAGTTCATTCTGCTATATCTAAAATGCAAATACAGTGCTCTTAAAATAATTCAGATCTTCTTACATGGAGCATTAATGAATTGTTCTAGCTTCTGCACCTCTGACTTCTACATACTTTGGAGTCATTTGACTTCGTTGTTTTCATTGTTAAGTTGCTGAATTTTCTTTTCTGTAAGGCTCCTAAAAGTAGTCCTCCTTATCTCCTGTGTTTCTCTACCATTTGTTTCAGTCAGTGGATCCACTTACAGGTCAAGGGAAAAGAATCTCACAAAATACATGGAAAATCAAGGTACAGCCCTATGCTAGTTTCTCCAATGCCAAAGCCAGCAGAAAAAGTCCCCCCATTGCTCTGCCCTCAGCCACTTCCGTGTTAGGAACAGTCCAGCTGTATGTGGGACTATTCTCTAAACTTGAGCAGCGAAATTATCCTGCTGCTTTTTGATTTTATTTCTTGGTTTGTTTGTTGTATTGGTTGTTTTTATATGATTTTACCTTGGATCATTTTCCTGAAGCAATTTACTTGGCAACCACAGGAGCATTAAGCAAATAGAAGCTGGTGTTTTAGAATGGGAAGAAATCTCATTGCCACACAATGTGTTGTCAGGATTCTCCTTGCAGGCTTAATGTTCTGTTTGCATTCACAAGGCAATGATCGTGAAGGTTGTTTCCTCTGTATTTTGAAGTGGATACTATGTCAAAAACTAGCATTGAATGTAATTTAAATTTGGTAAACTTTTTACTGAATTCAAACACTTTATATTTTTGTAAATGCTGTTAATATCTCATGTAAACCTTAAGAAGTGAGTATACTCAAATTCTGTGGTAAGAAGTCAGGTTCCTGTTCGCTTTTCTGGAATCAAAAGATCATCACTGTTTCTCGGTATAGGCAATCCACAGACAAACTTCTCAGAGTGAATTTCTTCAGGAAAAAGGTTGTCTGTGTTCACAAACTTTATAATCACTCAATAACCAGAATCAGAGAATTCTAAGTTGTTTCACATATTCTCTAAATGCTGCAAATACTTACTGTGCATAAATGAAATATTGATGTTTTTGATGCTAGAGCAGGTAGATATCTTCTCATGTTAAGCAAGCTCAGTGCCCAAATGCAGTGATTTATATATATATATATATATATATATATATAAAATAATAATGAAAAGCCTTCTGCATGTTTGAATGTTAACATCCTCTTGCCTTGCTGCAAGAATTAGATTGATTTCATTTCCCAGCACTGAGAGGGAAGAACAGTATACTCTTTATCTCATGTTTTTGTCCAAAGTAGAGTTTGGAGAATACTGTTGAAGTCCATTGCATAGCACTGCAGGTCTGATCAGCCAGGACTGACTGTCCTGCTAGAGTCAAGGTCTTCAGATTGCTATTGTGTTTTTAAAGTTTAGTAATAAATGCATAACCTTCCTAGCCACTTCCAACGCCAACAGAAACCCGCATGTTGCGCATCCTCGATAACAAATACTGGATACTGATATAAAACTGGTAACACAACTTTATATACAAGATTAGCCTTCCAGAACAGATGGTTATACCTAAGTTCCATTTCTGCTACCAGAACAGCCTTCAGAAAATATGTACCAGAATTGTGGGAGAAGGAACCTGAATCTGCATCTCCTATTTACAGTTGCACACCATAATGTTTTGCTGCTTCATGTCATTTCCATTGGGGTGGTGGGAGGTTTCTATACAATAGCACCTCTTCAGCAAGACAGCTGGGCATTCCCAAATGGCAGCAGATGGTCTCCCACTCCCTGAATAGGTGCCCTTTCTACCATCATATATAGAGAGCAATTCCTCCAGCCATGCTTAAGAAGTGGACTCTGTTGTGTAGAGCCCGATAGTGCCCTGTACTCTAATGATAGCTGCACTGAGCCTGTAATCAGGAGAAATCTAGGGTGGGATGCATCAGCCCAGGTGTAGGGAATTACACTGCATTCATCTGCATCTGCTTTAGGGAATGCTTCATTTTGGGTTCATCAGGTGCCCATTTCCAGGTGCAGAAAATTAAAATGAAAACCTTGACATGGCTTAAACACATCCAAATCTCACTTATGATGTACATGCAGAATAATCCTGTAATTTTGTTAGTATCTGTCTCAGAATTAGTTTTCAGTTCTGGGTTTTAGGGTATAGATGGAGAAAAAAAGGTACAATGATAACTATATCTTAAAAGTTTACAAAGTGTTCTGAAGGATAGGAAGTTGAGATAAATATTCAAAATTATCAACCTTTTAAAAAAAAATCTTATTCGCTTTTATACAATGACACCAGATTGTTTTTGTCAATACTTTAGCAATGTTTTGTAATTCACTTTATGCATCTTTGTATTCATAGTAAGTTATAGAAGTAAAAGGCAAATGCAGCTGGAGACAGACTTCCTTTAGACAGATGTTCTACTTCTGAAGAAAAAATAAAATAAGGAGTTGGAGGAAGAAACAAAAGAAAAAAGTAACAGTATAGAAAACAATTTAGATCATGGTCTGTAAGTAATCCAGAACAGTCATATTAGCAGCTGTGATGCATAAATTTTAGCAGAGATATACATCTATAAAATACTATAAAGGCAGCTACATATAGATCTCATACTAACATGGTATTTCTACAGTGACTGTCCAAAAAACTAGCTTTAATCTGATGAGGCTAATCTTCCTAGACTCCCTCTATGGTTAATACAGTAATTCAGTGCCCTATGGATAAATCATAATGCGAAGCCCACTTTTGCTGGTTGTAGATTAGTCTCCATCAGCTTAACCTTTGTGAATAAAAGCCTTGTGAACACCCTGATTAGATTGTGCTGTCCATATCTGTAAGAAAGACATTTTGCTTGTGCCTTTTGGAAATTACACATTATTAACAAAAAATAACAAGAACAAGCTGGCAGCTATGTTGAAGTATTTGTAGCTTTTGCATTCTATCAGCTTCTCATGCTAAGTGATAGCTTGTCAAATTTTCAAGAAGTTATAGGTTAAAACCAGAGGGAAAGAAATAAAGAGCACAGCAAAAGGCTGAGAAAGAATAGGAAAGATGAGGGTGGTGAAAGTAAAGCAGAAGACATTTAATCAGAAATTCAGAACCAGAACAATTTTTAAGTGCTGTTGAAAGAACGGGTTAAACTTGCACTGATCACAGATTTTTGCTCTCCTTTTCTGAAACCTAGTTTGTATCATATTCTCTCCCATCAAATGTGTCTGTAAGAATTCAAAGGAAAAGTTTCAAATGCAGATGGTTGCACTGAAAGACCCACAGTCCTCTGAAATGCAACCAAATTTTTCCCTCCATTCCTTCATATACTACCTGTGTTTGACATTTTTTAGTAAAACAATACAGTACAGTGTAACCTGAGAAACTAAATATGTGCAACCTAATTGGAATAAACTATGAACAAAGCAGAAGATTGTAAATTTCATGCCCCTTGTTGAAGGATTTTTGTTTCACAAGGATTATTTTTTTTCTTGGTCATTAAGAGATTAAATGATGACTCTAAGTATCTGAATGGGGAAAAAAATCAGGAAAATTATATTATATAAAAATTTAAAATAATTTGTTAGATGTATTAAAAAGATGTTAGATTAGTTAGATGTATTTAGAAAGAGCACGTGTTACAATAAGATTATCATTCTTCACAGGTTCTTCTGTATTGCAAATTCTAAACTTTCCACAAGTTACCTCAGGCCATTTGCTTCATTACAGTATCAAGGTAAGAGTCCAGGCTTTTTAAGTAACAGTGTCAGCACTAAATGCACTGATTTTTCTCTGCAGCCTGGTTGTTAGCTACCCCAATAGTTAATGTCTAATGGTTATAGAAATCACCCTTTGTTCAATGACGTAATTCCCCCAAATCCTTAACCAAGCCCACTACTGAAAAATAAAAGTATTATGCTTATTTCAACGTTTAACCACGTAAACATATTGAAATTCATTAGCCTACTCTAACGTGAGACAGGAATTGCACAGCTTTTCCAGAAAACAATTGAATAGTGAGTTGTTAAAGCAGCAAAGATAAAGCAGAGGGATGTGAAACTTGTCTAAGAAACATTAATTGTAGAAAGCAGCTGCACTTACTGTATGTAACAACAGATGGCAGTATTTTCTTATATGTTAGGAGATGTAAATAAGGTGTCTAAATTATAAATCTTATATCAACAGCTATTGAAATCCTATATGAAAGTATTTTTTTCAGAAACTCAATGTATATGTCACTTCTGGATAAATGTTAACTTTAGAAGAAGATTACACTGTAAAAACATTCTTTTACATACCTAGGATTTAAACATAAAAACATCCTAAAGCCATTCCCTGCTAAGGTCACTGTCTGGGTTTAGTTACTGAGCCCAGAAGGTGGTATGATGTGAAAGAATCCCAGGCTGAAGGTGCTCCCCAAGGAACATGGCTAACACATAGATCTATGAAAGATGAAGGTGCTAATTTTGCTTCTGGCTGAACAAGGCTCCACAATTTTCCTGTGCAGCAGCTGCTCATGTACTTTGTCTTTGCATGTGCTCACAAGGAGGTAGCTCTTAGCAAAATAAAAGGCCTCGTGGGACTGCCACGGAGCCCACAGAGTGGGCTTGGAGTGCCCACAGAGATGCACAGTGAGCTGTCAGACCGTGCCTTCCTCCAATACCCACAGGTTGGTGCCCATGTGAAACGTAGTTTCTGTTTGGTTGTCCATAAAGTAGACAAACCAGGAGATCAATCTTTTAGTCACTTTTCTCCAGTATTCATAATTTTAAAAAAAAAAAAAAAAAAAAAAAAAAAAAGAGCTTCTCCCATCTCTAAAATAAAAAAGAGAGGAAGGTAATTTTTATGTAGGACTATTACTGCTGCACAGCCAACCTCTTGCCACATCAGAAACTGTATACTGGGTTCTAGTTCTTAGAAAAAAGTATACATGCATTAACATACTACTAGTACTGGAAGAAAATAAATACATATATAAAAACCAATTTGTAGATGAAATTCTGAGTGTACTACAGAGAATGAAAAACCTGCCATTCACTGCAGAATATGTGTTACACCTATTTGCATGAGAGGTAACATGTCTTGCCTTGCCTTCCCTTGCCTTGTGTTTCTCAAAGCTTAGAGAAAAGTCTTGCTTTTTAAAATATAAATAGTTCTAGCAAGAAAGTGTTCATGAATTTGATGAAGAGAATGGATTCCCAAATGACAAGAATGAAGAATCATTTCAAGATAAGAAACTACCAAAAATCACAAGATTACATATTTATACTTTCTCTGAAATATTTTCTCATCCGTTTCCCCTTTCTTTGTTTTTTTTTCCTGATTTTTTTTTTTCTTAATCCAGCCTTCCTAGTCTATGTCCCTGTCTGCAAGTATGCATTATACTGACTTTTCTAATATAATTCCCATGAGGAAGTTAGAAACCTGGGCCATAAAACATAGAGATTCTGAAGACTATTATTTGTACATAACACTCTATACTATAAGTTCACAAAGTATTTTATCAACCTAAAGTTCAGCTGTTTATCCAGACCTCAGCCAAAGCTCTGCAGGATTTAACAAAGCACAAGACAGCTATTTGAGTTTGATCAGCACATTATAAATCATGCAATCCCAGGCCTTATTTTGAGAGTGTGGGATTTTGACCTATGTCTTAGGCCTGAGGTTATATTAGTGGAAAAGACATCTGATGGTATCGGTCACACCAGCTTTGGAAAGCGAATGACAACTGAAACCATTCCTTGTGTTTTAAGACCCAATGTTATGGAGGCAGACTTTCTTTATTATTTTTCTTAGAATATAAATGCAACTTTATAGACTGTTGTCTAGCTTTTCAAAGCCTTTATTGTATTTGAGAAGGAATTGGGTTTAATGATTTAATAGGGCCTCAATATTCTTCTATCATTTCCTTACTTTATTAGCCACTATTTCCTGCAAAGAATCTCACAAATGAATTTGAACAAAGCTAATGTGCCAGTATAATGACAGATTGCTTTCAAGCCTAATATCAAGGAACTTTCTTCCCATCTAGTGAATGAATCATAGTCATTTAGTTGTGGACTGTTGGACAGATATGCGAAGTGCTCTTTGCTTTAAAGATCTCTGAACATAAGGAATGATCTTAGGATCAAAATATCATCAAATAAAAATACTATACTGTTACAGAAGCTCAGATTAGTATTGATATAAGAAGTCCAGACACTGTGTCTTTCAAAAACAGATTAAAAAATATCAGCATGTATGCACCATTTGCCTTTAATCACAAAGACATACTGAACATGCTTGAAATGCCAATAGTTTTATAGATTGCTGTGCCGTTTACTACTCCTCTATTCTTCACTTTTTTCCCTTAAGAGATGAAACCCAGTGCAGCAGCATGACAGAAGATACATTGAACCAGTCAGCAGACCCATGAAGAGAGATACTGGACCTTTCAGTAGCAACAACATAATTTCAAAGTGGTGCTCTTGAAAAGTGTCTGACTCCAATAGCAGCATTCCCTTTGAATCTTCTGTGACTCAAGATAAGTCCACAGCATCCAAGATTTATATATATCTAGGGCTATATTTTCAGATTCTTCTACATATTTCTGTTAAACTACTTTTTCATCATATCTCAACTTGCGCAACTATTTTGCATGAAATCTTAAATCCAAAGAAAACTCCCTAGGGGTCATCTTTTTTGACAGTCATCAATTTTAATAAGAAAGTGTTTTTTACTTTCCTGAACCCCTTTTGATTTTTACCCTCTCAAAAATAGCACTGCATTCCCTTTCTTTTCTTTTTTCTTTTTATTTTCTTCTGTACCATTCAACATCCTTTTCTTTTCATATTAAATCATTTTCCTTCACAGCTGTTATTGCCAAAAAATTAATTTTGAGTTGGTTGCAGCTGTATATGTTGTATGAGCTGTGTCACTGCAGAATTGCTGCCACACCTTGGATCTTGGATTGCACTGTAGACGGAGTTTGATTGTTGCAAAGCAAGCTTCCATCATTTTACATTCACAACCATTGTGGTGGCCTTTTTTTTTTTTTCGGGGGCGGGGGGTGGGGATGGAGCGTGGTTAGAAGAGTTGCTCTTTACAGTTAATGTTAGTAAAAATAAATGTTATTGGAATGCACAAATAAAAATGTTGAGCTTTCTTGTACACATCAAGCAGAAGAAGCTGTGATCTGTATGCTGTCAGAAGGAAGTAAAGAATAAGAACTTGGTTAAAGTAGATTTTCTCATGTTAATATAGGAAACAATGCCTTCTTGTACTTTTGAAGTCGGTGTGCTTTTTCAACCTTTACCTATGCTTGAGAAATTATTTTTGGTTAGAGTATGTGTGGGTAGAATCTAGAACTAGTAGAAAATACCTAGCAGACATTTCAAGGTGCAATATAGGACTGAGCTCTTGCTGTCTGATTACCTAGACAAAGGTTTGTCCTATTGTTTACGGAGGAAAGGCACAGACAACTTTTCTCCTTTGATTTTGCAACCATTTTTCAAGGGGGCAAGTAAAAATCTTTTTGGATGCAAAGGCTGATAAGTTTTCTTCATGAAGGGAGGGGAGAGACTGTTCTGAGAGATGGGTGCTTTTGAAAAAGCTGAGCAATTTGAAAGGATTTATTAATGCAAAGTGTACAAATACAGCGTATATTACTGAACAAATCTGAAACTCTGAATGGATACTTATGATAATGGAACCAAGATGCATGTGTCACTGTGCAGATAACCTTTCTGGTGAGGTTTCTGCATAAAAATAAACAAAGAAAAGCAATGCATGTATTTTAACATAACATCGTTGTTATTTTTTTTGTTAGGAAATTTCACCAGATGAGTGATTTTAAACCTGACATCAACAATTACAATGCCCACAGAAACAACTGCATGTGAAAGGAATAAGGTGAAAATTCAGAGGTGTCCTGTTGTAGTTCAGGTAAGATGGGTGGATTTCTTAAAGTAGAAAATATCATTTATGATGTATATTTATATACTAATCCTTGTCCCAGCTGTAATCTTTAAATTTAATATACTTCATATTAGCATATATATGCTTCATATATATTTTATATATATTCTTTGACCAATTTTTGTGTGCATTATAGCAACACTTGACTTCCAAATGCTAGTTTTGTTACAAAAAAAAACCAAACTAAATAATTGTATAAAATAAATGGTCAATGAAAGAGCATTTAAGTAATGTGCTAGCGTATAGAAATGATGAGCCAAGGCATCCCAAGCAGTAGTTTTAATATAAGAAATATATAAAGTCAAATGGAAAAGAAATGTGTAATAACTGACTGGTAAAAACATTTTATGTGTTCTAGTTCTGAATGTAGACAGTATATTTCACTTTCCTAAGTTTTTGTTCGGCAGTAAGCAATGTGCAGCATGGTAAAGACTGTTTAGACTAGAAAAAGTCATTGTGCAGTATGTACTTTTGCTTTTTCATAGCTGCTTCATCTCAGTTCTTCCAGCAGTTAAACCTGCTGATTACATCTCTGGCGAATACTTCTGTGTGTGAACACAGATTTGTCTGAATCTTCCTCATGTTTCTTTCACATAGAGTAACTTGCACAACCTTTGTAGAATCTGTTCCTCCGTTTGTGATTAAAGTAGTTTTAAGCTTAATGCATTCTAATAACCATGAGTGATGTTCATCTCGCTGAGCTCCTCCCAATTCAAGCTAATGTTGTTACATGCTCGTGTTTTTCAAGGATGCTGTTCTTCATTTACTTATCAAATTAAATGAGAAGGCTTACTTAGCCCTCCCCTTTGCCTTCAGCCTTTTGCTGAGCAGATACATTATTAGCTGCTACAGATCTTGAACAGATACACATACTATGCCCTGATACTGGGAACAGGTGAGCTTGATTTGCTTGACTATAGATCATAGAATTATAGAATAACCTGAGCTGGAAGGGACCCAGAAGGATGGATCATCGAGTCCAACTCCAGGCTCCACACAGGACCACTCAAAAATCAGACCATATATCTGAGAGCGTTGTCCAATCACTTCTTGAACTGCGGCAGACCCAGTGCCCTGACCGCTTCCCTGGGGACCCTGTTCCAGTGCCTGAACACCCTCTTGGTGAGGAACCTTTTCCTAACACCCAGCCTGACCCTCCCCTGTCCCAGCTCCATGTCCCAGCTCCGTTCCCTCGGGTCCTGTTTCTGTCCCCAGAGAAGAGAGCTCAGCACCTGTCCCTCTGTTCCTCTCATGAGGAAGCTGCAGGCCACCACTAGGCCTCCCCTCAGTTTCCTCTTCTCTGGGCTGAACAAACTGAGTGACTGCAGCCACTCCTCATGTGTCTTCCCCTGTAGACCCTTCACCACCTTTGTCACCCTCCTTTGGACACTCTCTAGTAGTTTTATGTCCTTCTTATACTGTGGTGCTCCAAACTGCACACAGTACTTGAGGTGAGGCCGCACCAGTGCAGGGTGGAGTGAGGCTATCACTTCCCTTGACCACCTAGCCAATGCTTTATCATCCTGTACGCAGATTATATTGCCAGTAAAGAAACACTTTGAAAACAATACATAAAAATGGATGATTGAGAGAAAATCAAGAACACAGAAAAGAACACAGAATTCAAGCTACCATGCCATTTATGCCAGCCTTTCTCTTTTGGAGTATCTCGTACCCAGCATAAATGCAGAACATTCTTTCTGATTTAAGTCTACCCATTTCAAAACAATCAGCAATACTTTTCTGTAAAATCTAAGATGGCATAAAGGAAATTACTTTGCTTTGATTTTCTTTTACAGAACAGGGTTCTTTAGGCTACAGATGGATAAAAAGGTGCCTAAATGATTAAGCATTTTAATTTGAATGTCAAATTCCAAAAGAAAATGTGAGAAAATTAAGCATAAAGTGTACCCTTCTTTAACTTCTAACTTCTCACATTCTTTTGCTATCTGCTGTCTCCAGTAACAGTCATTTTCTGATGTTTTTGATCTTGAAGTTCTATTAATTCAGCTTCATTTACTTTTACATTAGTGGATTAATTTCAGAAGTTGCTGTATAACTTTGGATAGGAGGGAGAGAAGAAGAAATCTGTTGCTTATGACATACCATTATGCTGGATCTGGCTGGGATGGAGTTAACTTTTTTTTTTCTTTCTTACTGAATGAATGACATTAGAAAAAATACTAACATAGAATAAACATGCTGCTCTTTTTTGTATTTTAGCAGGCTCTTTTTAGTTTAATATTGTCTCAAAAACCTCATGAATTAATTGCACTATAAATAGGTATTCTTCAAAATTTTTGTGAAAAGTTAAGCGGAATACACCTAGGCGGCCAGAATTTTATACTGTCTAAAGCAATGACGTGCCCAATTTGAGAACATAATTAATGTCATTGTATGTACAGATTATACTAGTTGCTGCCTAACTGACCATTACTTTTACAAATTTTTAATCTATGTACACAAGTACAGTCATTGCACAGGTTAATTAAATGCTATTGAAAATCAGACTTGGTGTAAAGGTTATATTAAATAAATATCAGACTACTGAAAAATTATTAATTGGTCAGACTTACATGCAAGATGATATACATTTCAGAGTAGGCTTCTGAAGTAGTTTTATAATATTACTGTTAATCATTTTTACTTTTCTCACTTGATATATCTGTGAGTACATAAAGATTGATTGTTCTTAATACATTTAAAATAATTAGAAGGAAAAAGACCCTCAGGATTATAAATCCACTTTATATACTAGTCTGCCGAGAGTAAGAAAAGAGAAATAAAAATTTGAGATTAGTTTAAAGATTTAACAAACATTAAAGAGGTACAATATATCCTGTTCAATTTGCAGTTTTATTTTTGTATATCATTAATTATTAGATGGATGTCAGTCACGTAAATTCAGATAAATTCAGAATAATGACCATCCCAAAATATTACTGGGTTTAGTTCCTGCACTATAATTGGATTTATGTCTACTAATTAAAACTTAATTTTATTTAAACTGGTAAAATATGTATGCTCATATTCACATCCCAGTTACTTCCATGAGAATTTCAAAGACATAAATACAAATTAGCTTCCAATACAAGATCCAGAGCATCTATTTCTGTTTGCAGAACAGCTAATGCCATATATGAAAATCATATGTTGTCCACAGCAAGCTGATTGAAAGTTTTAAAACTGAATGAAATCAATGCCAGTAATTAGATACTACAAACAGAAGACTCAAAAATCATCAATTTGCTCCTTGCTTCACACACTATGCCAATTAATTAACAAATTAAGCTTAAATGGATACAGTGTTGGCAAGGAGAGATCAGAAATGAAGTTTTTCCATCTTTGCTAAATATGCAACTACTATGGATAAGAAGAGTAGTTCTTTTGGGATTTCTCTTTGTCCTCATTTAAATGTGTAATGACCTTTTTTCACAATGAGATCAATGAGATTTCTGACCAACTGTGCTGTAGTTTGTATTTTAAGAGGCTCCTGAGAGTGGGACAAACTAGAGTCAGGCCCTCTGACTTCTTCAATGACTCTTTTGGCAGCTAAGCTACGAAGTAAAAATACAGGACACAAACCACCTACTGTGTTTTTGAATATAGGTCGTATGGCTAATTTACTTCTGTTCACATACTGGAGCCTAATTGCAGAGACTTGGGAAAAAATCACTCTGAAGGATACAGATGAAATTAAATCAAGTACCTACACAGCGAAGTACTCAGTGAAATGTGAAACACTTTCTCGGTGTGTGGACCACTTCCTTGTTAAACGCCTCCATCTTCAAACTCTTTTTATGCACCAAAACAAATACCTTGATCTTGTCCGCAATTTCTGTTGAAGTGCAGACATCTGCATACCTGAGTTCCTGCTGTAATTCTGACAATCTCCACCAAAAGTTATTTTTTAGCCTAGCAAACAATTTTTTTTGCTTTAGACTGATTAGATCCATGCCTACCTCATTGATTTTTTTCCACTTTTCCTCATTTCTTCTTCCAATATTCATTCTTCCTTTCTTTGTCCATCTTTATGCAGCCTTTACCTTGCTGTAGCTATATTTGCACCCTCAGATAATCAACACCATTTTCCTCTCTCCTAAAAATGATAAAGTTCAATGAAAGGTGATAATAAAGGGTAGATTGCATGGTAGTTATTGCTGTCTAGACATACCTACTAACAGCAGGGATTCATGACATATCATCCTTTATTCAAAAAACTGCCAATGTCATTTCTTAATCTACTACTTTTATGCTTTTGCCAGCAAAACTGAATTGATGGGCTAAGAATGTATACAGCTAGCTAACTTTGATGAGAGGCATAAATGCTAGATGCTGTTTTGAGAATTAATAGATGGGAGAAAATATGAAATAGACATATCCGTATCACAAAGCTATCATGTTGGAAAGAATGGTAATTCATTGTATCAGAAATAAACAAATACAAAAGAGAAATCTAGAAAGGTAAAAAAAATCAAAATGAGGGAAAAAAGAAAACTTAAAAACAGTGGAACAAATACATATATTTTTATTTTTCAAATGTTCAAAAATTTCTGGCATTGATGTGCTATATAAAATGAATGTAAAACCCATTCAGTGCTACTTCAAACAAAAATGGCAGTGCAGTTTTCAAACTGTGAATTTAATTTACGTACTTTGAGTGTTTCTAAGTGTTATTCTGTGTATTAATAGGATACAGATCTCAAAGATGATAAAAAACACATGCAGTTTGTTATTACACCCTTTTGGGTGTGGAATAACAGTTTTCGCTTTTCTTTCGAATGCAAACTTTCTCACTGAAGGACTTCTGAGACTCCTTATTAGTGTGTGGTAATATTTTTTAATTCTAGATCATTTTAAAATACATTGTTAATGAGACCTAAATTTCTGTATTGATGTTCTTTAAACCTGCAGATAAAACTCATTGTGTTAGCATTAATAGTATGGGACTTGGTTATTTGAAAAACTATCTGTTCTTTGTATACCTTTTTACCGCATAAGAAATACAAATTTAAGATAAGTTCATTCTGGCTTATCTAGAATTTCCTCTTAAACCATCCTACCAGAGCTATCTTGGCTATGGTTTAAGAATACAAATTCCAGAATTTACAAAATCCTGAAATTTGTGTGCTGAAGAGTATTTTCTTTTATCTGTAGGTATTGTGAATTTGGACGAACATGATTACCACTTGTCTGACCTACTAATAGGTATAGTTAAATATTTTTCTTTGTGTTAAGCACTACAAGAGAAAAAGCAGGCCTTGAACAATTAATTATTGATTTCTCTCACTTGTTTTAAATCTTTTATTTCATTGCTTGCGTAACATTATCACTATATAAATTCTTAAAGTAAAAACATTGTGATTCAGAAACAAGTATCTAAAAGTTAGCATTAGTCAAACTATAGAGAAATTATACCTTTTAATCTGCTTTTATGATGTCAAATTTTTTAAGTTTCATCTACATAGGAAATTTTGAAATACTACATTTGATGCTTTTACATTTTGACATACCACTCTGTAAGCATACAGTTTGAGCCATACCATAACGCTGAGTTATAATGCCAAAAAGCCATTTATAGATTTAAAAGCTGCCATCTTCATGCTATAAATACCCACTGCTGTCACTGAAACGAAGTAAATGAATAAATCTGAGTCTTTTAGCCTCCCTCTTGTTAAAGACAAGGTTTTACAGCAATGTTTACTTGACATTATAATATAAAATGTTCTGTTAAAAAAAAATCAGAGATTACTGTACATACTGTTTTCATCTTTCTTAAGAGGAAATGGTAAGATATTAGTATTAATATCTTAATATCTTTAGAGAATGGTAAGATACTAGTATTAGTAGTTTGTTGTTACCGTTAATGCACAAAATCCCTGCATTGTGTTTGAATTAAGGCTGCTACGTACATCAAAATTGAAATTTGATTCCATGAAATCCATGGGATCTTCAAAACCTAAAAAGCACAGAAATGAAAAGATTTGGCTACCAATACTAGTTTTCCTTTACTGTATAACAGAGACACAATTAGCCTGTATGGAACACAACCATATTGCAGAGAATATGGTATAGAATTCATAGATGTGCTCTTATTCCACACCACCTTGCCCTAATGAAATCCATGATTTTCTGCCAGATCTATTCCCAGATCATATAGTCTCTCCCTTAGTGAGAGTGCACATTCAGGAGTTTGAAAGGCATGGCTAAAACATTATCCTTTACATGAGGTAAACAAAGCATGCTACATTTTTGGCTGTAGATGTGGGGTCAATAGTGAGCTGTGACTTGTTAAAACGCATAACAATGCTGACATTTTTCCGTTTTCATTTTCTGACTCTTCTTGCCTTTGTACTTCATCTAACCAGAGTAACCATAATGGATGCATAATGAAGTGATTTTAGGATGGTAAACACATAGGTTCTTCTTCTTCTTTTTTTTTTTTTTAAAGGTACTTAACAATGATTCAGGTTCACGTATATCAAAGAAACCCATCATCATTAAGTCCTCTGGATAAACAAAGAACAAAATGGCTGACTGGTTTTATGGAGAGTACAAAAGAAAAGGTAACTGTTGTTTTCCTTTTTTAAAAGATCCTCATTGTTGCCCATTCTTCAGCTTCTCCAGCTTTTTCTTAGGCAAGTATAATAATTTCCAGAATTTCTTGAAGTAATTTCTGATTCGTCAAAGACCATCTTCATCTAAAAAACTAAGATTCATGACCTTACCAGAATCCATTCCCAAGGCCCCTCAGTGGTTTCAGAAAACATTACTGAAGGCATATATCAAAAGGCAGTCTTGTATTCTAGTCCTGAGCTTTTCAAAAAGTCTTGGAAGTTTTTGCTTGTTTCTTTGACAAAGAATAATAGTATTTTTTTCTGGTAATTAACCAAATAGTTATAAAACCCTAGAAGGACAATGAGACTCACAGTATACCAAATACAAAAATTTGCTTTTCTGTAATTTTAGTTTAGTTTAAATAGGATTTCATTAAAATCTCACAAAGGTTGTTTACGCAAATTTTCTTCTGTAATCCTGTGAGATTTAAATGGTGCACCTCCTTTGTCCTCCAGCAATAAAGGTTCAACCTTGATGGTATTTACATTTCCATACACACGCCCCTTTTAGTACAAAGATTTGCTTTAAACAACCAGAGACAGAGATTTTCCACATCTATTGTTTTTCATCGTGGATCATTCTGCTATGTTACCACCTACCCCTGTGGTATCTTTGTTTATTCTTATTACCTTCTTCCATGATGTAACTGTTATAACTCAACCTTTTATTTAACTTGTTTTTATTAACACCCAACACATGAGCAAATGGATGAAATGAAATGTAGGTAGCTTGAAGAAAAATAGTAAGTTCAGAATAAATTCTTTATTCTAACGTTATAAACCTCGTCATTGGTTCTCTGAAAACCCAGGAAAAGCAGTTGAAAAGAGTGAAAATAAAATCACATTATCCTTGATGAGTGCAGGCAGTTTAAACATGACAGCTGGTTCTTCGTTTGTGGACATCTGCAGAAAGCTAACAGAAGTCAATTTCCTGTGGAGAACAACTTTTTGTCTGCGTGGTATGTATTCTCTATGCACCCTTTCTCTTCTGTAGTGTATAGACAGTCAAGATATGGTCGAAGCTGCCCTCCTGTGAAATGGCTGGCTGGTGTGTGTGCGACAGGCCATCAAGGGGCTGCCTCTGGGGAAGGAAAAACATCAAGTAATGATTGCCTCTCCTCAGGGGAAAATCTGGGTCTGTCTCATCTACCCTATGTCCGTTTTTATGTAATTTTTTAGCAAGGTAATATACCTGAGTCCTTTATGTGCCTGTCAAGTTGGATTGGAATTAACCATTGGATCTGAAAGATGTTATGGGAAGGACCAACAGATAGACAGACAGATTATTGCAGTGGCTTTATTTCCGTAGGTAATGAGGCTGATTTTCTGACAGTTTTCATTGATTTTCTGATAGTTTTCATTTATAAGAGTAAGAGCTTTAAACTATGTGTACATGTTAATAAGATGTTATAATAGCATCTTCACTGCCTTACAAAAGTGACTAATGATAGAACAGTTTATGTAATAGAAACAGTTAAAATAAATGCAGATCTTTTTCTTCACTTTCAAGGATTTTGGTAAATCTGCATTCTTTCATGGAACTTCATTAGGACATTTATCTTCAATTATTTGTCTATAGTTGAATCTCCCTAATTTGTCACTCTTCATCTTTTTAAAATAATTTTATTAAATATTTTTCCATAATAGCAGTGATTATACTGACTAGCTACTATAAATCTATATTTATCCATAGGAAATACAGACAGTAGAAATATTGTATTTATTTTATGATATATTTAGAAAAAAAGAGCCATTTATCTATAAAATAACACATTTTTCACTGATCTACATGCCAAGAAACTCAGAAAGAGAAAGTTATGTTAAGATATTTTTAAGCACTCTGTAATGCACATCATTATGGATTTAGGAATTTATGTCATAATGGGGTATAAGTATTTTTTGAAAGTCCAAATTTATTCATACAGTTCGGTATTTGGGCACTTTTTTGACCTAGAGAAGCCTTTGTAACATACGAGGTTCTTCCCATACAGATTTTTCGTGAAACAGTAATTTGAAGAATAACATTGCTTATGTCAGGAAATGCACTATTAGAAAGCAAGTTAAATTATGCATTTTAACAAATGAGGTATAATGCGTGGGCTTGGTTAAAACAGAAGAATAGAATTCACCATAATCTTTATAAATACATGAGGTAACTCAAGGCAACTGGCAAGCAGTTAATATTTAAGTTTAGTAAACCTCAGTGTGGAAAAAAATCAGCAGTTTAAAAAATACAGTTAAACACAGCTGTGTTTAACACTGTGTACTAGCATGGTTGTCACGTAAGAGCTACTCTCCTAAGACAGTAATAGAAAGCACAGGCAATAGGAAGAAAGTAAATTGGGGTTATTTTCAAGCACCTAATCCCTTATCCAAAACTATATCCATGAATAGTGGGAAAAGGCCTTTGCTGTTGCAGAACAAGACAGAAGTTAAACACAAAATATAAAGAAGGTGACTTTTTTTTTTTTCTAACATCTAAACAAAAGTTTTCTACATATTAACCCTTGGATTAATTCAAATACAAATCTGATGAATAGATTATTTGCTCCTTTTGCTTAGTCTGAACAGAATGATATCTCCGTATTTACTAGAGCTTTATTTTCCAGAAAACCTGTTTTTAGTTTTGCCTTACAAATCACTTTTTTAGTATTTCAGGCTCAATAACCTGAACAGCATAATTTCCATCTCGGAGGAATGAATGACAGCCTTTAAACCAGCTATGTTGGTTCACGCAAGAAGCCCTATCCAGCCTGTAATAGTGAAACCCTGCGGAGGTTGGACAAAAAGAGCTCAGGAACAAATGAAACTCATTCCAAATGCACTGTATACGGAGGTATTTCAATATACTTTGTGTGAATATTCTACAGTATAAAATATTTTTCACATTGTTAAAGACCTTTATCAAATATTTTGGTTTTTAAAGATCCCAATGATAAATTAAGAAGATTCTATATTACATTATTTCTAAGGGGCTTAACAAGATACTCTAATATACATGCAATTTAAAGCACAAAAATGTTTCAGCTGACTATAAGTCCAGAACTATGACCTTTAAAAAGATTAAAAAATAGTCATACAGACATGCGCATGACTAATTACATGTAGGACAGTAAAACAGGACTGATTTCAGTGCTAACAAATCCTTAGGGTAACTGTCAAAACATGAAAAGAGCAAAGAGTGAAATGCTGTTTACTTTAGAGGCATTTAGAATGTAAAATGTAATCTTCATCCATATGGATAAGCAGTCAGTATTTTAGTACATGGTTATGCAGAGGATATGTGATCAGATCTTAAGCCGTGATATGTGTATGTAGAAGATGTAGTAGGGAGGATTTTTTTATTCTTAACTTTTTATTTATTTATGTATTTTTCCTTTGGAAACATTTTAATCAAAACTGCACTGAAATTGCATGGCTTAAAAGAAACAACAACTGGTGCTAATAACCTTAATACTGTGTAGCCTGTTGATGTGTTATGTAGTTTGTTGACGGTGTTGACATCATGAAGAAAGGCCGAATTAAAGATAACAAATAATGCTTCAAGATCAGATGGGAGAGATTATCTAAGCATATGGTGTACAATACAAACTGTGCACAATACATATTTCTATCCTAAATATGGAAGGCAGAGGAAAAGCAACAATTTTGTAATTGAGCATTATGTCAGTGTGCTGGGTCTGTCTGGGATGGAGTTAACTTTCCCTGCAGCAGCCCATACAGTGCTGTGCTCTGCACTCATAGCTGGAGCAGCACTGGTATCACTCCAGTGTTGTGTCTGTTGCTGCACAATACTGGCACTGCATCAGGACTCCCTCCAACCCCTCCAGAGCCAGCAGGCTGGGGGTGGGCAAGTGATGGGTAGGGGACATCACCAGGGCAGCTGACCTAAACCGACCAAAGGGATATTCCATACCACATGATGTCACACTTAGCAATAAAAGGGGGGGCTCTCGTGGTGGAAGGGCCTGTCCTCCCGAACAACCATTATGCATATTGAGGCCCTGCTTCCCAGGATGTGGCCGAACATCGCTCGTTCGAGGGAAGTAGAGGGTAACTTTTTTTTCCTCTCTGTGCTACTGCATGGCCTTTTTTTTTGTTTGTTTTTTGCTTGTTTCTTTGTTTGTTTTTCCCTCTCCCTTTTCCCTTTAATTAAATCATCCTTATCTCATACCTTGAGCTCTTGGTGTCGTATTTTCTCCCCCTTCTTCTTTGAGGATGGGGAGTGAGAGAGCAGCCGTGGTGGAACACAGCTGCCCACCCGAGTAAAACCACCACAGTCAGTCAGCAATAGTTGTTTTCTCTAATATAAAATGGGTAAAAATCTGGCCATGAAATATAAATGAGTAATGAAATATCCAAATTATAGGTAAGCAATATTTGGACCATCTGTTGGCCATAATCAAGTCTTGTCTCAGTTGTATAAAATATCACTCTGAGATGCATTCGGCTTGGCATATATGTTCTTTCTTTGACATACCACTAGAGTATTTGAAATGGATTGTTTTATTTATTTACAAAGTCTAAAATCTTGAGAGAAATTTGTGATAATTTCTTTCTCTAAATTTTTCACTTTATAGACATATTACTCAGAGTTGCAATCCAAAGGAAATTTTTCATTATTACTTAAACTGCCATCACCCAAACAGAGATGTCTGTATGATCAACCAGCTGCAAAAAGAATTGTGCTTATCTGCATGGTTATAAACCTGACCATAGAACTTATGCCTCAGGAAAAAGAATTGCAGAGGTAAAGATACTAAAAAGGAGATCTGACTGTCAAAGACAGAGCCTTGTATCACAGAGCAGCTTACAAGACTCAAGTCTTGTTGGAAAAACATGGAGATTCAAGGATTGATTTCTTTACTAGATTAATTCCATAGATTCCTATGGTGCAGTCAGACTAATGAGAATTTCACTAGGGAAACAGTTTTGTTTGTTAACAGCAATCGTGCAGTCCTGTTACCTTGAATCCAGAGTAAAATGAATGACACGGCCTGTAAGACATAGACAGTAAGGTATAGTTTGTTTGGTGGTTATTCTAAAAATCTCTTGCCATTATATTTTTTTCAGATTCATTCTCTCTCTATGATTGTGTCTAGTACTATCTTGTTGCCTTCTGTTGTCAGTTTTACAGTCTTAGAGCTTTCAGTCCTCCCTCATCTTTTTATTATGATATAGCAGGTAAAATTTCTCTATATAGATGAAATTGTTCCTATTTCCAAAGATACCTGCATTAAGTTACAGTCTCCTACTACTTAAGACATCTAATTCTACAAAGGAGCTTGATGACCATATACTTAAATGTATGGCAATACTTGCCCTTTTTCAACCTGTTTCTGAGAGCTTGAAGTCATATTCACTTCCTTTGTTATAAAGTGTACTGTTTTATGTATTTGGTTAAATACATTTTATGAAAGTCTGCAGGAGACCTACAGCAACATCTTCATTACAATAGTTACATAATTTTAAAATTTTGTGATTTTTTTTTTTTATCCTGTAGACAGGACTCATCCACATGATCAAAAAAAAAATAAAAAAATGGTTGCCTGCTAGAAGAAAAGTAAAATAAGATGATTCTTTTTCCACCTGATAAATCTATCAGTTTTCTACTGATAGTAACATCTAGTTACAATTCTCGAGGATTGGTTACTTCCCAAAAATTGTGTTAGAAAGCAAGTTTGAGTTTGCTGGCTATGTGAGATATAGCTGTGCTCCAGCAGCAGATCACTTTTAGTCCAATGAAGTATAACAAGAACAAATACTTGCAGCTCTAGATCTTACATCTAAATAAGGTGATTTTTTTCACCAGGTTATCATCTTTTCTAATATTTTAATCATCTCTCTCTTTTATATTGCCGTATCTGTGAATTTATTTCTTTTGAGGAATTTTGAAGGAAAATCCTAGTCTCTATTTATGATGTGAGGGTTTTAAAATATGACAAAACTAAAGGAGCAAAGGTCATTTGTTTGTGTATGCATTAGAATGAAATATTATCTTCAATATTTGTTGAGTTATTACTGTACTTAATGCATAGATCTGAGATCTAGGTTATCAGGGTCACCTGCGTTGTCAAGAGTTGCATATAGCTACCCATGAAATCACTGCTGTCTCTTCCTCCCATGTAACTTACGGTCTCACCCTGACCTGCAGCTGCCTCCATCTCCTCTCGTGAATCGCTGTATGCATTGCAGCCAGGTTCCGCCCATTGGCTGTTGATACACAAAAAGTGACTCTAAGCCTGGCATTAAAGCTTTATTTCCTTCTGCTCTGCTACCCAGGGGTTCAGGAGGACAGCCACTCTCTTGGCTCACCCTCTACTGCCCCTTGCTCTACCCTTGGAGTCAGGGAAGTCCTGGCAGAGGCCAAGTATAGGCTTCAACAGAAGAATGGACTCTGTCCAGGTCTCCAGGTCCAAAACTGTCTTTCTGCATGTGTTGGCACAATCCATGAATTATGCTGACTTTATTTAACACTTCACATCTAATACCTGATAGGAAATACTGAAAACAATATTATAAAGCAATTTCTTATTCTTTATGTAAACATATATGTGCATGTGCATTCCTGGGCATTCCCATGCATTCAAAATTCAAGCATTCTCTGCTTGTCCCTTTCCTGAATACCAGTTTCACTAATTTGGGGGAATAATATGTGAAGTTGCAAGAGTGTAATGATCTATTCCTGAAATCTGTCAAATAATGACCTAGACCACCTTCTTGGCCAGAATGAACTGTGCCAAGACATCCAAACTACCATAAAAGCATTCATGTTGATACATTATTTGAAAAATATTTACACTTATGAGGTGTTAGACGTCTCTGTCTATGGTGGTAAATGTAAAAGAATGTCCTCGATCATTTCTGCTAATCTCATATTGCATGGATCAAATCCAAACCATTTTCTTATTCAAACTCTCATTAACAACTGTAAAAGGTTTGTGTAAGACTTGAAGTGTGGGCCTTGACTAAGGGTCTGTGGCAAGAGGTATTGTAGTGTTTCTTTTATCGGAGCAAGTTCTCTTATACCATTATATGCCAGTATTATTATTTTTAATTTATAATACTTAGGCCTTAAATAAAGAGTTGATTTTAAGTTGCTGCACCAGCACACATAATAATATATTTGTATTTTCTTTTTCATCTACTAGATAACCACACCTTTCAGCTGAATGCACAACAGCCTGCTAAAGCTCTTTGTACAAGAGACAGTGAACTGCATAAATCATGAGATGAGATAGAGAGAGACGTGGTTCTGTTTGTTTCTTCAGGAGAACCTTTTATGAGCAGAGAAGGTAATTAATTAATCAGATGTATCCTTCTACAAAAATTACACAAGTTACAAAGTCTTGCCAGATGGCCAATGCATGTTACTGAAAAAGAATGGACTATAACTTAACTGCACATAGAGAGTAAAATCTGAATCCTTTTGAAATTCTTCACCTAAATATAAATTTAGTCTTCATCTAAATTTAAAATTTCAGTAAAACTATCTTTCTTTAACAAACTCCATTTTAAATTGTAATTTGGCTTAAGCCAATTAATTTCTCAATTTTTATTTGATCTTTCTTTTTCCCTTTAACAGTTAGTTCTGGTATTATTGACATTTGCATTATAACATATCCTTATTGCAAGCAATTCATCAGTTTGGCGGCTGGTTTCTAAACTCCTAAATTTATATAGTCTTCAACTGCCCTGAACATCTGATAAAACTATCTATAGATTAAGGAAGCTGTTCACTCTGTGATTCCTTAGCTTTTGAAAGGCAATACCATCATTCATCAATCTGGATGTTCTTGAATTATATTGTAATTCGACTTAATGGAGTAATAATGAGAAACTGAGTGGGAGCAATGGATTCATACTTATCCTCTGAAATAAAAAATAAACAGTATAGGAATTAAATAGCAAAGGATATAGAAATTACAACAGATTTCGTTGATGTCTTATTCTCTAACAAAATGAAATATATTTCATTCAACTGATATTCCTGTGGTAATTGGTATCGCCAATCATATTTCCAAGGAGCACTGTATGAGATTCACCAGAAAAGAATAGTAAATTAAATGACTGCATGTGAGGAGCATAGACAGAATTTCCCCCTCATTTATTCAAGACTGAACACAATAACCAAGGAAAACTGATGTAGCTAACCACTTCTGACTTGTGTAAATTGATATGGGATGGAGCTGTCATCTCCTAACCAGATTAAGTCTTTTCTTTAGGCCATTTTTAATCCAAGTTCCTTCATGAAGTTTTACTTGAGGGCAAAATAAACTGCTTGGTGCTCCACTACTAAACTATTGATTTAATAAGATGACCAAAAGATAATCATCCACTGGTAACCAAGCATTTTAGTTGTGTGTATTTTTGTGAATGCCTTTTCACTTGTGCTTCACAATATTTTGGGTAGTATAAGTGAAACAGGGACTAATCACTAGTTTGCTTTAAATAATTGGATGTAATATTATGGCATGGTTGTTTGAATTGTTGTGATATGGGAAAACTTGGAATATAGTCATTAATATAAAAGACACACAGGTAGAAAAGTAATTTTTATTAGGTGCCTTACATCTGACTGCATATGAGATTGAAGGAACTCATACTAGAAAATTCAGGAAATGCAGCAGCAATACTTACAGAGAACTAAGAAAGTAGATTGGCCTTTAGTGTGGTCAGAAACTTGAGCTCTACATTGTACTAAGACTCAATTATAAATTTTTCACTCATCCTAAATTATCAGTGATAGTTCTCAATTATCATTTACGTTACGCTGAACTCATTTACATTCCTGATGCATTATGGTTGTCAGCATTTTTCTGGGTTTACTTCTTCGTACTTCAATTGGAGGCTTACAGTTTTATATCTCCCTGTTTTTCAACCTCTATAGCTTATAATATTACAATCCCCCTTATGCTAACTTAAATCTACCTAATATCCCAATAATGCTTGAATTCTAAAACCTGATTATCCCTTCCACTTCTGCAAGGGATGAAATGATGATCCTCTTTTGAGAGGTGATGAAAGAGCAATAGCAATAATCCTAGATTTTTTAAGACTCCACCAGAGCTTTGTAGAGTCAGAGGTCCCCAAGATTTTGGAAAAATAGGCAAAATCATAACAAAACATGACAAACTACTCATTTCTGAAAATGGTTTCAGGACTAAAATGTTCAAGCAGCAAGACGTTATTTGCTACATGGATCTCCTATGGTTCTTTTTTCGTAGCTGTTCTGCAGAGATAATTAGTCTGCGGGAATGCCATGAGTGATCACATAGGAAAGAGATGCTCCACTGTGTTGTAGGGTAGGGCTAAATAACACTGAATGCCTTCCCTCCCAAATTTTGACTATATTTCCATATTATTTGGGTCCAAGAGTTCTCTCTCTTTTCTTTTCAAATGTGAGAACAGAACAATCTACAAACTCCAAGAGCCAATTTGATCTGTTGGTTTTTTTAATCTTCTTTTCTACTATGATTTATTTCTCTTTATGTATCAGCTTATTTCTCTTTGCATGCAGCTGTCAAAAAATACAAAATTGTTTAATATTAAAATGATCAATAGGTGACATACTACCTGACTGAAATTCTGATTCATTTCCTTTAAATTCTATAGCAGCTTTTAGTCTGTAATCTGTAGGTCAACCCAAGATACTTTAAGATAATCTGTATTCCTGATATTTTGTCCTGTCATCTCGCTATATTTTTATTTATAAAATACTATGTGTTGTTGTACAGAATACAAAATAAATATATATAGTATATAATTAAGGCATCTCTTCATAAATTTTGATTTTAAAATGTACAAATCTTAATTGTTATGCCAGCATCCCAAAACAGCAAGATCCAGCTGCAACAAATACTGTTGTTCTTCCTCCAGGGAAATCTAACAGCCAGATTTTTTTTAAATAGGAATTTTAAACAGAATCTAGAAAAGATATATGGACACTATTTTTTTAATTTATAGTTAGAAGTGATTTATTCCGTCACTGTGGTACATCAGTAGTAGCTCTATACAGTTCATCTGCTATGAACTTCATAGTAATACAGAATTGATTAAAAGGATTCTAGATGTGTAATGCAACATATTTGAAAAATTTATCGTAAACACAGCAGTAGACCTGATAATTGAAGATCTTTCTTTGACTTTATTAGAAATATGTTTTCCATTCTATAAAAGTAAGAGATGCTTTAAATTTTTAAATGCATGACAACATTCAATCAAGTGAATCAAAAAGAAATTTTGCTGACATTGTCATGGAATTAACCCATGTGAAGCTCTGCCCTTAACTATCATACCAAGTGGTGTTTGTGTGTCTGTCTGTCTCCTAGGAACTTTTGTCATATACTTTGGGACTGTAGCCTCACAGGACTGATGCCACTTATAATATTATATTTTTATTTTAATGCAGTATAGGCTGCTTTCACTTTAGTAGAAATTAAGCAAAAAACTATTAAAAACAAATACAACACAAGTATCAAAGAAGTTCTCTAAGTGAATAAAAGAGTCTCGTATCCAATTTTTCAGAAGTAAAAACATGTAAATGGAGTTTCATAATGTGTTAGGATTAATAATCAAAAGCTGAATGGATCCAATCTAGTCAGAATGCTCACTTACAAATCTTACTTTCTCTAGATAAATTTTTCAGTAATGCTATTTTCCAGTGTGGCTGAACTAGGCTAAAATTTTTTGTGTAAATGATATCCCCAAATTCTCCCGCCATCTCCACTTGCCAAGACATGAGCAGTGGTAATTCCTACAGAGTAGTAGCAAATATCTCTCATTTTTAAGTCATAAAAATCATCCCAGATGTAATAGTTCTTTTTGTCCCAGCATGGCAAGGAAGAAATCCCAGCTTGTAAGGTAATATCTGTCAGTTCTCCCCTCACTGAATTTTTCTATATTAGTTAAATTTCCTGTTAATATTCTGAAACAACAACAAAAAAGAGTAATGTTTGTTGTGTCCAGTCCTACTGTAACATCATTAAGCAAAATGTAACTGCCTAAATCTCTAGTATATTAGCCACTATGTAGAAAAACAAGTGTCATCATTGTTCAATATTTAACTGAAAGGTGTTTTGAGTTAGTCTGAATAATGAGATTTCTATGAAATAAACAATATCGAAATTAGGTTAGTATTCATTATTAAGTGAATACTTGTCAAGTAAGCTACAGATCTTTACTCCTAAATGCTTAATTTTTGGGGGTGTGGAAATATTCACTGTTATTAACCCTTTGGTTAAACTTTGCACTTATGGTCACGATTGCGAAGTACCACAGCTTTTTAACAAACCTGGTAATTTCTGGAGGGCTTTTAAAATTTTGCATCAACTATTTGAAAGCCACAGATTAGATTCCAGTATTTTAGATGAATGAGAAACCATGTTGTTATTAAACTCGAAAGGTACCAACATCTCTGAGCTTGACAGCATCGCATGGAAGATATATTTCCTGCTGCTACAGAAACATTAAGGTGATTCAAAGGTAAATCAGCAGTGACAGATCAGTGACCATACTGCACACTCAGCATCCTCAAGAGTACTGTGTTTGTCTACATATCTCATACTTTTCTTGTCTAAAGAGTTTTCATATCCATAATTAACATGAGGATTTGATAGCCATAAAGTGTTTATTTGCAAGGTGTTTTCAAGCAAAATAAAAAACAGCTCATGCTGTGACTGCCTCCCTTTCTGTAACTGGACTACAGTTTTGGACAGAGTGGCATATAAATTGAAGTCTGACACTTTAATGTTGCTGTAGCAGCTTCAGAACAAAATATGTTGAAATCAATTATAGAAGAAGCTAAGATATGCATTGCAATATTGCAAAATATGCAAATACACCTCAGGAGCTGGTTGCTTCTTTATATCTATAGACTTTCTATGCTTATATTTCTACTGATAAAAAAGAGTAAATCCATATTTATACATATAAATAAGATTTAAAATATTCATAATTTTAAAGGGAGATTATGTGTAGCCTTATGCCATGGCTTTCCTTCTTTGGATTGTTTTTTAAACAATATGTGATTACTTACGGAGGGGCAGAAATTGTTCTCTTTCTTTAATAAATCATAGGTGTTTCGGGATGGTTTGCTGTTAATAAAATGTTAGCATCTGCATGTTTGCTAAAAGAAGAAAACAATTTTGTTACAAACTACTGATTTTTAATTTTATTTTAAACGATGCCTAATTTAAGAATATGAAAAATATCTATTAATGCTATGATACAGTGATTATGATTATCATTTTCTATTAATACCCAGGCTCCCAGTTTACTTTCTGGATCATATTAGCAGTACCCATTTCTCTGCTTGAGGCACTAGGTAAGCAGCAGATGTGGCCCCTGTTTTGTGACAGATTGCTCAATATGTGATTAGCTGAGCAGCTGACAACCTTCAATGTCTGTACGTAAATTCTTAAGTAATTTTTCCACTCTTAGTATCACGTTGGATACAATAATTTTGAGAAAATTTCAGACAGAAGCTGAAATGGAGTTGGTCAAATCATTACAAGATATTTAACAGCTATGACATAGTCCACAGCATGTAAGCGACAGCAACAACAAAAATGCACATTTCAAAGATTTTTTTTCCATAAAATTGATAAAGAGGAGTGCTTTGTCTGTAACTGTGAGGCAGGTTCAAACTTGAGAAGAGGAAAGAATTTGCTCAGTGCTGAGAGCTTTATCTAGTGAAGTTACGTGTCCATTGTGCACCACAATGAAATTAAGCTCACATACTTAGCTAAATTGAAGCCTAAGCCTATTACCAAAAACTGAGCAAGCAAAAAAAGCATGGCAGAAAGAATGGCAGCTTCAATGTACCACTTTATACCCAGGAAAAAGGGAAAATATAAAAAACAATACTACAAAGTAGCTGCACAAAAACAGAGAGGTTCATACATAGTTTACAGAACAGATCTTAGGAGAAATGACTTCGCTGCCCTTAGAAGAATGTATCTCAGAATTGCACGTGATACTGCAAGATTTCTTCAGAGAACATTTTGCATTGAGGGAAATGCAAGTCATTAACTGTTTTTGGTGTGTGTACACTACCATGGGATGAAAAAAATGTTACAACGTGAGAAAAACTGGCAATGTAAGCAACAGAAATTCAGAAACTCTTACAATTCCTGAGAAAATTTTCTATCTTTTCTAGCTAAAAAAATTGTCATACTCAGGGTCAAGCGTGATGCAACAGAACCTTTAAGATTAACTGTTTCTTTAGTCAACTTGAAATTCTGATTGTCTTCACTGGGAATCTCCTGCTTAAAATTAAGGACATTTTTAAGCATATGAGAATCAAGAACTAATCTTAGCTGCTTATGTGATTTTCATTACTGTATTAGTTAACTTCATAGTTGTTAATGTTGTTAGCAGCCTTGCTCCAAGACAGATTAGTGACTACTGAGGCTTGGTAATTCAGTTAGAAACCCACCTTATCGCTTGACATTGGTAGGCTATTATATTAAGAATTCATTCCCCACTGGGACATTAGCTTGGTATTTCAGGACTCCTTAAAAGCTACATTTTGAAGGATCAGCATCCTGCTCATTATTACATCATTTTATGAAAGTAGCTTACCAGTAGCTACTATCTTTGCTATGAGAATACAGGAGATGCAAATCAGCCTGAATGACCCAACACATACTGTGCTTTTGAGGGATTGCCTATGTTTTAGGAATCTTTCCAAAGTAACATTGGAATTTCACTTGAAGTCAGGGGGATGTCTATAGTCATTCTGTACAGCTGTTACTAACAGCAGTCCAAAGAAATGGTTATCTCTGTGCACGGGTTGTTGAAGAGGATGGTAGATGTGCTAAAAGATTAATTAGGCAGAACCCTTCAGGCATTGTGGCTCATGTATCTGGAGCGCAAGTTAAGCCAGAGCTCTGTCCACTCTTTCACCAGCAACATTTCATGGATGTTGCACTTGATAGAGCAGTCCGGCAATAACAGGAGTTCTTCTGGTCATGTTATCTTCTCTTTGACCTTCCCTTCCTTCTTGCAGTCTCCCCATCCTTGACACGGAGTGTATTCTAAGAAGAGTTTTTAAACTAAAAGAGGGAAAATTTATATTAGATGTTAGGAAGAAATTCTTCACTCAGAAGGTGGTGAGGCACTGGAACAAGTTGCCCAGAGATGCTGTGGATGCCCATCCCTGGAGGTTTTTCAAGGCCAGGTGGGACGAGACCCAGGGCAACCTAATCTAGTGGGTGGCTGGTATCCATACCCATGGCGGGTGGGTTGGAATTGGATGGACTTTAAGGTCCCTTCCAACCCAAGCCGTTCTATGGTTCTATGACAAAGTGTAGTTTACATACGCCCAGGTGAGATACTGCAACTGAAAAAAGCCCAAACATATATACACCAGCTGTGGGAATGAATATGTAAATACGTTTAAGAATTCTTGTTATTTGTAAGTAACCTCCCTTTCTGAGGGACATTGCTATAGAAAAAATACAAAAATCCTATGTATTCTTATCCAAATATTAGTAGTAGTATTAGAGCACTATTAGTTTGAGCATCACATTTAATTAAAATTTGAAACACCCTCAATATACTTTTGTAAAGGAAATACTAATTCCAAGGTACATTCTATTTTCAGAAAAAAAAAAAAGTAAAGATATTGAAGATACTAAATTAGGTGACTTGAAACGATCTAAAATACATCAGTAGTTTCTTCTTCAAAGATGAGATTGAAAAAGCTACCATGATCATACCTACAAGAAAAAATGGTATAACACTAAAAAGTTACCAGTTAGAATTTTTACTTGTCTTTCTTCCTTTGATGTAACGAAAATCTTTTGAGATGAATGTGGACTTAAAAAACAGTGAAATTACTCAAGAAATATAGTAGAAGACTTAACCTTTTGACTTCTGCCAAATGTCCCAAAATCTACTGAAAATGTTCAAGGTGATTCAGTGAAATGTGTTCAAAGCACTAACATCTCATCTGCAGCGAAGAGTTGAAATAGCCCTTTTGTTTGAGAAGTTCTCCCATTCCATTTCCATATTCCTCCTCCTTTTTTCTATGACAGTCTATTCTTTCTCTTAAACTCAGCCTTTCCACTTTTCCTATCTTTCAGTGTTGAAATTCCTAGACTCCTGCCAGATCACTTTTCTTCTGAGCTGAGTCAGTCTTTCTCAGCTGAAATTCCCAACAATAAATAAGGAAATTCTGCTTGCAAAAATGCTGTGTTGAGAATACTAGAATCTTAGAAATGCTACTGCAGTAGAACATGAAAGAAAAACAATATCAACACCACCCATAAAAAATGCTGTGATGTTTTTTATAATAGTTGTGGTTACTGATATTAGTGTTTAGTATTGAAACTGGGCAAAAATGCAATCTTAAGAAATTACTGGAGATTTTTTGAAGTGTTTTTTGATTAAGAGTTTGACATTTGAAAAAAAAAAGTTATCAGCTCTATTAAATATTAGACCTTTTTCATAACAGTCATAAACATATTTAGGGAATCACAATTACAAGTAGTATCATAAAAAATCTGCTCAATGCCCCAAATAATGGTATAAGGAAATAAAGTTGTATCTCCATTCTAATTACTGAAGTACCAGAGTCAATGAACTGAGAGCAGTGTCTTACATTAATTTCTGAGGTAAAACTTGAACTGTCTGGTGTTTCTCTGTTATCTGCTGCCCTTGGCGGGGGCGAAGAAGGTCCTGCCTCGTGAAGTTTACAGTACAAGGGCATAAGGGCTTTTTAAGCTGAATTCAAGGGCTGAAAGATGCAGAGGAAACAGCACATACAGAAGTAATAAAGTACTCTGATCTACTGATCTATGTTACTATTGAATGTAGGAACATCTCCCAAATGGAAACCAAAGATTAACAAAAATGTTGTTTAATGATAATCGAATACTAATAGTTGTGTTGATGAATTGCATTGACTCTGTCACCTGCAACTGCATTGAATCAGTTAATATAAGCTCTAAAATACACAAATAGATTCAAATATAATTGACTGTGTTACCATTACTATGGCTTTCATGCTTTAAGCTAGTTCTTGTAAAAAAAAAAAAAAAAAAGTCCTCCTTGTAAAAAGCTCTCTACCATATAATCAGTCCCCTCTGGCCTTTTCTTGGACATACAGAATAGATCTTAACTTGTCAGCAAAATAATGAAGTAAAAACATCTGAAAAAAAAAAAAGGAGGCTTTAGAAAAATGAAGATCATGACCCGACATAAAAGAAGAATGAACCAGCTCCATAGTTCAGGTGGATCCAGGTTTCATCATTCTTCACCCCCTCATCCACGGAGCACTTCACATAACCCCCTTCTGGATGTGCCATATAGGTAACATCTGCAAAGAATATGGGCATCACTCTAAAAACAGCTATGGTTCTTTGTTGTGTGCTAACTGCGAAGAGTTTCCAATTAGAATTACAGCTCATCAAGACTGTGCCAGCAGGCTTCTGGGTGGTTAAGCCTCCAATTTTAATTGAACTGCCTTTAGCTGGTGATAAAAGCTGTCTTTTTAAACAGGCAAACTGCATAGTTTCTATAGTTAGTTAAATTCAAGTTGGGTTTGCATTCAGGATAATTACATTGAGTGGAATCTAATTGATTTAGTTGAAATGTGTATTTGATTCACCAAAGTTCTGGAAAATGCAATTCTGCTTCCCCCCCCCCCCCCCCCCCCCGCCCCCCTTATTTCTCTCTTTTTTCTTTTCTTTTTTTTTAATTATGTTGTTCTTTGCAGAATAATTAATGTGCAAGGAATAAGACATGAGAAGGGAAGAGTTCTCTGGTTGAAAGCCAAGGTGCTTCAGAGTTTCCATACAAATGGAAAAGCAGTTTAAAAACTAAACTTAATTCATAATATCCATCTTGTACTGCCAAAAACATTCAGCACTGTGTGAAATTTAGAGAAATATATTGCACTAATTTATCAGACTGTAATACCAGAGGTTACCAGAGTTTCTCCAGCTTCCTATGCCACAGAAGAACGAACAAGGAAAGAGCGTATTTCTCAAAATATTAACCAAGGAAAGCATACTTTTAGGACAAGTACTCTCCAAGAGTAGCATGACAGTCTTTAAAGATATTGTTAATCCACCGTGTTTAAATAGAAGTATAAAATAATCTGAGGGGGGGAGGGGAGGGGGGACGGACACAATATATTCTTTAAATCTCATATGTATTAAGCTGTAAGTATTAATAAAACAACATTTTTAATTAAAGAGGTAGTATAAGAATACCTTTTAACTATTTCAGGATATTTTTAAAATTCACAAAGTACTGTAGGGACAATCTGAAACTGGTCATAATTGTATGTGGTATAGTTAAGCTATTAGTGTTAAGAATTCAGTCTATTGCTATCCAGAAAAACAGGTAAGCACACCTATTACTGTAAATGCTCCAATAATCTCCTCAGTCATGTTTATTATATTCATTATATAAAGTGGTGATGAGCAAAAAAAGTATAGTTTGCCTTCTGTCTGCTTCACTGCACGGGCATGTCTGACAGCAAAATAATCTGCCTGTTATATCCAGGCTCACTCGTCCAAGGGGTGCCATTTAACTAGAGGCCTCATTTGCAGCTGATCAAATATGTGGACATGTCATTATTTTTCAATGATGGGGAGAAAGTAATTATTGATCTTCAGTTGCAAAAGCAATACTTGGAGTGAAAAAAGGAATTTTAAGACATTCAGCAACAAAAGCTATCAAATGCAGCAAAAATAATTCTCTAAATTACGCATGTACAAAAACTTCTTAAAAAATAGATTTTTTTATCCAGAATAATCAGCAGTTGAAAGTATGACAAATGAGTCACCTTCCAGCAAACCTGCTGTAATCTTTTCAGGACGGAAATGTCTGGGGGAGGTACACGGAAGTCACTCTGAATGCACATGGCTAGAATACTGCTTGAGAATTTATTTTTCAGAATCATAGTATCATTTCAAAGTATGTATCTCAAATGATGGACTATCTGCCACTCAGGATTATCTCAGCATAAGTATGGGCAAACTGCTTTGACAATCCCTTTTGCAGTGCTGGAGGAAGCCCAGACTTCAGTTGACCATTGTAATAAATAAGAAACAAGAGAAACAAAACACATTGCAAAGTTGTAATGCAATATCATTAGTGATCACCAAAGTTTCTGACTGTTTCTATCTCTTCTTTCTTAATGTTTGCCTTTTTTTTTTCCTAGCAGTTAAGTTTGATGTTAATGGAAAACCCATTTAAAACAATGATTACCCTATGAAGACAAAGTGAGTGCACTCAAGTGGAAACGGAAGACTTATCGATCAGTTTTCAGGTAAGCCTTACTTGCCTGACACTTCACAACAAAGAAATGCATTTTTATTACTTGGCCAGATAGTTCAGATTGCTTTCATTCTTAATAAAGACCTTCTTTATAACATTTATAAAACTTTATTACAGTTATAATAATAAAATTGGATTTCAAAAGTCACACAAGATCTTGAGGGGCATGAATCTATAAACTTTAAAATCATTATTAATCTTAATGCATCTATTCTGATAAAATGTGTGTTTCTTCTAATTTCTGTGCAGATTTTAACAGTATTTGTTGTTTCTTTGGACAGGTGAGAATTTCTTTGGTAATCATTTTAAAATTTGTTTGATTAAAAAAAAAAAGTTAATGTTATAAGTTGGAATTTGCAGGCACATTCTTCTGAGGAACTTAATTAAGGTAGATCACTGTATAGTTGATGTTACCTGGGCTCTCTTGTGCACTAGACACGTTTTAGGAAGCTCGTTACTGTTGTTGTAAACGTGTAGAAAGTAACTAGAAATAAGTATTTGTGCAATCTCAAAAAAATAATTGTGAATTGTGCATGTTCTTAATTGTGTACTAAATTGATTCTAGATATGTCAAAATTAAGTAGTAACAAGAGACTGGAACACTAGGAAGCAGGTGGCCACAGTACTTAAGGATATGCCTCCCCCTGCAGCACAGTTAGCGGTGATTCCTCCAGAGGAATACTCAGAGTGTGGATTGAGCTCTGTCCAGGCTTTCTGAACTAGCCCCTGAGGGGTCTTGTCCCCGTTTATTGGGATACAGCTGAAGAGATCAGCCTCACAAATTAGGTTTTTCAAGTAGATACCCAGGTGGTATGAGTATTTGCTTACAATGAAGTTTTGAAGTCTCTCTCACAAATCCTGTCTGGAGTTTTGAAGTTTAGTGTAAGCATTTAAATTTTCAAAAATACACGCCTTCTGAAAAATAGAAGACATATGCTAGTTCTAAATTAGAAAAATGCAAGTGAATTGGAATGAAGAGTGTAATTTAACTAGTATTAAGAAACCTTATACATTTTAATTTGGTTTAAAATCTTTGGAACTTCTTTAGAACTATCCATTGGACTAAGATTCACAGAGATAGCCTTAGGAGGTGAGGTACCATTTTTACTACTGCTTGAATACATCAATATCTTTCTCGAGCTAGCTAAAGAAACCTAACTAGCTGAAGATTCAGTGACAAAAAAAATGTGATCATAGACATCCTTAGAAAGTTAAGAAGTGTTATAAAATCATCAGTATCATCCAAGAGTATTTTTAACTTAGAGATGCTAGGCAAGATCCTCACCAGAGATAAATTAGGAATACTCCAATTAACTCAACTGTACTATGACCTTGTAATTAAAAAGAAATTTGTTTCTTTTCCTGGCTGTTTTTTCTGGAATTAGGTCTCTGTATTATACAGATTCCAGGATCCGTTTACCACATTATTCTGAAAATTCCCTTATTTTCAGATCATCTCTGAGTTTAAAGACTCAGATTTTACTTACAGTATGACTCATCAAATGATCAATTCTTCTTTCAGCTTTCCACTGCTCACTCTTTGGGTTTGGTGGTGGCGTTTGTTTTTTGGTTGGGGATATTTTTTTTTTTTCTTCCTAGAATTCCCACTTCTCATATTTCTTTCCTCAAATAAGGATAAAGCCTTATTTCCAAAATCAGTAAAAGTCTAAGGTTATACTAAATGGACTAAATTGTTTTTTTTTTTTATTTTTATTTTTTTTCTGTTGAAAATATGGGAAATCCGTTAGTGTTTTTGAGAACAGATTATAGCCAAAGTCATGTTGTCCTGAATGCTTATGGGTTGTTGGGGTGTTGTGTGTGTTTTTTTTTAATTATTTCAGATAATTTTTTAATTATTGTCATAGATAGCATAATTTCTGCACTAATGCTACCTATGTAGTTATGTTACCATTGAGTCCCAGCAACAGATGCAATCTTGGAAACTACTGACAATTTACAAATTTAATGTTCTTGTTTTCTCTTAAGTAATTAAATTTTTTCTGCAATCCTTAGAATTCTGTTAGGTGAAGGCTGCACAAAAGCAGTTATATAGACAGGAGTATACAGAGACTGATTTCTAGAATCCATAACTGAAATCTTATCTTCCCTAAATCGGATTGCCTATTTTAACTAGAAAGTTAAAATTCAGATTCATGGCTATACCAGCCTCCTTTATTACAAGTTTCTTGAAGCAATTGAAAGAAACAGCAAAAGATTCTGGATAGGGAATATTCAGTTAAAAAAAAAAAGAAAAAGAAAATCAAAAGACTAATAAGATATCTTGGAGAAACTTCTCTGGACCTTTTCTGTACTGTGTGAAGATATATACTGAAGAAAAGCATATCCAAAAGTATGACTAAACATTAGAATTTGAAAAAAAAAAAAGAAAAAAAAAAGATATGCAACCACTACAGTTGTATACACCTGCCTATAATTGGTTTCAGATCGTAAATTTTCCAGTTGTAGTTCAATAATCTTAATCTAAATTATTTATTTTTTAGCAGAATTGGCTACAGTTGTGTTTCCCTCTTTGATTATGAGTTTTCTCAAAATCATTTGTTATCATGAGAAAACAGTTTTCAAAATGTAACATGATATAAAAACTGAATAACTAGTACAGAACTGAAATGTAGTAAGGGATTAAGATAACTTCTAAGATAATATAAAACTGTATAAAATAATAAGATAATTTTATGCATTAAGAAAAAAATCATGTTAGTTTAATGCAATTTTTAACAAAGGCTTGATAAAGCTTTTATGAATATACAAAAGACTTGGCTCGAAGCTATGGCTCTTCAGCTTGTATTATTTAGTATGATTTCAGCAGGCATAAATCAATAGTCTAGACAAGTTGGGTTTGAATTTAAATAGTTTTGATCTCATTATTTTAAATTTTGGTTTAAGTTTTGAGGGTATATTAGAAAAAATAATCAAAAGAGAACAAATAAGAAATTCTTAAAAGACCCTTTGATTCTTGCTATGTTAGATCTCATTATTAAAGTATTAAAGAGAAATAATTTTCTACAGAAGAAAGCCAAACTTGATGCCCACAGTGTTCTGTTGCATCTATAGCAGCAAGTGGACAGTGGTAAGTGCCTGATCTTCACACTATTATAAGATAATTGAAGTTGATGGAGTTATTCTACTGTAACTGGGAGGAGAGTGAGGCCCAGTCTTTTGAATTGTCAGTTTTAAAATCACGAATGAGAATAGTTTTAATAAGAAGATTTTCTGTAATGAAACATAATTTGGATTATTGCAGAAGGCTGGGCCCTCTGACAGACAGAATATTTCCTGAAATTTCCTAGGCGTAAAACTGGAAGCATTATATAGAGGTGATAGGAGGAAATGTGTCTTCTAATTTTGGAAAACCTGTTATCTTGCATTCGTTTTAAAACAATTTAAAGGCAATGATGATGTAGAGATTTGTACTTATTATAGCATTTTTTTTTATTGGACATTACCATTTCTACCAGGCTGATATAATGGAATGCTGCAGATTCCTCTGCAGAAAATAGGAGCTGCCAATGCATGTCAAATAACCTTCAAGTAAAAGTATAGGTAAATTTTTAAAGTTAGTTACTGCACTGAGGTGTGAGCAGTGAAGACCTTGACAGACTCATCTACACATTCAAGGGTATTCTCCATGTATTTGACTTCCACCAGTTCACTAAAACTAGTTAAGAGAATCACTCCCACCAGAAACTGAATGCATGTGATTCACTGTCAGTGGAATTACATTTGGAAGCTGATTAAAAGTGTAACCGAATCATAATCTTACAACCTTATTATTCATGTGGTGCATTAATTGAACAATTTTGTTTGTTAGTGACTTTTAAAATAGCCATACATAATATGTGCTTCTTAATGAATGAATGAAAATGAAATCTATCCTTTGCATTTTTCACGTAATTGGCTTTTACTTATAGAAGTGATTATATTTAAATCAAAAGAAACAGTAGTGCACTTACAAATAAGGCTTTTAAGGATAACTCAAAATTATCACTAAATGAATACTTTTATATTTAGGAATAATTGTAATACATCAATATGTGTAATTCATGTATTTTTGCCATGCACTGAATTATTTCAGAATCTATAGAATCATTTGTAGCTTTAAAAAAATATTATACAAGATAGACTACGAAATACATTTTTTGCTGCAAAATTGAATTCTGTTTATCTGGCATTTGGCATGGATGTGATGTATTTTTTGTGATATTGCTGCTATATATTCTTTACTATTTAATTTTATTTATTTATTTATTTATTTATTTGAGATGGATCTTTGTAAAGCTTAACTTGAAAAGCATTAGAAATCCAGACAGGCTATAGAAGAAGGCTATCCACTTCCCATTAAAATAACTTGATTGAAATCCCCCACTGATTTCAGTGCCTGAGTCATGCCCAAGCAATTTTTTTTATTTTTTTTTTATTTTTTAACCAGGTGTTACCTTAATTCCCTTGATAAAGGAAAGTATTTTTAAATAAGAAAATATTGGACTTGTTTATACCTAATGAACCACTGAGAACAGTATGATCACACTTTTGCTGTTAAGCGTGTACCTATCTGAACCTCAACTTTTAAAGTGTCTTGAAATCACATGCAGGTTCTAGCACCAGACCTCTGTCAGAAAAGACTTACAGATCTAATAAATTGTATAAAGAATATTCATAATTTAAAGTCCAGTTAAATAAATGGGTGGTTTTTTAATGTTTCATTTAATTTAGACCCATGTCTAAAAATATAGTGAAATATATCCACTAAAATCAGCTCATACTGTGTGAAGCATGTTCACATGTCCTTCTGTAGTCAGCGTCTGAGCTTGAAGACCAAATAATGTGTAATACAAATTTAGCATTGGTATTGAACTTTCCAAAAAAATGTCAGTGTACATCTCAAAATCCCATCAGTCACTGATGAAGGAATGATGTTAAAATAGAGAAGCAAGTGTAGCCAGGAAGCAAGGTATTTGGTAGAATCTCTGGAATCTTTGGAAACACTAAATTCATGCAAAATCTTAAATGCAAAGAAAAGACCCATGCCCTAAGGGGTCATGGCTTCTTGTGCTTCTTCTTTTTTTTTTTTTTTTTTTTTTCTCTTAAATCATAAAAAGTATTCATTTATCACGTTCAAGCAGAAATTGAACCTTTCTTCAGAGTTCCAGCTACTCTGATTTAGTGTCTGATTTTGTAGCTCTTTAAATAAATACAAAATCTTAACATATTGGCATGTTTAATATATATGTAACAGAATATACATAAGAGAAATTCTTAGTTTTATTTAGTCTGTACAATATATTTATTTATTTATTGCTTTAAAGGTGCAATTAAAAGTTGTTTTTGATAACAACTACCTTTTACTGGACGAAGAAGAGCATGCTCTTGGTCCTAGTTATCTATCAGAAGTTGATAAATTGTACCAATTCCTTCCTATATTTTTGTTACTTCAGTTACTGTAATGATGCCTGAATAGGCAGAGATTAGTTCCTTTAACTCACATTTCAATCTTCGGAGGTTCTACCATTCAGCAACTTGCAGGACTGGGCTTAGGAGGAAGACTGCTAGATGAAAGGTTAAAAACTTTTTTTTTTTTTCTTTAAAAAGAGGACTGCTGGGATTCCAGCTGCTTTTACGTTGATCATAATGCTTGTAAGATTCCCTATAGTGTATCAAATATTACAACAGTTATTAAGAACACAAGAAATGTACTAGTGCATTTCTGAAACATCTATCATATCAAGGGAGAATACAATAGAATACAAGCATATAACATGTAAATATTTTTAAAAATAAGTGTCAGGAAACAGTATTCTCTCTCTAATATTTCATTTCTCTAACAGCACACACAAAATGCCAAGAATGCTTAGAGCCCCTGAGCTCAGTAATGCGACACCAGTCTCTTCTTTCACAGTCCTTAAGATACAGAATAATAATTATAGATTTTTGCTTTATGCTAACATCTGAAACTCACATGGAAAATACAGCAGAGCGGCCTATGATAACAGCATAGGGAAAGGCGACTTTAAAAGAAAACTTCTAAAACCAAAAAGAAGGGGCCTTTTTTTTTTTTTAATTGCCATACAGTGAATAGGGAGACTGTGTAATGCTATACCTCCATCTAGCACAAGACTGATGCAGTATTTAAATAACCCTTCACACTTAATTAGTCATTTTTTATTATTGTAATAGGAATATGTCCCAGCTGATATCAAGGCCCAAGTATTCTGAGTGCTAGAATACATAAAAAATAGAGCTCTGGAGAGCATCTCTTTGGAGTCCAGAAAATAGGTACCTGCTAAGTCTACTTAAGTAGTTTATCAAATTATTATGGCTCTCCAGCATGTTGTTAACTTGTCTACTTCTTATGTCTCAGGCATTTCCCTTGTTTCACAGCATGATCCTGTCCACTCTCCACTCACACAGCTCCCCGGGCAACACATGCAGGGAGCATTCAGGATCTCAGGAGTTTCTTCTCTTTACATAAAGTTTTTTATTGTAATACCCCATGCTTTTATTCATGATCTACAAAAAGCCAGAGCAGTTGGGTAGCTGGGGCCAGGGAGCAGGATAACTGTTCCCAAATCACAGTATACTATCCTGCTGGTTCCCTTAGCCTATCACTGTTGCTGTGGTCACCTCCAGCATCAATGAACACCTGGTCTGTTTCCCAGCACCACCACCACCTCACAACCCAAAATCTGTGCACTATGGACTTCATTTACATATGTCCTCCCTTGACTCCCCTCAGCACAGAAGGTCTCTAACCATGCACGCTGCTGCTTCGTCCCTTGCTCTTCTCCCTTCTTGTTAATTTAGTTTGAAAGCCAGAAAGGTATAGGTGTTAAGGCAAGCAAACACCTGTCCACTTATCCTGCTGCCTTGCCCTGCCCATGTGGACAAGCACAAATTTTAAACTAATTCCCTGCTAGTTTCATGGGGTGTCCCAAGTCCTCCCATTGCAGAATGTGGTATGTAACAGTTCTGCATCTGTGAATGGGTAAAGCTTGCTCGCATCTCTGTCTTCTCACCTCCATACCAGTTCTAGATTTTTAGACTTTCTTCTTCACATAATGGTTACTCCCTTTGAACATTTTTGTTGCCTTTCGTGGCATCTTCTCTAAATTGACTGTCTTACCATAGCTGTGGAGACCAGAAATGTGCAGTAGTCAACATGACAAAAAGACAGTCCCTTGTGCCCCAATAGCTTTGGTTCTTGTCCAGTGTTTTGTTGGACACTTTAACCGATGCAGTGACCGGATACTTTCAGAGAACTAGCAAAAAAACCTGCTTTCTGGAGCTATAGAGACAATATAGGCTCGGAGTAGAGATCTTCGTCCTCAGACATAGAGATACATTTATTTGTGTATTTGTTTTCTTTTCCACAGGCACATCAAAAGCTTTCTAATCAACCCTTTTCTCTCTCGGTGTTTTCCTCCCGGATGTGCCGCTTGGCAAGGCAGGACAGTGAGTGGAAAGGAGAGGCAGGGCCAGGCGGCAGGCTGCAGGCCTCGCCAGCTGTGCAGCCTTGGCGCCCAGCACGGCAGCCGCATGAGGAAGGCCCTGCCGGTCTCCTGCCCCTTCAAAACGGTGAGGAAGGAGATTTTATTTTTCTGGATCGTAGTCTCCACTAAAGGTTTGTTTATTTATTTATTTATTCATTTACGTATTGGGAACGATTCGCCTAAAGATTTATTTAATTATTTATTTAGGAACGATTCGGCCGAGCGCCCCCGACGCTTTGGACACACGGAGGCCGCAGCGCGGCCCCGGCCGCCGGGGGACCCCGCGGCCGCCGCAAGGTGGCGCCTGAGCGCCGGGAACCGCTGCCCCCGGCCGGGAACCGCCGCCCCCGGCAACGCTGAGGCGAGGCGGCCCCGCGGCGCTCAGGTGAGCCGCGGCGGCAGCGGCCGGGAAGGGGCTGGGCAGGGCAGGGCAGGGCAGGGCAGGGCAGGGCAGGGCAGGGCTGCGCTGCGCTGCGCTGCCAGGCGGGACCTCGGCCACCGGCCGGCCCGGCCCCTCGCAGGCGGCCCGAGGGACAGGGCGGGAGGGGTTTGAGGCAAGCTCCCGCTTGGCGTGGTGCCTGACAAGCACGACGCGAGGCTCAGGGCTCAGGGGGTGGCGGGGATGTCGGCTGGGACCTGTCCCGTTTGCCACTCAGGTGCCTTCCATTGACTGCCTCCTTTGACAGGTGAGTTGTGCTGAAACTAGCAAATTTGAGCGGAGGATTTCTGTCTTTTCAAGCAGCTTTCGAACTACTGGCGCAATGCAAGCATGCACGTGCTGTGGTAGGAGAAATAGAAAACAGCTTGAGGTTTTTCTGCCAGAGTTAACGAGTATCCAGTTTGTGATCTGAGCTGCTTGCTCTTTTTTTGAGCAAATGCCAGTGAGCCTTGCATTGCTTACGGTGAGGCGTGCAGAGTAGAAATTTACTGCATTTGGCTGAGGGAAAACTTTGCTTTTAGGTCTTTGGTAATGCCTCTCCTTACTTCAGAAGATTTAATCCTTAAAGTATGCAAGTCTCCAGTTCGTATATTTCAGTGGGCTTTTCCTGACTTGCTAATTATGTTTTGAAGCCTCCAAAAGATTTATTGTAATTGTTCCCAAATGCATAAATACAACCCCTCTACTAGATGGGCACATGCTTAAGATATCTTCTTTGGTATGAGTCTAGTTCAGTGAGCTATATAACTCACTTGGGAGTTTAACTAGGACTTCCAATGGGCTGTGGAAGTGCAGAGGGCAGAGCGCACAGTGCTCATAAGCAGGTGAGCTGCAACTTGGCTGGCCTGTTAATGAAGATTTTATGGTTTAATGTCTCTTCTGCTGAAGTCTTCTTGTCCAGAGGACAATATACTTGTATCTCAATATATGGTTGTGCTAACACTTCTGTGACCTAGATGTATATTAAATGTGAGTTCATTAGCTTATTTGCATACAGTGAAAACAACAACTGACAAGCAATTACATTTATTTCTCAGGTATTACTTTTGACGAAGTAGGGCTGGGGAACACAGATGGACTGGGGCATGGTTTGTATATTGGTCATATCAGACATCAAATATTACTAAAATATTTTTCAGAAGAAGTGGCCTACTTCCAAGTGGCTTTTGTTGTGACAGTTTTTTATTCTTGGAAAAAGAAATGTACGGCTGTGACATAAGCCTTTCCTTAAAATGATACATTTGGGGTAGGGTATGGCTTTACCACAGTCAACAAATTCAGAAGAAGTCTCAGTATTTTGGGGCTGAAGTGCTGATTAGGAGGCAAGGAGCTCAGGTGGACATTCTCCATTTATATGGTACTCAGCCACTGAATTTTCTTGATGTATTTTCTCATTTCTCTCTCTGCCTGTTACAGGAAATAGGATACAAACAAGTTGCAGGCTATGAATGTTCTCCATTGAGTGAAGCATGATCTGGTCTTCTCTTTGTAATTTTTAGTAAAGTGAACATATTTGAATAAATAAATATATTTATGTATTCAATTTTTTTGCATTGTTAAAGTTGGCAGTAGGTATCATTCTTAGATCTTTCTTTAATCAGTATGATGAGACTTTTCTTCTCTCTGCCTCTGAGGCACAACAAAGTTATTAACCATGGGTAAACGATAGCACCACCATGTGATTTCTTTAAAAATCATCCAGCCAGGGAGGTCACTCTTCTTATGGTAATAAGAGACAAGTACATCCCCAGATGTTCTCATAAGCCTAATTTAACTGCCTGAGGGGAGGCAGGGTAGATTTAAAATCAACTATTTAAAATAGTCATTGGCACTAAATTATTTGCATTTAAGCCTTTTTTTTTTTTTTTTTTTGTGGGGAGCTTCATTGGTAATGAGATAAAATTTTAGATTGTTTGACCATATAACTTGAATTTGCTTAAGCTTTCTATTTCTCATGCATTTAGTTGTCTTTCATGTAAATAAAACTCTGGATCAGATAAACAAATGAGGTGGAACATAACTGTGCTGTTATCAGAATAGCTGTGCTCACTTGGACCAGCTGAAGATGTGTCGCTGTATGGTCAAAATCAACATGTGATTTACTTTTAAGTAGAGGATGGGGGCTTGTTGGTCAGATGCTGGATTCATTGTCAGGAAATGCAAGCTTTATTTCTGCTCTGGTCCTGAGTTTACGTGTAAGCTGGAGCAAGCACATAATTCCCTTACACTTTGTCCATAAATTGAGAACAATTCTTTCTCCCCTCACAGGGGTACTATTAAGTTTAATTCAGTGATGCATAAAATGGGATAAATACTTAGATTAAAGTTGGTATGCAGGGTGTCAGTCACAGTATGGAAATAGATACATTTTAAAGCTGTGGGACATTTCTTCAATGAGGTTAAGTTGAAGCAGTTTCCTTAAACCCCCAGAGGGGTGTGGGCTCATGCAAGCTGAAGGTCTGATCCATGTGTATTTCTTGAGAGGTTTTCTGTAGTACAGCCTATGTAAGAATATTGAGTTTTGCATATTGGAGATGCTGTGAAGGCTGGAAGCAGTCTGTAACTGTTACTTATTAATGGTCTGTATTAATAGAAGGAAAAAAGTCCTTGTTAAATTTTTCAAATCAGCAATGCGTTTAAAGCTGAAGTAAATTTGATTCTGCCAGCTGCACGTAAGTGAAATAGGTCACCATCACTACTACTCTGGTGGGCTTTTTTTCTTCCTTTGCTTTGATGATGCTTTGCAAAGCTGGAGGAGAAATTTTATACGCATCTCCCATATACTTTATTAAAAAAGAAGTCTATGTATGTATACTCTAAAGGAATAGAATAATAAAACCAAGGAAACACCAAAGTGTCTTCAGGCTACTTACCTGTGGTAAAAATGAGTTGAATTCATATATACTGTACTTGCACAAGATAATGTAAAATAGTAATATATTTACTCTGTGATGCAGCGTGGCCCACTTATTTCTGCCCCATATTAAATGGAGAGGGGGATGAACACAACCTCCAGGTGAATTTTTCAGTGTTCTCCAAGGAGTTTTGTCCTTGTCAAATATTCCATAGCTCCTGTATATGACTGAGCTATTCTCGCTAGAAGTGGTTGGATGAGAAAATTAGTTTTGGCCCATGCCATGTAGACCTTTAAAAGAAAAAGGCCCGAGGGGGACATCTTATTTAATAACTCCCCACACCCCTGCATAGCAATCAGGTTCTTCAGTACAGCCAGAAATGGATTTGTGCAGCTGTGAAAGGTATTGGTTGATTTGCCAAGGACAGGCCAGCTTGGAGGTAGGTCAATGGTGGCACGTCCCTCTAGTCCTGGCAGTGGCAGAAGTGGATGGAGAGTTCGTACAGCACTTCTGATCTGGGGCCACGCTGTGTCTGCGCACTGCAGGTATTTGTGCAGTCCTTTGTTGGTTTTGCCTATCACACTTCTACCCATCTCAGGGCAACTAGCTGTCATTGTGCAATCCGTGTAACAACAGCTGGGTGTCAAGAAAGGATGCCATTCAGCAGTGTTTAGTGTTCAACTTAATGCTACAGACTTATGCAGGGTATCTGTCTTGTACTTGTTTGTTTATTTATGTCCTCGGCTATTTCTTTATATTCGATCGGTCCATTTGTCTTCAATCATTGTGACCAACAAAGGGTATCTGGATGACAGTAACAGAGATCATTTGCTTCACAGAAATGTGTTGCCTGTTACTAGCATGGGCTACTGATATCACAAATATCAGGATATTAAGAGTGAATGATAAACACACTTTTCTTATAGACTGGTGGATTGTGATGGCATTAGGCACTCAGCAGTCTTTAGCTTTAGAATAGCAGTGTTAGAATGCAGGTAGCAAGAAGATAGTGTCTCCAGACGTCTTGTCTGTAGGAAGGTGTCAGCGTCAAATGAGGAAAGAATATGAAAGAGAATCAAGCGGAAGCTGCAAGTTTGTCCCAGGCAATGGTATAAAATCATGTAAGCTATGCTAATTGGTACTCTGAGGGGATTGATTCCTGCCCCTCCCCCCCCAGTACAGTACCTGATGACAATGAGGGAATGGAACCAGGCTCACCGCAAGGGTTTATGTAAATATATCTACACAGCTTGACTCTGAAGTTTACTTCTCTCCCTCTGTTCTTTGTATTTAGTCTGTTTGCGACTCTGACATTTCACTAGGACTTCTACTGCTTCTCTTCCATCAATGTATATTTTCATTTACAATATTGTTCTTCTCCTCCCCTACGTTTGCTAGAAAGATTTAAATTAGCATTTTACTAAAGCTTTTGCTGTATGTTGGTTTCCTCCTCTTGTAGGAGGATAAGTTGGATGAAGAGAAAGCTGCTATTTTGTCTTTGTACTTGCTCCTATTTTGTGTCATTTTGTTCTGCTAGACAAACTATCTTTGATTTAGTAGGGTTGAAGTATGACTGCATAATAGATTATCTGTCACTGGACCAAATCAATCATGGTTAACAGTGTATTGACAGAGCATATAGCAAGTATCCTTGACCTGAGGTTGACAATACCTGTTATCACCATCTTGTGGTTCTTGCTGCTGCTTGGCATGAACTTTTAGATAGAATATTCTTTATCAGCTGTTTTTATTCTGCTATATATCTGAGTTTTCTTTATTTGAGGCTTTTTGAGCTAACAGAAGCCGTCTCCTTCATTTGTGAAGCACCGTAGAACCTGGCTAGTCATGCCTGAGTGTTCTTGAAAGTAAGAGACAAACTCCTGTGCTTTAAATAGAAGTCAGCATTTAAATGTTAAGGTTACAATGAGATTTTCACTATAGTTAGGCTGCCATTTAATTGCCCAGGTCAGGTGGTTTGATTTTGTTTATTTTACAAATACAGTATCATATACCACAAATGAGTGTTGCTGGAGGGAGAGAATTGAATTGATCATGTCTGTTATGGTGATTCCTCTGCTTCTTTGTTCATTTTAAGCATTTATGCTTCAGCATTTCATTCACACAGCTATAGGCACTCCTAATAACATTTCTTTTAAGGTTATAGCAAAAAGTTCCCACTGCTTGTTGTGCAGTCTCAGTGCTGTATTATTTTCTGCCAGAGGAGAAGTGTCTTTTCCCTCCTTAATGGGGATGTTTTGGGATTTGCCTTGTGATTCTGCACAAATGAGGATGCTTAGCTACTTGCAAAAGCAGTCAGGAGATGACAGGGTCAGCCCGAACCATTGGTCTCAGTTCCAATGAACAGGTGAGATGTGCTCAGTGGTACCTTGTTTGCAGTGTTAATGTTGCTTATGTCTGATTTCAGAAATTGGAATGATGATTATATTTGGGCAAATATATGAACAACTCAGCTGAATTTTCTGGTGTTTAAGTTCAACATGTGCTCGAATGCTGTACTGAAGTAGGAGCTTGCCTTGGGTCTGCGCATATCTTTACAAAGATGAAGTGGTGATGCAGAGTAAGTAAAGTAATCACTACCAAGTGAGAAATAAAAGACTTGGAGGAATATTATTGATGTACTTTGCTACTTCAAGAAAAATGTATTTGGTAAGCTTCCAGGCAAGCAATGTCTGTGCTCAAGTTTGGCTTGCAATTTATGGACAAATGAAAATATATTTTGCCTACAGACAATGTAACTAGATCTTCTTTATCTTGCTTATCAAAGCATACATATATTCATGCAAGAATGACAGAAATTCTACCAGAATGCATTTTTCTTCATTGTTACTTTTTTTTTTTTTTTAATTAAAATGTTTTCTCATATTGTTTTGTAGTCCTGGCATATGAACACTGTCTGGTAGCATAATCAATGATGTGGTAATGTCTTGTCTGCTTTTTATATCCCAAATAAGGACTGTATGTTTTTGAAGGGGAAGGTGAAATGTTTTCCTCTGTGGACCAGATTGTAAATATATATTGTTGGAGAGGACAAGGTAGCAGTTTGCTTTCTGTTTGAGTCAGAATTGAGGAGATACGTGATGATCCTTACTTTTTGCTTTTCTATGTTTGTGTCAATTTCTTGTGTGAGCCGTGCAATAAAGAGAAGTTTGTGACACAAAGTTAGTAACATGGCACTGTTGGCCCAAGTATGGTTTCTTGTTTCTCTAATAACATCTGTTGTCACACCACCTCTTCTAGGCATCACTGTTTCTCCTTTCAGGACTTCAGAATACTCTGCCTAGTTCGTTCCTCAGGATTTGAGTCTGAGCACATGCTCCTTTCCCAGTAGCTTTCCTGTAGGACATACAGCCACTTTCTGTTATTACAAATATTTGATAATACATCTACCATTCCTGAAAGAAAATGTTTACTAAGATCAAATTTGGTCTAACCTTGGCTCAACTGAAATGCTACTAAGAAGCAGATTGCTCACTCCAGTTTGGAACCAGCAAAACCATTGTTGGAAAAAGCAGAATCCGATAATGGGAAAGGCAAAACAGAAGTGGGGTAACTGTCATCCACCCTAAACCACAACATTTGAGAAAGAAGAATCATATGGTACCCAGGACAGAAAGGTTTGTCTGTTAACCAGTTTCTCAATGAGCTCACGTGAGGCTAATAAAGAGTTTTCATCCGAGTCAGATGTAGTTAAATTGAAGATCTTCTAGATTAAAAGATGAGAAGAAAAACTCATTGTATTAACTTGTAGACCACAAAGCACTCATAACGACAGTGTTCGAAAGCAGCAATGTTTGATTGCCAAAGATATGAACAAATGCTAATCCTTCTCAAACTTAACCCAGAGGGCACTAATGAAATGCTGCTCCTTTGCTCTCCTTAGGGTTTGGGAGGTATTAGATGCTGGGGAGATTTCTTGCTAGGGGGAAGTGACACGCTACTGGAACTGAACGAGTAACTGATAACATGTCCAGTTTTTCTTTCTGGCTTCTGACCTAAAGAGAGAGCTACTTTATTAAGATACTAACTTTCTTCAGGCATACGTGTGAGGCTTGATAATGGGTTTTCTTTTATCTCCTCTGATGTGTTGTAAGCTGTATTCTGGTTCAGTCCTAGCTGAATTAGCAACTGTAAAGTTTAAAAATCAGACAAAACAAAGCTCTGGATATAGAGCGGCTACATATCTGTAGCTATATGTATTTTCCTTTTTCTCTTGCCTTTTTCTCTTAAGTTTTTGTAAAAATGTTTGGTTGATATAGAGTGTATTGTACTACAAAGGAGATGTAAACTCTATGCTAAAAGAGACTTAACTTCTGTTAAGTTTTTCTCTTAAATCAGATTTATAAACAACTTTAAACTAAAGGTCCTTCTGCATTTGCAGGGGAGAAGGAAAACCAAAACAATTGTGGTGAGCAAAAAGAACCAAAGAACCACAACAAGTGAAGAGACAACAAGAGGAACAGAACTGGGAGAAATCACCGTACTTCTGTAAGTAGATGGCCACGTTGCCTGCTAAAACATTGCCTCAAAGTCTAGAGACGCTCAGGTGAAATTGCCATTGCCTCCTTTGCACACCCAGCTGCTAGCATGTCCTGTCGTTTTAAGCATCTGTGGTGGGCTTGGCATTTTTGGTTTGTGGTTTTGCTGTTACCTTCCTGTTATGGCTAATTAGTGCTACTATTAATATCTGCTGAAGTCTTCCAGGTGTGGTGGTGGAAACCAACTTATTATGGGCAAGCGATCTGGGCTGCTGGTGTTCCCAGTGTAAGGTCTAATGGTGAGGAGATGTGAGATGCTTTTGGATCTTTTCCTGTGGTGGTTAGATAGCAAAGCTTTCAACAACTTCAGTTCCAGCTGGGTCATTGGGATTCTGAACTATGTACTTCAGCATAGCTCATGGATTTTAAACCTGTCACATGGTACTGTTATTATAGATATGGTCCTGCACTTGCAAGCTGTTTTCTTGATCTTTTGCCAGCAAGGCTTTTGTAGCAGTCCTTGGAAGATATACTGTAGCAGTTCTCTTTTATAATATCTATCATTAACACCTCGTTGGCATCTGTAAGAGTTTCTTCTTTGCTGGAGATTGGAGCAGTTGATTAAGCAGCCTTTTGCTGTCCACAGGCAATTTCTCAGATTTCCACCTTGTTTCAGATCCACCTTTTCTAGCAAAGGTCCTGGAAAAAGGTTGTGGCAGGGCAACTACAGCCCTTACCTTCATGATAATAATAAACTGTTTGAAAAATTTCAATCAGGCCAAAGCAGTAAGACAGCCTTTAATGAGGATTTGTAGTGACCTTCTGTTTTATAGTAGGTGGATTCTGGCACATTGTCAATTTTAATTCTTACTGATCTTTCAGTGGCTTTTGATACTAGAGATCATAGGTTTCTCTTAAAATACCTGTAGAAGGTCCTGAGCCCTGAGGGCCCTGCCCTGACACTGTTTCTTTAGTATTTGCCTCAGTGGTGCCAGTTTGTCACTGTAAATATCTCATCTTCTGATACTGCCCCTGTGAACTGCCAGGTTCCCCAGGGCTATGAATTGGGCGTGTCCCTGGGTTTCCTGTATGTATATGTGTTGTGGTTTAGCCCGGCTGGCAGTCAAACACCACACAGCCGTTCGCTCACCCTCCCCCCTCCCTCTCCGGGATGGGGGAGAGAAACGGGAAAGTGAAGCCTGTGAGTTGAGATAAAGACAGTTTATTAAGACAGGGAAAAGAATAACAACAATAATAATAATAATAATAGTATTAATAGTAATAATGTGTACGAAATAAGTGATGCACAATGCAATTGCTCACCACCCGTTGACCGATGCCCAGCCTATCCCCGAGCAGCCGGCCACCCCTCCACCCCGGCTAGCCACCCCTATATATTGTTCAGCATGACGTCAGATGGTATGGAATACCCCTTTGGCCAGTTTGGGTCAGCTGTCCTGGGTCTGTCCCCTCCCAGCTTCTGCTGCATCCCTAGCCTGCTCGCTAGCAGGACAGAGAGAGGCTGAAAAGTCCTTGGCTTGGTGTAAGCACTGCTCTACAACAATTAAAACATCAGCGTGTTATCAGCGCTCTTCTCATCCTAATCCAAAACATAGCACCCTGCCAGCTACTAGGAGGAAAATTAACTCTGTCCTAACTGAAACCAGGACAGATATCCACCCCTTATTCCATACCATTTATGTCATGCTCAGGTTACACTCTTTCCAGTACTTTCTAATTAATCACCATTTTCATCTATGATATATAGCAACCATGGTAGCGGTGACATACAGTGTTATATGATAATTAACATATTATAATTCAACTCATGGGCTATTCTCACCCAGTATTAGGTCCCCTTGAGGTACACACCGGACCTCCCCATTCTCTTGCATTACCCACCAAGTGCATCCAGGTCCCCGAGCAAAAGCAATCCCACGAATGGGCTTGCCTTTTCCTGAGGCGGGAGTAGCCCAGACTGTCTTACCCAGCATGTTTCTTACGTGCACTACAGGAACTTTATCCCCTTCTACAGTGCGTAACAGGTTTGATTGGGCAGGTCCAGCTCGGTTGGCAGATCCTCTAGTATTGACTAACCAGGTGGCCTTTGCCAAATGTGTTTCCCAATTTTTGAATGTCCCAGCACCCATTGCTTTCAGTGTAGTCTTTAACAGTCCATTGTATCGTTCAACTTTCCCGGAGGCTGGTGCATGATAAGGGATGTGATACACCCACTCAATACCATGTTCTTTGGCCCAAGTGTCTATAAGGTTGTTTCGGAAATGAGTCCCATTGTCTGACTCAATTCTTTCTGGGGTGCCATGTCGCCATAGGACTTGCTTTTCAAGGCCCAGGATAGTGTTCCGGGCGGTGGCATGGGGCACAGGATATGTTTCCAGCCATCCGGTGGTTGCTTCCACCATTGTAAGTACGTGGCGCTTGCCGTTGCGGGTTTGGGGGAGTGTGATGTAATCAATCTGCCAGGCCTCTCCATATTTGTATTTCAGCCATCGTCCTCCATACCAGAGAGGCTTTGACCGTTTGGCTTGTTTAATTGCAGCACATGTTTCACAATCATGAATAACCTGTGCTATAGTGTCCATGGTCAGGTCCACCCCTCGGTCACGAGCCCATCTGTATGTTGCATCTCTACCTTGATGGCCTGAGGTGTCATGGGCCCATCGGGCTATAAATAATTCACCTTTATGTTGCCAGTCCAGGTCCACCTGAGCCACTTCAATCTTAGCAGCCTGATCCACCTGCTGGTTGTTTTGATGTTCCTCAGTAGCCCGATTCTTGGGCACATGAGCATCTACATGGCGTACCTTTACAACCAGATTCTCTACCCGGGCAGCAATATCTTGCCACAATGCAGCAGCCCAGATGGGTTTGCCCCGGCGTTCCCAGTTGTTCTGCTTCCATTGTTGTAGCCACCCCCACAGGGCATTTGCTACCATCCATGAATCAGTATAGAGATAGAGAACTGGCCACTTTTCTCGTTCAGCAATATCTAAGGCCAGCTGAACGGCTTTCACTTCTGCAAACTGACTCGATTCACCTTCTCCCTCAGCAGCTTCTGCAACTCGTCGTGTAGGACTCCATACAGCAGCTTTCCATCTCCGATGCTTTCCCACAATACGACAGGACCCATCAGTGAACAGGGCATATTTCTTCTCATTTTCTGGTAGCTTGCTATAAAACTCAATTTGGGAAACAGGCACAGCAGACTTGAGATTAAGGCAATCAACATTGTGACTAGCAACTATTAAGCAGGTCGAATACTTATACCAATTTTAGTTTAACACACTCTGGTCAAATCTGTCGATATCTCAACCCTTCGAGCCCCACGTTGGGCGCCAAATGGGCTGTTGTGGTTTAGCCCGGCTGGCAGTCAAACACCACACAGCCGTTCACTCACCCTCCCCCCTCCCTCTCCGGGATGGGGGAGAGAAACGGGAAAGTGAAGCCTGTGAGTTGAGATAAAGACAGTTTATTAAGACAGGGAAAAGAATAACAACAATAATAATAATAATAATAGTATTAATAGTAATAATGTGTACGAAATAAGTGATGCACAATGCAATTGCTCACCACCCGTTGACCGATGCCCAGCCTATCCCCGAGCAGCCGGCCACCCCTCCACCCCGGCTAGCCACCCCTATATATTGTTCAGCATGACGTCAGATGGTATGGAATACCCCTTTGGCCAGTTTGGGTCAGCTGTCCTGGGTCTGTCCCCTCCCAGCTTCTGCTGCATCCCTAGCCTGCTCGCTAGCAGGACAGAGAGAGGCTGAAAAGTCCTTGGCTTGGTGTAAGCACTGCTCTACAACAATTAAAACATCAGCATGTTATCAGCGCTCTTCTCATCCTAATCCAAAACATAGCACCCTGCCAGCTACTAGGAGGAAAATTAACTCTGTCCTAACTGAAACCAGGACAATATGTTAGCTACAGCTTGCATTTCCAAACCTTACACACACACAATGGCACGCAGAAAGTGCTTGGACACATTTGTTTCATACAAGTATTTCTGTATATATGACAGCAGTGCTTGCCTGCCAAAATTACTCTGTGTAAAATGTTGCAAAAGTAAATGCAAACACAGTGAGATTATGACTGCCTCGTCTCCTTTTGATTGAATTGTATTGTTTTAGTCTTGATTCAGTATCTTAAATCACTGTGGTGGTCTATGCACTGTAGGAATTTTAGGCTGTTTGTGGTTAGTCATGTGCTGAAGAAGTATTTCTGGATGCCAAGAGGCAGCATAAACTGACTGCTCTTACCATTTGAGGTAGTAATGGCAGTATGACTTGCTGATGGAGAAAGTCTGCTAAATCATCAACTTCTCCAGTCTGAGCAGAACTTTACCCATAGGACATCTGCTAGAAACTTCTGCCTAATCCTTGTAAAAAAAAAAAAAAAAATCAAAAATCCAAGATAGGGGAATCTTTATATACAGAAGGAATATTTTTTTTTAGAGTTAATCTAATGTCCTTATTCTTTTTTCCTTTACTTCTAGTTATTCTTATAGTGACTTGAGGTAGAGTTAATCTTGTATTGAAGATGTCAGTAGTTAGATAAATAGCTACCTCTGGGCTAGATGTCTAGACTGTGGGCTTCTGTCTGTAGAAAGACAGAATAAATCTGTACTATGATTCATTTAATCCATAAGTGGGCTTGTATAGTGCAGACATTTAAATCTGGACAAATGAATCCTAAGACTTTTATATGTTTGTGAATTGCTGTGTTGTTTTGGTTGTTAAACACTTGGCCTCAGCCAAGGAACTGAACCATTGCAGTTTGGACGGTGGGTATAAATAGAAGATTATGGTCTGAACAGATGTAGGCTCGGGAAGCAAAAGCACAAAAAGGCAAGATGCCAAAAGATCCACAAGTAGCTTGTGCAATGTTTGCATGTCACAGACTTCTTAGTGGTACTGCTTTTCGTAACCTTGCCCACCCAGGGTGTGCTGTGAGGCTATAAGGGGATTCTTGTAGATTCTTGTAATTCTCAAGGGGAGAATTAGTTCCCTGAAGGCCTGCTATGTTGTAACGCAGAGGCCAGAACGAGTGTCCAAAACATGGAAGGTGTTTGTATTGTTGCTGACTGCCTCGGTTGTGTTCCTCCCCTGCCACTCAGGCAGTGGTTTCATAACTCACTGTCTGAGCTTGTAGTTCATTGTGGTATCCATTCAATTAAACTGTCTCTGTCCATTGTAGAAGAAGAGCTAGTTGATAATTTACCTTGTGATTTGGTGTATATATCCTCAAATTGTACCTGCCTATTTGAATCATGTTTCACTTTGAAATGATTTCTAAGGTCTCTTATTCACAACCTCTGTGGATTTCACTGTGGCAGCTAAATCTGACAGGAGTTATGAATTGGAGCCCTTCACCACCACAGTTCAGTCCAGGGTATTAAAGTGAACTGAAATCAATAGTGGTTTACATTATAATGGGCCTGGCTCTGAACTGGAAACTGAAGAATAGGCACATCTCTTCTTTTGCCTCTTATGCTAGAAGGCAGCAGCCTCCAGCAGGAGGAAGGATGGCCAGCACCAAGAAAGCTCTTTAACCTGGCTAATAGGGCTTGGAAGGGCTCGTAAGAAAATGTTGTTCCTTGATAGTTAGCTTGCTTTCTATATTGTTTGCTTGCTTCTTCCATCTGTACTTGGGATTATATTTGCCACATGTATTAACTTCGCATGTGTTTCTAATTTACCTAGTTTCTTCAAATTTTGTAATCTCATGCATTTTTGCCGTTTATCCCAAATTGTTACCAGCTGAAAAGATCACAGTACATTTTTTCACACCGTAGTCCTAATCACAAATGAAAATGCTAACTAAAACCAAAATAGCAACTCTCCTATTGGCACAGGAGACAATTTCTGTATTTGAATTAATACCTTGCTTCACGTCAGTTGCTATACAGTGCTAGAGCTATGATCTGTGTATTTCACTGCTCTGTCTCCACCACTGGTGGTGAGCAGCAAGGACAAGGGTAACAGCTTGTTTAAATATGGGATTTCTAGATGTGTAATGATTTCAAGTTAATTTTACTGTTTGTTTCTGGTTTTATCTAGCTGAATTTTAATTCCTTATTGCTTTAATAAATGTAAAAGAGATGTTAGTATTGGAAACTTCACTTAAAAAATCCTCAATTAGGTGAATGTAACTTTATCAGATGAAAAGAGTACATTACTGATATAATTAAATTTGAAATAGTTTCTGTAAATCAATGGTATTCAGTAGATGCTATCCTGCTTCTTTCCTAAGCTCTTTTCAAGCTTGAAAGCCGATAAATGTTGTTGCTACATAATGACAACTTCATAACAGAAATGATCAGGAGTACGCCTATCTTTCTAGTTCTGCAAAGCAATGCTGCGTTGTTGTTGGTTGTTGTTTTGTGTGTTTTTTTGGGGGGTGTGTGTGTGAAGGTGGGCAGGCTGTCTCTCCTAGCTTGCTATGACTTTTCAAAAATTACTGTCAGTGCTGCGGTAAGTGTGGCAGCAAATTCCCTTTTGAGCCATAGGATGTGTGTGTCTGAACCAACCAGGTATGCTTATGCTCTGTTTTCAAGCGTTGCCTCAACTGCTTATTTCTATAGTTGCTTTTGGTGACTCCAAGACACTGTGACCATCAGATAACATTGTTGAGCAGTAACATTAAAGTCTTGTTCATTTCCATGAAGCAGAAAGACAGCAGCAAACCTTGTCACCCTAACTAAGTGTTCACAGCACAGCCCCCCTCCCCCAAGGGCTGTACTAGCTTCGTGTTAAATCATGTATTGATTACAAGATTACAGCATTTTGTATACAAAATGTGTGTGGTCATGGGCCTCTAGATTTCAATTGCCTATTTATCTCTGTGGAAGATTGTATATATTCACAGGGGAGCTTCTTGGGGTGGTTTGGCACACCGTGGGGGGAAACCAGTTGGGACTGAGAAGCAGATGCATGCAGAGACCCCTCTTCTGAGGACTCTGCTCTTCGGTAGACCCTGGACTTCAGCATGTGAACAGCAGCAGAGAAGGAGACATGGCATTGCCTCTCTGATCACTGATGCACAATGCGATGTTGTCTCATCCCTGCCAGCCATGAGGCTAATGTATAGGACATGCAGGATTTCTTTATCCAAAACACTGTAATCGTAGCTGTGAAGCATTTCTACTGTCTTAGCTAGGGAAAGTGGAATTATCTTTACAGTGGCTACACTCTCTTTGATATAAGGAATCAAGTGTCAGGTTAAAGTTACCTCTAAAATCATGTTTTACAAATGACTGGGGAAAGCAGTTTCCTGTGCATCTTGGGAAAGTCTGAGATATGGAACATCTTGTGCGTGGATCTGCACTGGTACAGGTATGCATAATTTGCAGTAGGCCGTGGTCAACTTCATTTTATAGTTGTAATCTCAGCTGCTTATGATTGAGTTAAGTATGGCTGTCTCTTGGATGGTGTCATGTTTTACACTGTAGTGAATTAACTTAAAATCCCATAGCTTTTCTCCTGTAAAGCACTTACCTCATTTTCTTTAAAGTATTCTGAGGTCTGTGGGGCTGCAGCAGTGTATCTACTTTAGTTAAAAATAATAATTTAATTCCGTATTATGTGAGTATATTTAGCCTTTCAGGGCAAGTAATAACAATGAAATATCTCACTTTAATTCTCAGTTTTTAACTAGTTGCTTAATTTTCACTCTTGTCCTCCAAATTTTCATAAAACTTTGAAAGGCTATCCTAATATTTAAGAAGTGGTTACTAGTATAAATGTGGGAAATACTGATGAGAAATGTGAACTTGTACAGCTGCGCGCAGAACTGTGTTAATGAGAAGTGAAGAATGGCAGATACTGAGAATTTCCTGGTGGTTGGATGCACTTAAAGTATTCTCTTGATACTTGTACACTATCCATGTAAAGACTACTTGGTCATACAAAGGTCGAGTACATTTAATACAGGGGCATGAGAAGTGCAGAATAGTCCTGTATTTGCTAGAAAAAAATATATTTTGAGACTGTTTTGTACCAAGAGGTGCTGATCTGTTATGATCCCAGTAGGAAAGGCACTCAGACTCTGTAAAGTGTCATCTAACATGTTACTTATTGGAGCTAACACCAAAAAGAAAGAGAGAATAGTATAGATGATCTTAAATCCCTTTCCATACTGGGAGCCCTGAGCTGTACAGTGTCATATGGGACTCTGATCCCCATGCTGCACACCACACAGACCTGTCTGTAGGAAGGGTTACCCCGTTTCAGCCATTGAAGCTGTTGTAGGCTTGTCCAACAAGAAAACAACTCTATTCATCATTCCTACTGTCAAACAGAAAGGATGTTCGCGTGTGAAATTCTTGCTGCACTTCTAGATAAAGGCAAGGCCATGCAGGTGGTGCAATCACTGCTGCCAGGGGGAGCTGCTCCTCTGTTACCCTTAGCCAGCAAAGTTTATCCTGCAGATCAGGGACATGCGGAGCACATCACAGCCTGAAGGTCAGGCTGCACAGACAGTGCGGCACAGGCTGGGGACTGCTCAGGTGAGCCGTCACGCGGACCACTAACTTCTCAATGTACAATAGTCTTCTGCTCAGAAAAACAACACCAGGGATTATGACATATATATGTACATATACACGTACGTATTACCGGTCTTGGATGCAGCTTTAGAGTTTTATACATATTATGGCAAGAATACCTTTTAAGGAAAGGCAAGGATGTCACCAGCTATTGATATACTAGAAATGAAAACCTCATTAAGGTTTCATAAAATGAAAACCTTATTAAGTATTCAAAGAATGTCCCAATATGGTCAATTGCAGTGTTACTGGGCTGCCACAGCTTGAAACAGAGAATATAGAATTAATTGAATCTGAACTAACTCTTTGGACAAAGCCACAAAGAGAATTGTGTGCAGGTAAAATCCTGATGCTGACCTTACTCAGGAATTTCACCTGTTCAGTTTACACTGTCTCTTCACTGTATAGCCTGAACTCTCCTTCACTATGCAGAATTTCCCTTAATGCATATAAATGGAGTTATAAAACAAAACAGTGACAAATGTTTCTCCTAGATTTTGTATTTTGAATGTAACTATATAAAGCATTCTGAAATATTTGAAATTTATAATGGTGTTACTTTCCAGACATCATATGTTGACTTATAAGTCAGCTTCTGAGCAGTATTAGTAGTAGAGTATTTTACTAATATCTTGATTGTATTTGATACACCTATTACAAAAAAAAGTGTTTATGAAAAAAAAATGAAGACATTATTATTGTGGTTTTTTTTGCATTCATAATCCATGTCATCAGGTTACTTGTGCGAGGCAGAGGCAAAGGAGATGCTAGAAAATCTGAACCTGGCAGCTATACAAAGTTTACCAAGAGTCGTATTTCTCCAGTAACTTGCACTGATGCTTATTATGAGCTGTTGTAGGGAAGGCTTTTGTTTTGTCACTTAGAATAATCTGTAGGTTAAACATTTGAAAATACAATAATTGGGACCATTGCACTGAGTATCCTGTAGCCTTAAGTGTGCACGTATACATTTTCCTTATGCAGCTGTTTGGTTTGCATTCTGAAACGTGTTTTGTAGCCACGCTTGTTCCTAGCTCTTACTTTGCCAGTATTGCTGTTCTTCAAGCTCTGATGCCCAGTGTAACATCAAACAGAGCGCGCTACCTAGCATGTGAATACCGATGTGTAATTAGTGTTTTCAGGATCAAGGCTTTTGTGATAAGAACTACAGTACTCTAAGCTGTGTCAAGTCTCAGAGCGGCAGGTAAAACAAATAGGCTGAACCATAAGGGTTCTTTCTGATTATACTGAATTACCTGGATTTCAGAACAAAGATTTGTGTTTTTAATATGACATATTAAAACAAATGGAATCCTTTTTCTGCTTTGAGATGGTTAGGGATATTTACTTTGCAAGGACTCCACAAAGTAATTACTGAGTTCTACAGCTGTTCCAGAATTTAGGAAACTCCAGGAAAGAAACTAATAATTAAAATCTTACATGAGAGTGGGTTTAGGGTTTTGGTTTTTTCCCCCACCTACTAGACAACTTGATTGTTTGAATGCCTGCTAATTAGTGTAGGAATGGTCTAGATCAGTGCTCTCCTCCCCTTTCCTGGTGTATTTGGAGAGGTATGTTTCAAATTATTTACAATCTTGAACTGGTGAGTACTCCCAAATGTTTCACTGCATTTTTTTCCTACTGTTGCCTTAGATTTAATGTAATTAGTTGTCTCCATTTCATTAGGTCACTCAGGCTGATGTATATCCTGAATGAAATCTTCTAATCTTACATGTAACTAGTACTTAGAACGTACTTAGCCCAATAGGGTTAAGTATTGATATTTAACTTACTTTTTTAAATTCCCATCTTCTGTATTTCAAAAATGTGGGGTTTCATTTGTAATGGTACCTTTTTTTTTTTATTTTTATCAAATATGTTGCTTTGTCTTACTACATGGTATTTTAATGTCCTCTTATACTGTTTTTTTGCCATCTGGACCATATTGTTTTAAACTTACTCTAAACATACACCCAAGCCGTGCGCAGTGCTGTTCAATCTGTTCTGTTTTCAAGGGATGAATGAAGTTTGGGTTCCCGTTTTGTTTGTTTTTAAAGATTCCCTCTTCCTCCCTCCATTATCTGTCTGGTCCCTTTCACTCCTCAGGGTGGAAATGGGAAATAATATTGTTATTAAAACTGCAGAATACAATTCCTTCCTTTTTTCTCCCATGTTCACAGCAGTCTCCCTCCAGCTGCAAAATGTTTTGTCCTGGTGACTGTATTGCAGACCAGGTTATTAGGAAGTAGAATATTGATAATTTAGGATGAGTTTTTCAAAGCTAGCCTAGAGGGTTGGGGTGTCCAATTAGAAATTAATGACCTAGAGGCAGCTTTGAAAATCCCACCTGAAGAGTTGAAGCTTTTAAATGAGTCTGAACTTAAGAGTGCAGCCATAATGAGTGCACAAATTGTGTGATATTTTCCTGTGATTGGAAGGAGTGTTAAATAGCAGCTCTCTATTTTCATGTCAAATAAGTAAGAAAATTACCCGAAATAGACTTCAGATTGGTAAACTGATCCCCCTTTCTGTGCAACAGGCTAACAGGCAGCTACTTAAAAATACTAAGGCACAATACAGCCCCACTGTAATGACAAGTTTTGTCTAGGAAGTCATGCTGTATGTGTTTTCTGGAGAGAGTTAATCAGAAACTTTGAAATAAGCCTAGAGCAAGAGCAAAAGCAGGAAATGTAGATGCAGATTTTCTTTTCCAATGGAATAAGTGAAAAAAATGTTTTTAGTTATTTTTAAGAGTTTAAGTAGTAGTACATCAGCTAAGAGAATAAAATTAAAGCAAGGCTCTTGCGTGCCAAAGATTTTTTTTCTTTTTAATGATTCCAAGGGTATGGCAGGTGAATCCATTTAGCAAGTCTAATGACTGGAAAGTGGAATGTTTTTCAAATAGCATGGATGAAACGATCTGTAGCCCATCAGCGTACAGCTGGAATGATGTCATACATGGTTATGCTTTAATTCTTCCTGCGTTGCTAAAGGGGGAATGGGGTCTGTAATATCCGCAGACTGCCTTGCTGAATGCAAATCCTCAAGCTGGAAATGGAGAGCCTTCTCTTTCTCAACATGACTAATGTTAATTTCTTTAGCAGAAAAAAAAAAATTTAATATGTCTCTCTAATGGTAAATTACCATTTATTGTAAATGTGCCACATAAAGGAAGTAATAAGTCATTATTATTGACCTATTACTGTTCTTTCTATTTTACCTCTAATTAAATAAAAATGTGCACTTTGAGTTAATATGCTTTTTGTTTGAATATTCTTTTATTAGTCCAGAGCCTTCAGCAACCAGTGCTGATACTCCAGCACACTGCAGTAATCCAAACTTTGCGTTAGATTTTGGTTAAGCTGGGGGTGAAGTCTTCATCGTAGTTGTTCTCTTTTAATCAGATTCCCCCACCCCATTACTCTCCTTGTGACTTCGAGCCGCAGTATGGCGCTCTTAGGTGGTGTTTCTAGTCACTTGTTGGCTCTCCGAGCACAGAGGGGAGACTTTCTCCATGGGTTTCTCTGATGATACTTAAAATGTGTTAGTGCTTAAGAGAGTGGATTCTAAGATAGAAAAATGAAGGCGAGTAATTATAAAAGAGAGGCAGGAACTTTCAGGATGAGGATGATGTTACAGTGTACCTGCTAGAACAGCTGAGTGATTGAGGTAGTGGGGTAGTACGTGTGCTGGGCAGTGTTAGGAATGAGTCTCTCCTCTGAAGACAATTAATGCATTTACTGAAAATTGCCACTAGGGTAGAAACTATCCCAGATAGACTCAGAAACAGATGGTAATCAGGGAACCTAGGGGCAATTTACCCTGTCTTTATAGATGGCCAGTTGTGTTCATTCTTTCCCATGCTTTTTCCTTCAGATCAGCAATCCTTTGTGCATAACAAACAGCACAGGGTTAGTGGGAGGAATGGCAGGAGGAACTGTCGTAGCTTTACATACACCCGGGAGGCCACGCACTCTCCTTCGAGCTGGGAAACACAGACTTGAGCCTTGTTAGGTGAGGAGGGCTTTGAGCCTGGCCTCTTACACTCTAAGCAAAACTGTGTGTCACGATGGTATATGATGGTAAATAGTGCAAACACCACCTTGTTATATCACATTTTAGGAAAACAAAACAGCAACAAACAAAAAAGCTTCTTGGATCACATGGAGAATAAGTGCAGAAGACTACCCTGAGAAGATGGTCCAATACTCTGTGTGCTGGTGCTTGTCTGCCTTGCTGAATAAATGCATTAGTTTGGCATTTAGGATATTCTGTGAGCTCAGATTTTTCACTGGATTCAGTGCACTGGTTGTTTTGAATCCTGCTCTGAAATGCCAAGTTCCTCCATGCACTGCAGACATCGGACTCTGAAATCCGAATTCCCTCCTTGGGATTAGAAGCCTAGAAGTTAAATGCCGTTGCTTGTTCTTTATGGAGCCCCATGTCTCTTACTGGGCATACTTAATCCCAAGAGTATAGTCAGAGTGCAAGGAGAATATGTTACCTCGTGTCTCCTTAGCGATCCTGTTGCAGTAATTCTCAGCAGCGTTACTCCGGTCCCCCTGGTTCAACTGAATGGTGGCAACAATGCTGTAACTGCAGCGGGGATGAGTCTTTGCTATGCATCTCTTGACTCTAATTAAAATACGGTGATGTAAATGTAACAGTGGACCAAAATTATCATAGTATGATTAAAAAAAAATGCTCTTATTCCTTGAGAGATGCTGAAGAGCATTGCTAATTGAGGACTGTAAATCCTCATAGACTGTCATGACTGCTGATAATTATGTCAGTCCATAGCTGTTGCAGGAAGAGTAAGAAAATCTGTAAAAGCAGCTGCCATGTATTTCTCCAGAAAAATATCCATATGCAAGAACAACTGAAAAGTCTTTTGAAGTGCCGAATCTATTTAAATTTTGTTTTCTGGCAGTCATAGTTCCCTTGGTCACCTCTTCCAAAGAACATCTTCCTGCAGCATTTCTCTTGCTTTCCCAGTCTTCCCGTGCTTGCTCAGCTCCATCCTTTGCCTCTTAAACACACATCTCCCCTCGATCTCTTCTCCCAGAGACCAGCCTCTTCTTTCCACCAGTCCCCTGGTATCCTTCACTGTGTGCTTTGTTTGTTTGTTTTACTTTCTTTTGCTTTACTTTTTTTCCATGATGCCTTTGCTTACCTGAGCTTTGTGAGGAATGCTTTGAGGAACACAGATAACCGAGGCCAGATAGTAATGGAATAAATGCATTTAAGCTAATTGCCTTCTTCCGAGGAAGAAGACATTCTTTCTGGCAGAAGTTCCATTGCCTCATTGTAAGCACTCTTAGAAGAAAAAAGAAGGGGAAAAAAAACACATTTTTTCCTAGAACTCCTAAATGATCGATCTATTCAGCTCAAAATTTTCAATCTCTGATGAGTATTGTTAGTCTTCAGCAGTGCTCCTTAATAAGATGGAGAAAAAATAGAAAATATAATTTCTCTTTTAATGCTCTTTGTATAAGAGTTCTGATGTGGAAAATCAATACTTGCTATTCAAAGGAAAGCTACTGAAACAAATAATATTGCTGGTCAGCGGGCTTTGCCAGGCTGTTTGCTTTGATTATATTCCTGCTGACATAGTAGTGTGCTGGTGTTTAGAAAACACCCAAAAACAATTTTAAGTGTTTATCTTATGAAACAGGTTAAACAACGTAGTGTTTAGGAATCAGTTGAAACAAAACTCAAGAACAGATGAGAATATGTTATTACTTTAGCCTTAAAAAAATTATATTAATAAGCAAATAGATTTTGTATGTCAACAGAATGACAGTTATTGTCGCACCTCCCCCCGCCCCCTTTATTTTGGCGGTTCATGGTTAAAATAAAAAAGCTTTTTGTCAAATTCTTAAGCAAGAAATATATGATACTTGGATTTTTTTTCCCAGATTTCTCTGTGCCCATACTTAATCACAGGCATTTTCCTTGTTATATCTGAAACACAGATTACTCAACAGTCTTTCTTTGTCTGTGCCAGCTCATATAATTCACATTTTTATTACCCTGATCAATTGAAACATTTTATTAAAGGTCAAAAGAAAAGAAAAATTGTAAAATTAGAAATGGAAATGGATTTGATTAACGATTGAAAGCATAAATATGGAAGCAAATGATCCAATTTATTACCTTTTTCTGTTTAATAATTATCTTTGTCTTTGATGCTAGTTCTGCATTTTACTCTAGCTGCTTTGACTCTACAACTATCTATTCTTTTTCTATCTAGCCATATATAAATGTGGGAGAAATCTGTGTTAGCCTAGGTATGTTTAAAATGGCTGGTAACAATGGCAGCTCGAGACAAAGCGTTAGACTTGGTCAAATGCATTAAGCGTTCTTTTTCTGATTTGCAAATTCAATTCAGTACTGAAACGCTGGGGGAGGTAAATCTTTTTCCTGAGATTTAAATTGTAATGCTAATCATTTATTACTATTGAAAGCCTGTTTTACAGACTCTGTGTGCACGGTGCTTAGAGTAACGGTCACCATGGCTGTGCCTACGTTGTGGAGCAAGTATATTCAGCGGTGCGTCGTGACGCTGGTGTGTCAGTACTGATGACACTGATGTTGGCTGTGCTGTGGGCCGTGGGTACTGGGACTTGTGCTGCCAGTCAGCCCTGGGCTCAGCACCCATCGTCTCCCACTACTCCTGCTTTCCTCCTGAAGGAGACAGGGCTGTCTGAGCAAGAGGGGAGCCGACTTACAGTACAGTGAGCCAAGGGGTTTGGTGATCGGGTGACCAGGGCGGGGGAGTTTCTGCATGTTTGAGCATACTTCAGCCACACGGCGTGTACACTGTGTAGGTTATCCTGTCTTGGTGGTGGTGTAGCTCCAGGGTTCAGTGGTTGCGGAGTGTTTAATGGATATGGTAGTGGAAAATGGAGCCATTGTATCTGAGTATTGAGGGCATTCTCCCTGTCAGCGCCCAGGTTCAGCAAAAATACTAGCTGCTTTCTTAACTTTTAAGCATGTCAGTAGTCTTCATGAAAGTTCAAGTCAGTTAAATGTGAGCATATGTAACATGCTGAACTGTAGGCTATTTTCTTTTTCCGATTAATACTGCAAGAGAGCCCTTGAGACCCTTTGATGGAAAATGTAGCCCTATAAGCAGCCAGAAACAGGCACTGAGAAGGAGCAGTTGCACCCTATGTGCGATACGCTGTCTGAAATGCTATCAGGCCACATCAGAAACCTGGCAGAGGGCAGGTGTAGAGGACAGTTGGGCTTTGAGAGGGCAGCTGGGCTGACAGTACAGCTGGACACTCCCCAGGAGCTGATCCCACGTGGATTCATTCCCAATCACCACCCGGCTGAGGTTATTTGGAGGGACAAGAGCCCAGCCGTCCCCATGACACGGGCTGAGAGAGAGCTCCCCTCATACATCTCCGCATGTCCTAAGGGCAAGGGGGTGACTGTTACTGTGCTCCTCACACAAATAAGGGAGCAGTACCTGAAGTATCATGTAAAGAAAGTGCTGATGACACTTTGTGCACTTTTAATTACACAAAACAGATTGACAGGTACAGTGACATTAATGTTAACTGAAGACCAAAACAGACTGAAGCCTGTTATCCAGGCGATGACAGTATTCAACAGAGAAACATGCTGAGGGTTTTATTGTTGTTTGCTTGTTTTCTTGGAGAAGTACTAGTGGATTATTTATTTATTAAAGGAATCATAGTACACCATTTTTAGCACTACTAAATCATGTCCCTTATAACTTGCATAAATATATTTGTAATAGTACTTTATCTCCTAATGTGAATGTTTTATCTCAGTGCCCACTGCTTATATCTTACACTAAATTAACAGCTTTCTCATAAGCTTTCACTGATGATTGCAGCAATGTTATCTAACACAGCCATGCTTTCAGCAGCGACCAGCGCTCCAGCGGTCCTCTTTGGCTCCAGTAACAGCTCTGTTTATGCTCCCAGGCGTCTGTGAGCTGCGGTCTCTCCAGGTGGTTAGGTATTGTTGGTAGGGGCGAGGTGGGGAGTGCAGAGAGTGTCCATTGGGAAAGTAAAACTGGTGAATGCTGGATGAGTAGGAGGGGAAGGTGGAGGGGTAGGAGGAGAAGCTCTGGAAGAGCTGCAAAACAGTTATTTATTTTTGGATGCTGAATGTAAAATGCCTAGGACATCTACTTTAGAAAACTTACTAGAAACTGGCACTTGATATGTTGAAAGCTGAACTTGCATTGAGGTCACATTTGAATGTGCTCTGTCCACAGAACTGCATTCATACTTATTTAAATCAAACCCCATGTCTCAAGTCAAGCACTGACAACAAACACCTGAGGAATTAGTGACCATCTGAGGCGGGGGGAAAAGTGATTTGTGTAGCAAATAGCTTATGTGGCAGGCCGTGAGGTTGTATAAGCTTTCTGGGTCAACTTAACAGCTGACATATCTTTTTTTGTATCATCCTGGACTCTTTCAAAACACAGCTTTTTTTTTTTTTTTAGCAGCTAAAGCAGGTTTCCTTTACTTACAGCTCCATTCCTTCTCCAGAAGAACTCCAAGTTCCATGAATGAAGCAAAGAGACTTGTGAAAATGTCACTATAGTGTGTTGCACACGCTGCATGGAATGGAATGGAAATGGAGTGAAGGGAATTGTTCAGTCAGCCATAGTCAGATATTTCTCAGGTTTGGAATTCTTGGTGTTTTTTTTTATTTTTTTGTTAGGCTCAATACTGTTGTAACACAAGTTTTTTTGTGCGTAATTGTACAATACTCCAAATATGCTAATATGCATTGGTTGAGAAGATTGATGGATTCTAAATATATCAACAACGAATTACCGGAGATTATCTCAAGGGGTTATTTTAGAGACAAACAAGACAAGACAGATATTTTGAGCAACAATCATATAATTCTTTTACATGGAACAACTCTTTGAGAGATGTCTGATTTACTGATAATTAAAATTATAAATGACTCTTGTTTGGCCTGAGTGATTATGTTCATGCTCCAGTGACTGTGGCCTCTAAGTACTAAGGCGTATAATTAGACCCCTCTTTGACCTTTCAATATCATGTTGACCACATCTAGGCTATAACAGATCCATAGCCTAGATAGTTGTTTAGGGCCAGATGGTGTTTTCATGCAAAATTAACGCAAGAGGTTGCTACAAAGCTCCTTGTTCCATGCAGAGCACAAGAATGGATTACTGAAGCGGGGTCTGGTATGATATGATGAACTGTAGCTGAACTTACTGAGGCTGGGTGCCTTGTATGTATCATCCACCTTCCTGTCCAGCATTCTCCGTGTCCATCTTCCTAGGTGATTTAACTTGTAATCTTTTAAGAATTTTTTCCATTTAGAGGCAAAATGTAGGCTTTAATCTAACTGTAAGAATAATTCATGTGTTTTACCAATAACAATCTTGTATGTGTTTAGCTAATTATAATAACGGTCCTTTTAGAATAGCATGCCAAGGTACATAATTCACATGAAGCATTTATGTACTTTGTACATCCAAAGTAAGCGTTACCTTTCCAAACAGCAAGAAGAATAGGGGATTTTCTTTCAAAAGTAATTATAGCCTGGCAGAATTTCACATATAAAATCCAATTACTAATTCATTTTCCTGAAATTTTAGTTTGGGCTGTTTCCACTTCAAGCATTTTAGATTTTGACAATTCTTGTAGGAAGAAGGGTCAAACTAAAGAAAATGATAAAACACAGGATAGTAACGAATCTGTCAGGCACTGCTAAGAATTTCCTCGAGTTAGAAGATGACAGCCAAGGTAAGCATGCTTTTTGAAATAGCCTTATGGGCCTGAACTTTCAGAAAGTAGTTAATGTTCAGTGTATGAAACCAGCACTACTTCTCAGTACCCAAGAATACAAAAAATCATTTTTGAAATTATGGACTATAGCCATCGACCTGTTACAAAAACAAAGTTATGAAATGGAGAAGTATGTATCAGCTCTACATCTTGAGTGCAGCTGTTACTGCACCTTACCTACTGATGAGTTCATCAAGAAATAATGAAAGAATCCTTAAACTTCCATATAATCTTTAAATATGTGCACAGGAAGGCATGAGAAACATGATTTTTCTATATTCATTGGTTTGCTAACGAGTTGACGAGATATTGGGCTAAACTCCACCCTTGTGTATCTTTAGTGTTGCTTTACTGAGAATTAATATTGCCACTTTTTTCCAGAGTCAGCTGTGAGTATTTCTGTAGTGCAGTTTCCTTTTAGTGCTTTCTGGTAGACTTTGGAAATGATATCCAGCAGTAACTTTTTCTGGCAGTGCCTCCAGTTTTCCACATGTTCATTTAAATGATTTACATTTTCATCTACCCAGTCCATAGCCAAAGTCTTCATTCTGTACCTTGCTGCAGGTAATGGACCCAAGATGTATTTAGAAGGCCAGATGGAAGGTTATTGAATTTAAATACTTTGTGTATGAGGCATATGAAAGTAATATAAAACAATTTGACTGTTGATGTTGATAACCTAAAGGAGTATATTACTTTTCAATTATTGATTTTTAAGTAAGCCTTGTGGTGAACGTGTCTTTGGTTCTGATGTTTCAGGCTCTTGACTACAGAAGAAACTGGTGGTTTTTGTATGGTTGGGTTTTTGTCCTCCTAATCTGTTTAAAATAGAATACTGCGTGGCCTGTATTTATGTTGGCAAACCAAGGTTTTTCTCTTTTCCTTCTATTTGTTTCATCTGTAAATCTGGAGTAATGCCACTAACTTAATAGTTACAGTAGCTTCGTGTGATTATAAAGCAGGTGGAGGTTTGGTCTCTGTGTTAAGTCTCATTCAGTTCTGTTAGGTGTGATTTCCTTCGTAAGTAGAAATTGAGGAGTCTGATTTGCTGGTAGTGGCATGCCTGTTAATGGCATGGAATTGTTTCATGAACCCCATCCTCTTTTTGCTGAAATTTGTATACAGAAGTTTACATAAAACATGTATTAGTAATTACCAGAAAAGCACTTGTAGGCTAAGGTTGTGCTAAAAAGGCCTGAATAATGCGAATTCTTCATTTATGTAGCTGAAGGTAGTGGAAAATATAAGTTGAATCTGAACTTTTTTTTTAATTGTGGAGAAGATAGCTCCCTGTAGCTGTTTAATGGCATCTTTTATTCTAAACATACTAACAGAAAGTCATGTCGTCCGTTGCTGAAATGGATCTAACACTTGTATTTAAACCATGTTAGCAGCAAGCAAAGGCAGTTTGTAGAGAGCAGCAGAGAACGATAGAATCATTAGGATTGGAAAAGACCTCCAAGATATCTGGTCCAGCCATCCACCTACCACCAATATCACCCACTAAACCATGTCCCTGAGCTCCAGTGACACTTTAACCGCATCTTCTTTGGAGCTTGCCTTTTTTAGGAGAGAGATGCTAGGGTAAGGATGGATGCACAGATGAATGGGGAAGGACTTCTTGTTGCCCCTTTGGAAATCTCCGCTGTTACCTTTGTGTGCCTGAGGAGTCCTGGTGAGCTGGGAGCTGTTGGAGTTGCACTTAAGGAGCAGGGTAGGAGAGAGATCAGAGCCGGAGCTGCTCCAGAAAATGCCAGAGCCTTAGGCAGTGAGTGCCCATGAAGTCTCTCAAGGTTTGAGGTCTGGCCCTGTTCCGTACAAGGGTAGCTTTGAACGTCATACATTTCTTGTTCCCTTTCTGTCACCTCTCATGACTCCTGTGAACTTCCCTGACTTCTGCTTTGAAAGGGAAAACTCCGGTTTGTTATTCTGTTATGCAGGGAAATGATGCAGTTTGACCTGGTAGCCCTAGGAAGTTTTCAAGCACCTCTTTGAGAAACTGAAGATCAGTATAGGAATCTGTAAGGAAAAATGAATAAGGCAACTTATGATAGAATTTTCTAAAAGGGCTTTTTAGTAGTTGTTGTTGCTGGTGTTTTTTTAACCAGTGCAGAACCTGCTTTAATTATCTTGTGGTTTCCTTTATTCCATTTTCTCCAGTTGTACCTGTACTGTCACTTAACTTCTTAAAATATGAATATTCTCTTTTTATTATAAAAAGTGGATTATAAAAAGACACTGTTCAAGTAAGAGTGCACACCTGCTGTGTTAAGGTCTTGCCTTCTTTGGGGTTACTGGGAGAAGTGCTTTAGTAAAATAACCCCCCTTCCAAGGCGAATATATCAAGCACCTCACCTCAACCAATTGTATTTTAACTATTGGCTGTAAAATTCTGATTTAAATATAAATAGATGTAATGTGTTTTGGTTTGTTGTTTTTGTTTTGTTTTGTTTTCCTGGTGTTAAGTTTTTCTTTTTGATATTGTATCTTTCCTTGTGTATTCTCATTTTGCAAGGCAGCTGTTTAGGCTTATACAATGCAAAATAATGCAAACAAACACAGGAGGTTCAGTCAGCATTATGCTTTTGTTTTACTCTGTACTGAGCACTGAGTACAAATGATAGGTTGCAGTAAGTATTCAGTTCTCTGATGAGGCTTAAAAGAACTTAGGCTCTCCAGTGTATCAGCATAGGACTCCTGTTTCACCATGATAAGAAGTGTTTGCCTTTAGGGAAAAGGAAAATGATTGAACGCGTGTGTTTTACATTACTTGAACCATGATCATTTTACTGAAACAGGCCAAGACATTAACAAGGGTTTGGCCATGAGGGAATTAAGAGTCAGCCATGTATCTTATATCCTAGTCTGAAGTTGCTTTTTTCTTTCTTTTAAAAAAAGTGCTGGAATTAACTACAGTTGGCTCTACACAAGCGTACATAGATAAGGGCATATGTTTGTCCATCCACATACATGGGTGGCCTGTATGCAACATCTGTATATAAAGCATGTCATTATCACTCAATGTTAATAGCAATCATCAAGTAGCAAAATGTGTTCTGTGAAGAAAACGTTAGAATTTAGGTAATGGAAGTAACAAAGAACGAGATGTGGTTATGCCAAGTTCAGTGGCATTATTCAGATAGATTCGAATCTAAATGAAAGGTGCTTAAAATTCATGTGTAAAGCTGAGTTATGCATTATATACTTGTGGCATTACAATTCTTTGGTAATTGTTGTAGCTTCCATGTAGACTTCTTGTCATTTTCAGACCACTGATCCACTCTCATTCAGGAGTGTCTGGCCACAGCTGGCCACCCTTTAGATATTGTTTTGTACCTGTAAGCTCTCCCCGGAGCTGCATCCAGAAGTATTGTTGCTTACAAGTCGTGGAGGATTCCACATTCATTGTTGCTGGAAAGCCACCTGGCTGGCAGTTCAGATGATAATCTGGATGTTGTAGCATGATCCTATATGCCATGTCAGTACTGATGTTTGTCTGTCCGCTTCCTTTCAAACAGTAGCCGCATTGATGTTGTCTTCAATGGCATGATGTGAGGGGCAGGCACTGGGCTATTTGCTGATATTTTGTAAGAAGCGATGATTCTGAAACACAAGAATTCCTTGCAGCAGTACTTTATGACTGAGTTGCTTCCACAGACCAAAAGCCACCCATGAATAATGGCACGGAAAAGAAAATCCTGGAATCTGCTTACTAAAAACGGGATGGCACAACTCATTATGCCTTTTCATTTGGTGCTTATTTTCAAACAACAATATCGTAAAAATAGGATGTTGCGTCCAATTAAGATTTGTCTCGTGAAGCTGGTAGGGTAGCCGTGGTTTATTCCAAGTTTAGAGCTCTGGAAATTGTTACCTAGTTGTTTAGAAATGATACTGCAAACTCTTGGAGGTACCAGGTTGCTGGTCCTCTGGGAAACATCGTAGAGACCACTGATGCTTGTGCCAACTCCGAGTTTCTGGGCAGCTCTAGACTTAAGCCCTTAGCCCCTTAGCCAAGCCCTGTTATTTCATGCATCCTGGTGGAATACACGGGGGCAATGTGCTTTAAGAACTGGAATGGTTGCAGTCCGCATGTTTATATTCACAAACTGCACGGGCCAGATCCTTTGCCTGCCTAGGTCAGTCTCTGCTGGTACAGTTTATGTTACGTGCTTTTAGTTCTAATGATGGACCTTAGGAAAGCTCTAAAAGACATCTCCTTGTATATGCCCAGAGATCCGTGCTGACCTACAAGATAAACTGTTTAGATGCCAGCCAGGCTTTCTGGTGGCAGATTTTGGTAGTTCCCAGGGGCCCTTGTTTTCCTGGCACTGCCTGCGCTTCCTAGTGGGGCGCAGAACCTTCAGCCTCATGGAACACGCAGCGTTAACCTGTGAAATCAAGATTTTCACTGCAACATAAGCTGTCGTCCAGGAAAGCGGTGTACAATGCATTTGTGAAATGTATGAAAAGAAGTCCAGGAATTCAGTTAATTAACCACATCAGTTTCTTAACGTGATCAATTTTAATTAAACTGAATTTTAATAGAGATCTGTGTAGTCTGTAGAGAGCAATTGCTAATTCTACAAAGCATGTGCTGCTTTTCACTTCAGATTTGCTCCCATCTAATTAATATGGATAGGGCATTAAGCCTTTTTGGACTCTGGTGGTTTTCATTTCATGACTATTAATGATTTTAATGAACTGGACTAATTCAGTAGTTTTCATCCTAGTGTTTCAGAGCTTTGTTCATCACAAATTTCAGGTTTATAATTGGTTTCCAGGTCTTAACAGTGGTCATTGATCAGCTTCAGCAGTTTCTTTTACAACCCAGTAGGAACATAAGAAAAGTTTTTAACCCTTTGCTAGCACAAGGGCACATCAAAACTGCCTCAGTATCCAGAGAAAGAAGATGGGCTCTAGGAGCTCGTTGAACATGCCAAACTGCCTCTGAACGGGAGCTGTGTGGAAGTGTTGCCATTTAAGATGTAAGACAAATGAAAAAGCAAACACGCGAGGTGAAACTCTGTCAATCTTAAAGTGTAGCTATGGTACAGAGTTTACAAAATGGAGGACTGGATTCTGTACTGTTCCTCATGGTAGTTCTTTATACCAATGCACAACTATGTTAAAGCATTGCTACTCTAAATATGCGTATTACGGATCCACTGCATATATATCAAATGGTTGTGAAAAAGTGGCAAATGCTTGTTCTTGAAGTCTCCAGTGTATTCAAAATTTTGCATTAAGAGATCAACAGACCTTTTTAACTCTTTCTGGACCTTATGTATTTAGATTGGAAACCCTTCACAGGTTCATCTCTGACTGCACGGACTAGCACAAGGCATCCTTCTCTCAGTAGGAGGCCTTTAGCGTGCTATGTATTATTACTAAACAAAAACATTTTCTCAGTAGGATTTAACTCCACTGTTGAGATAAATAAAATATGTATTATTTTGGCATTTAAATATGTTAAATATTTCTAATGGGCTTTGATCAAGAAAGCTTATGCCTGTAAGGCAAGTCTTATTGGTATGACTTCTTGCACTGCCTTTGCAGTTGTTCAGAACCTAAGGAAAACCATTTCAGAGGAAGAAAATAGCATCATATTTTATTTTTTAATGAATTGGTCATCTTAGACCTAGGAAATAACAACAACAAAAAGTTTTAGATTTGTTTTAGATGTAAACACTTCCATTTACAAGCCACATGGAATGCTTTGTAGTTGCTACAGACACCAGTGCTGAAGCGTGGAAGTAAGAAGTAACTATATGTGTCCTGGTGTCACGAGGATGCTGTTCTGTTTGTTGAAAATATTGATCACTGATCAACGGAGTGCAGAAGGTAGAAGAAGGTTAGCTTGCTGCACACTGTATTCAGCAGCTGCCTGGCTGTTTGCTGATGGCCATCTGCATCAGGACACAGCCCACTGCAGGACTGCTGCACATTGGCATGAGAAAGCAGCATGGGCTTGCAGCTGAGCTACCTGTGGACATTGGCTTCCTCTGAAATGAGTTAGGAAGAAGCTGTGCTCTCCAAGTCTCTTGCTGAGTTGTGCGTCAACCTTTTTTTCCACTCTTTGTCACGAACCATGCAAGTTTGGAGTCCATGACGATGAAGCATTTCACGCCAACGATTACATAAATGTTTATATACATTTCCAGGCTCTAAATACTTGGTTTCATAGAATCACAGAATGGTTTGAGCTGGAAGGGACCTTAAAGCCCGTCTAATTTCAACCTCCCCGCCGTGTGCAGGACACTTCCCACCAGACCAGGTTGCTCAAAGCCCCATCCAGCCCGGCCTTGAACACCTCCAGGGATGGGGCATCCGCACCTTCTCTGGGCAACCTGTGCCTCACCACCCTCTGAATGAAGAATTTCTTCCTTACGTCTGATCTAAATCCACCCTGTTTTACTTTAAAGCCATTCCCCTTCGTCCTATCCCTACACTTCCTGGTAGAGAGTCCCTTACCAAGTTTCTAGGTGTTAATGTCGGCTTGGAATCACATTTGCAGGTACCCTAGATATGGTCAGGGTTTGTTTTTTAGTTAATTCTGCCCTCAGACTGTGTCACTTCTTATGAATATGACAAGGATAAAAATGTATGGATGTGTAAGACCAAAATTGTTGGATTGTTATAATGGTGAAAAAACATGCTAATGACTTTCATTATTCTCTGAAACAAAGGTGTCTTTTATTTTGGAGCTTGCTTTTTTACATTCACCTAGCAATGTTAAAACTTTCAACAATTCTAAAACAGTACTGTCTGAGTCAGAGCTAAGAAAAATGCTGAAGTAGTAGGACCCAGTGAATAGGGTAGCAAAAGACAGTGAATTCCTGGCTCAATATTTCCTATGGTAAAGTGAACAGAGGCTCTCGTTTTATTTACTTGCTGTTTTTGAGGTCGGAGTTTATCTGTAGTCCAGCAAGCTGCTCTTATACAGTGCTGTGATGATTTCTTGGGTTGAATGTGGGGGGGAGTATGACTTATTAAATTTCAAGAAAGAGGAGTTATCCTTGGGTTTCTACCCTGTCTTGATTAGTTTTTTGCGACTACTGGATAAATGCATAAGGAAATACTTCAGGACAGTAAAATTAAAACAGTAGAATCCTTCTGACTCCCCATCCCTGCCCCTGCTTTGCTCTGTCTTCTCCCTAGACCACTGCTGTGGGAGGTGAGCAGTGTGCTGACTTTATGATGACTTGCAGCAAGATATGCACAGCATTATCTGTGTGCATGCCCCAGGCAGGATTTATTCATTTCATGAAATTTGCAACTTGCTGCAGTGATTCTGTGAAGTCAGAAAATGTTCTGTGCAGAAGGATTAAGAGCCAGCTTGACAGCTGTAAAAAATACAGATATGTAACCATGTTTCATGATCTATTAATTCCTTTTAAGTGATGGGTGTAAATATTAACGTGTCGGTATAGGAATCTAGTGACACTGAGATACCGCAGTTCTAGGAATCGTATAGGTAAATACTTGTTCTTATACTGGGGTGTAAAGGAACTGCCTGGTAGATGTGTAAGGGAGGAGGTATGTAAGGGCAGGTGCAGTATTATTAGAAAAAACTTGCCTATCTGATTTTAACCATTATGACTGGTTGACTGTTTTCATGTCAGTTGACCATAAGGGTGTTAAAGAAGCAGATGTCAATTGATTCAATTAGGTTAAAAGTGAGGCTTTTCTTATTTTGGTTTGCACTTCTTCCCTTTGATATAATCGAGAGATAATGAAGACAAAACAAAAAGAGAATAAATAATGGGGAAATAAAGACAAAGGAACATTAAAATACAGAAAGCTGCAGTCTAGTTATGGATATGATTTTGTAAGCAAGAGTCAGAGGGGAGAAATGTTAAAAAGCACCAGAAAGGGACAGAATTGTGTTATATTCTATGTTTAATAAAGACCTGAACATAGAGTTGCTGCAACACAAAAAGCAGCTGTGATTTAGAAAATGGTCACGTTTGAAATGTCTAGGTCCCAGTTTTCCTATTTCTTTCATCATTGCAGTCAGTATAGTAACAAAAAATAGCTCTCATGATGTCATAAACTTTACTGAAGAAAGCTGTGTGTTTCTTGAATAATTTATTTTACATAAAACATTTATAAAGTGCTACCAGACAACATATAAGAGCAGCATAATAAAATCAATAAGCTTTAAAATCAGAATAAATTTGGGCACCGTATACACCCTGTGGGATTATTCTTCAACTGTGTCCTATGTGTGGCTACAAAATGCTTTTTCTGCCATCCTTGATCCTGCAGCATCTCTGGGGAGACTGTATGTATTGGAATAACACAGCTGGGCCATCCTCAGCCAGCTCCTACTATTGCCAAAGGTCTGTGTCCCAGGTGGGAGTTGCTTGTCATGGTTTGTGTTGGCCATACCATTTCCTCCCTCCTCGTCTCCGGGGCCTTTCTGAAGTTGCTGAGCACCGGCATTTTTTGCAGAGGTTTGAAGTGTAGCACAGAGCTGGCTCAACTAACCTGTGCAGGACTGTCTCTGAGGTCAGGGATCTCCTAGCTACCTGGTAGCAGAGCTTTAGGTCCATAAACTCCCTTGGAACGGCAGAATAAGGACCAAGGAAACAACTTTCTATTGCCTTGAACAGCAATTGTTAATCTCAAGTCTGGAAAAGTGATAAAATCCTCAGCATAAGAAATAAAATGCAGCTAAGGAGTGCGAGCAATGTGGAAAGGAGATAGAGATGGATTTTGTTCTTACTGAATAAATAAATTTGTAATTATCTGAATTAATAATGTCACTCAAATATTGGATTTCTGCAAAATGACAGCATTATATAGGACATATATAAACATAAAATGCCATCATAAAATATAAACATAAAATGCCATCACTTTGATTAAAAGCTGAATGTGTGCATATGTACAATGCAGAGGCACTGAACGTTGCAAATACAGTTTGGCAAGTGAAATTAGTTCGATGTCACATAAAAAAGCTTTTTGCAGCGTGTGTGCTGGTGTCATACATTCCATCACAAAATTTATTTTTGAAATTGCTGAGTGATAGTTTTGCTGTGAGGTGGTGCTGATGCAGCTAAATGCCTTTTTGAGATGGCTGCTTCATCCCCTCGGATAGTTCTCAGCTGCATCTCTTCGGTTCACACTTGGGTGAGGTTGGTGCCCTGGGGAGGTAGGTTATCGTGCTACCAGCTCTTGCTGTGCACGCTATTTCTCATCTGCTCTATCATCTGCTTGCTTCAGAGCAACTGCTCTGGGTTTCCTGACTTAGTACAGCACGGTTCCCCTGGGGCAGTATTGGTATTGCCTGCTGATAAGCTGTCAATATGCTTCCCAATAATAACCTGTCAGATGCTGCGTGCTCCGCTGTGATTTCTTAGCATGTAATTTGTTGGTGGGGTGTTATAGTTCCCATCTAATTTCTAGACAATGTCTGCCAACAGATGGTCCTCCTGCTCCTGCCTCTTCCTCTTGATAATCCTGTTGGTTCCAGAATGCAGTCACAATTCAGTAGCTGCAAATAGTTGATGTGTTTTGGTTGTTTTTTGTTTGTTTGTTTGTTTTTAAGTCTTAGGTCAGCTGTTGAAGAAAAAAAGCTGTCAGAAAACTTGCTTTTGAGCTGAAGCAAATCTTGACTACTTATTTTCTTGTCTAAATGAAAGAGGGGAAAAGTGAACAAAGCATATAATTCAAACTTAAATAAGCACAAAAAAACCCTGCTGATTCCTGTCTTTTCTCGGTTGAACCTGCATCTTATAAAATTAACTCTCAGACCAGGCAGTACAGTCACTTTCTTATGCCTTTTTTTTTTCTCAGTAAATATTTACATATTTTGCACTAACTGAAGGAGTATCAACAGCAGAGGCTGAGATCACATACACAGATGCTGTGTATGGTTTTGGCTTGCGGAATAAGAAATGAAGGTTCAGATTTTCCTAAGCAGAGAAATATATTGCATCTGGCCTTGCATTGCTGTTACTGAATGCTGCTGACAGCTCCACTGACAGTTCAGAAAATTGATCTTCAAAAACGTTTTTTCATTCTCCAAGGGTGTTACGGTGAGTTTCACACAAATTTCCTACTAGTTTTGACCCATGTGGTCCTGGGGTGGCCCAAATTAAGTCTTCCAGTAAATAACTTGGAATAATATTTCCAATTTTTAGTATGTGTGTTGGCTTGTTTTTGGTTAGTTATTTTTTAAAGGACCCTGCATGACAGTCCTCTTCAGCAGTAGGCAAAAATACCTGGCAAAAGTGATGTTTTGCCAAATTTTTCAGTTTGTGACTGTATCAAAGATTCAACAGATAGTTCCTGTACAATTAAAAACATTTATTTCTTTTAGAAATTACAACAGTCGCACATAGTTGTGAACGTACTTTGTGTATTATCATAAGAAGCCTAATCTGATAATTTTTCTGCGGTGTGTTTTGCTATGCTGATCAAAGTGTACTGGTCTCATGACTGAACTGCTAAAGCATCTAAAGAGCCTCTAAGGCTTCACAGAAGAGCCACTACAGTGTGCGAGTGCCGCAGGTTTTTGTATGCAGACTCACCAAACTGTGAGAGTTTTTATTTTTGCAACCTAACTTCTCTCTCCATGGCAAACTGGACAAGGGATCTGCTTGCTTTAACTAGTGTTCAAGTGGCTGTGTCACAGATATCTCAGTAGTAGGCGGTACCCTGACAGCAAGACTTCGGGGCTCAGTTTGGACGAAGTTCTGAGATCTTACGCTTTCTGATGCCTAGAGATGTTTGAGATCTGCTCCAATGTAGAAAGTTCAGTGCCTTCAGGTCTGCACTGCAGTTGCAAAAATAATAGACCTCATTTGACTGAAGTGTTTTGTGGTAAAATGCCGCCTCTCTTTAAAAATCTCCCACCATCCAAGTGACAGATGTGATCTGACACCGACGGAGGCTGGGTTGAGTTCAGTGAATATTGTATATCCTATTGGAACACTCAGCTTAGGAGTAGCAGCTTTGAAAGTTTCTTGACAGCTTTTCCTGGCAGGCCTTTCAGTACACACAGTGTGCTCTGCCCATGGGGGACGATGCCTGCTTTTCCCGTCTTGAAAGGTGGTCGGTGCTGCTGGTACGTGCTGTGGACTTGGGGCTGGGTGGGACCCAAAATCGGTGCCGGAGTTTCTGCATTTGGGGGGGGGGGGGGGGGTGAGTTGTTTGTTTGGTTTGGTTTCCTTTGTTTTTAAGTAGCCCTTTTGTTGTAAGGGTTTCTAGCTCCTATTCTTATTGCTTGAACATTTCTAAATTGTCTAGTAAGGGTGCAAAGCGGAGTTAGTAACAGAATGGCTATTTCTTATTTTAGAATATTCATTCTAAATAATGTAGTATAATTTTTATAAATTTGTTCTTTGCTGGGTTCTCCAGTTCCATTACAGAGTTGCTGGTAGGTTTCAAGGCAAATACTTAAAAATTTGCTCAAATAATAACTAGCATAAAGACAGGTTCTAGAATCTGAAAAAATTATCAGCTGGAGTTTTGATTTATTTATTTTTTTCTTTTAACATGAGCCTCTGAAATGGATAAGTATTATAGAAGTATTTAGTAAAAGAAGTAAAGAAGTATTTCCCAGTTAGAAGAATCATCTGGCTAAATGTTAGAAACAGATGAAGTGCTGGTTACTAGATGCCAGTCCCCTGAATGCGTGCCTCTATTTCCTGTCATGATCCGCTGTGCATCACTCAGTTTTGGACGCGGTGCCCAGGTAAACTGGGCTGGCTTTTCTGTAGACAGCAGTGCAGGACTACTGTAATGTAAAAACTCAGCCTGTGCATGCCTCCACATTGCTATATGTTCTTCTTGCTACTGCTGAGCAAAACGTGGGAGTGCAAAATGGGATGACAAGGCAGTGCTGCTGAACAAGGTCACCTGGAGCCCACGTTTCGTAGCTAAGCAGGCTACTGCTCTTGACTGAGTCCCTGGTGAGTTCACTGCCTTGAAGAGTAGGTGGCCATGACGAGCTTTGCTTGCTTACTTTTGGCAGGAGAATAAAGGCAGCGCTGGGTGCCTGAGAGAGGCAAGAGCAATGAATTCTGTCTTGGAAGGCTTGTTCTTAAGGTGGCAAAATTCAGTTTTTCACATACTATATGGAGCGGAGCACATGACCGTCATACTTCAGACTTAATTTTAGTAAGGAATGGGAAATGTGGAGATGTTAACTTTGAAGTAAGTGATCACTAGCAATTCAGTTTAAATTAGGTGGAAGGATGTACGTAAACACTAAAGTAATTTCAGAAGGGAAGAGTTTGGGAAACGGATTAATTAAAGATCAATCAAGTTAACTGGACTGAAAAATTGTGAGGAAAAAGTGCTCTGGAACCTCAATTTAAAGGAATTCCAAGGTACAGTATAAAATTTGCAACTAAGGACCTAATTACAGGGATTCAGGATACAGTTGCTACGGAGATAACTTCGGGCCAAAATTAAGGTATGCAACCCGTATACAATCATGTTCTTTGCATGCCCCGAAACTATAATTAAGCTAACGCAAATCTGGTGGGAGAACAAATGTGTGTAATCTTGCTTTGAATAAATTTAGATTGAAAACTAACTATTGAGATTCTGGCACAGCTCTCCAAAACAAGCCATGGGGGACAGAAGACCTAGTGGGAATGAAGGTGGAGCCCACCGTGTTTAGATGTGCTATCTGGAAGGCGGGTGGAAGTTGAAGGTGTAAAGCAGATATGAACTGTGAGTGGCCTCTGGTATTTTTCTGCACAATGCTGTATTGCACAGCGTGGGTTTACCCTTGGAATTTGTTTGTTACAAACCTCTTGTACTTTTTCAAAAGACTCCCATTGACTGTAAATGGTCCTTGAATTATATCCAAAAGCAACAAGTATGGTTTAATTGTACAGCCCCTGTTACTTCAGCTCAAGGTATTTCTTATTTTCCTTTTCTTACACTGTAAAGCCTAAGAGAAAGAAAAGTCTGATTACCAATATTTTATGCATATCACCTGCAGCTGATATTTTTAAAGGCATACAAGTTATTTTATGTGAAAATAAGGTATCTAAAAGTATGTAGTCATATATGGATATAGGTATTAAATATATGTTAAATATTTAGTTTCAAAACCTGTCTAATGCTAAGAGCAGGAAATTGTTCTGTTACAATGAACAGGATTATTTATTGGCTTAAATAAAGTAATTTGTGTAGTTCATATACAGAAATATCCAGTGTACCCAGTGTTTATTAAATCGACATATCATCTCCTGTCCCTTTCATGTTTTGGGGATCCAGGAACTATTTGTTTATTGAATACTTGACATTAAATCTAGGAGACTATATTAGCAAAACTATTATACAGTTATAACACTTAAAAGACAGAGAACATTTGTTGCTATTAAATTACTGTCTGCAATAGTCCATCGGTAACTGTAGGTACCTGCAATGATACCTAAAATATTTTAGCAAGGTCTGTGAGAGCTGTGAAATTTGCTTTAAGGGCTGTATAGTTAAGCACTTTTTAAATGCACTGCTTAATTTTTCCTCACATTGTAATTCATTGTTGGCCTTTTCTGCAATGAATTGTTGGGATTAACCAATAAATCAGCAGAAAAGACATGCCAATTTCCTCAACAGTTGACAAATTACAGTGTGGGCAAAGTACTGTATGTTTTATTTATTTTTTAAATTTATTTCATGAGGAAGGGTAACATTCAAATGCCCCCCAAATGTGTTGTTTTTATTTGGTAATATTATGTTTAGTCATGTTCCACTGTTTCTCAAGTAGCATATGTAAATGTATTGCTAATAGTTATTACCAATATTAAAGTAACATTTTCCTTGATTTGCAAATATTTACTTTAAAAAAATACATTGTTGGGAACACAAGATTTATAATTACAACCTTTTTCTTTCTAGACCTTTATTTTAATAGAAGACCTTAGTCTTGGGTGCAATTTTTTAGAATAAGTAAAAGAGAACTTGGAGGTTCAATACTATAGCTCTGAATTATTTAAATACTTGCATTCTGGTTTCTGCACGTTCATTATTTCCCATTGTTTTGAGACTGTAGCTGTGCAGTCAAACCCAGTACAATATCAGCATGCACAAATCCTGTACCAGTCTATATGGCTGGACGTTTAGCAGGCCATTTGTAAGCAACACTTGATGTGTGTGAGTAACAGTGATAAATAACCATGCAAATTAAACCCTTAATTGTACATTAATTTAGATTTCTCAATTCTTAAATATCATTGCCTGCATGAGTTAAAACAGATATAATTGCTGGTCAGGAGTGTAGTCTCTTTTTTGTCTTTATCGTAACAAACCTATTGTTTAAGACAAGCTTTTGTTAAGTGCTTAGAAAGTGCCAGCAGAGGGAAAATGTTCCTGACCTTGGCCATGTACTACACCTCCTGAAATTGTATTAGCTTTTATACTGCATGATGTATGAGCAGCCTTTTGAGATCTGAGTCTAGAATACGATGGTGAAAAATAACCATCCATGTGATTCATTCAGTATTTAAGGTGAGACATATCAAAAAGACAGCAACATCTTAGTGTATTGCAGCATGGTGGGGCTTTGTACAAAGGTGCAGCTGCCATCTCTACCCGGGCAGCTCCCTCGGGCACCTGCCTACCCTGGGAAGTTCCTGCACATCAGCAGAGCGCATAGCTTCACCAAGTGCTTCCTGCCCCGCTCTGAGGCCTTGTGGGGACTCTGTGAGACCAGGGTGTGCTGCCTGTACCTACCTCATGCCAGAGGAGCATGCACAGAAGCCTTGGTCCTGTCGATTCACTGCCTGGTGGGTGCTGTTGAGAATTCTTCCTCTGTACGAGACATCCAACTGTGGCGGGGAGAAGCTGGCATTGGGATCTGCTGCTTCCGTGTGCAGTGCCAACTGCGGGCACTCTGCTGCCGTGACCACCCTGGTCTGTCTGAGAGCTGCTCCAGAGAAATGCAGTCAGTCTGTTGCAGCAGTTCTGGGTCTCTGTGAGCTTGCCTCATTCCCACCACAGTGCTGTTGTGGGGGTACTTTATTTTGTTATGTCTAAGATCCACGTGTTCCCCTGGGTGTGCAGGTGCCTTCCTTATCCCAGAGACAGGAGTCATGTGGAAGGGCTGCCAACCTTGGTGGGTGCACCTGCAGGTGAAGAGGCCGTGAATTGGGAATACTGGGGGGCTTCTTGCTCACTTTTTAGAAATGGTTTGGTATTCAGTTATGATACCAGTCAAAAATGGTGCAACTTCTGTAGTTTGGCTCCGTTACTGCGTGATAAAGTTCTTAGCCCGCTTCTGGACAGGGAGTGTTCTGGGAAGTCTGGTGGCCCCATAACAGCAAAAATAGGGATGGGAGTGATGGGGAAATATATATAGTGTCTGTTTGCATTTTTAAACTGAGTTTCTGTTTACTCCTTTGAAACCCTCTAGAGAGTAGGGCTAGGTATAGCTTATTTTAGAAAGCATACATTATTTACTTAGCTGTGACAAACGTGCTCCTGATTTAAAACAAAACTGCCTCTTTCTTAGGTACCAAGCAAAAATACTCTGTGTCAGAGGAAGCATAAATAATGAAATCATCAACAGTGCTATAGTGTGGTTTTGGGAGGGGGTTGCTTTGTTTCTGGAGCTACCAGACTTGGTGGTAAGATACTAGTAGATATGCTCAAGCAGATAACGAAGCAAATTCTTGGGTATGGAGCTGTCTGCCACACTGGCATTAGTTAGAATATAGTTAACAGGAAAAGATTATGAATTGACAGCACTTTGGCTTTATATCTACGCTTTAAAATGATCAGCTAAACTCTGCTCTAAGGAACTCTAGCTGTATTTCTGTGTCATCATAACAGTTTAAACTTGTGTTTGGCTATAAGTATACAACAACTTCTAGAAGTTAGCTTACTCATGTAATCTGAAAAGTGCAATAGCACCACTCAAGCTTTTTATTATACATGTAACAATCTGCAAACCTCAGGGATGCCATTTTTCAATTCATTGCTCTGAGTGGTTGGGCTGATTTGAACAGTTTCTAGCCTGGCCGGTCATTTCTGTCTCCTCGTGCTCGCCCAGCTTGCTGTGGCGCTGGCCTTCAATGGGAACCCATGCTGGTTAAAATCAACCTTGCAGACAAGTGAGAAAACAATGAGGCATGCTGCTTGGGGTGGGCGAGAAGGAAAGCTGCTTGTGCCAGCCCTGCCAGCAGGGCCTAAGGGCTGGGAGACTTCGTCCTCTGTCGGATCTTCTGCACTGACTTGCATTTTTGCCATTGAATTGGAAGCTTATAAAATTGTTTGCTTTGTTGCAAGACAGCAATATTTCACGTAACAGTTTCTTTTCTGTTTTCCCCAGTGGTTCAAAATCAAGCTTCACTAAACTGTTACAGAGGGAAAAGGGTTTCCTTTTGTCTTTTTCCTATAAGCACTCTACCTCTTACATGGTATAAAAATATTATTTACCTCTCTTAAGAAGGTTGCAAGGGAGAGCCTGAGAACTTGGTATATAAATATGTGTTAGAACAAAATGGTCTTGAAGGTTACTCTGTTACGCTAATTTTGGTGACAATTTACAACTACTTTTGGAATCACTGTTTTGGCAACGCTTCCCTTTTTCAGTCTGTAAACAAAATATGGCTCGCAGAAGTATCATACAAAAAAACATAGGAATAGGCAATACATAGAGTAAGTACGTCTTTCTCTTTTGAACCAGTAGTAATATAGGATGAGATATGTAATTTGTATAAACAGTCACAGATGGAGCTTTAGTTTTACTATTAGGATCTCTCATAAAACACTAATTACTTGGCTTAAATGAAAACATCAGGGGAAAAAAATGGGCTTCATGGATCAGGAAAACATGGAATCTGATGTGAAGTTTCTGCTTCAGAATCGCTTATGCCTTTATTTTGGTTTGAGATATAGTGTGACCCCCAAACTGTATCTGACTCTGTTTTCCTACAGATTAATTTACATAAGGCAGTAGTTTAAATAACCTTCCCGTTAAATGGAAGCATTTGATTTTTTTTTTTTTTCTTGCTGTATTACTGGCAGAAAAAAGGTTGTTGTTTTTTTTTTTTTTCCTTGTTCCTTATTTCCCAACAGGCATATGTCAGACATGAGCTCCTGACAAAATAAGTAAAAAGATTAACAATGTTTCCCTGAAAGTCTGCATGTTAGGACAGGACCCAGGACTGCAATCCTGAAGAGTGAACCCAAAGAAAAATCTGAATTTACTTTGCTTTTTAAGTCAAAGGTATTTATAAATGTAGGTAATTTAAAATTAAGGTGATGAAAATTGTCTCAAATTGTGCAAGTTTCTTTCAGTTTATTAGTAATTTTACATGAGCTAAAATCACATGTGCACACCCATGGAATGTACACATTTAAAAAAAGAGTTGGTCTGTACCAAGCTCTAACAAATTTACCAACTGATGGTACTAGCGTTTTGTCACTGAGCAATGATTCAGATCACCCACACAGCCTGGAACTCTTACTGCTACAATTACATTTCCTTAAACTGTCAGGGCCACTCTGAAACATTTTAGGTATTTTTGTAAATAACTTTTACTGTAAAGCATCCTTATTTGTAGAAAAAGCAAGTTACATTTTTATTTCAAGGCTTAGTTGGCTTCTCTCTAGCTGATGAACTTTGGATACATGGTCCTGTGTTCCAAGAATTCAACCTGCTTCTGGCATTTGCCCTTTCATGCTTTGCCCAATCCCCTGTTGCATGACTCTTTTGATCAGAAAGAATATGTATGGATGTGTGCTAATAATTTTATCTAGAATTTAATAATTGCTGTGGAGATTCGTTTTAGGAATGATGATGATTTAAAAAATATTAATTAACCAGTCAGGTTGGGAGCAGTGGGTATCAGCATTAGATTTACAGGCCTTTGATTTCTTCCATGAATTTTTGTTCTGTGAATCTACATTTTTCTGCATCTGATTAATCAAATTTTCTCTTTGCTAGCACTTTGCTTTTAGAATTTTGTGATCTTGTTCTGTTTATCTGGAAAAAAAAACCCTTTGCTTAATACATATGTATACTGAAAAAATAACACAATTAATGATTTTTGCAATTTTAGGATATCTAATTAATTGAAACACTTGAAACAATGTCTTGAAATGAATGAATTTTGCTGATGAGGTGGTTCATATTTTATTTTTTTTGATACTATTTTAGTTTTCCTAAGGGGAAAAATATTTTTTGTTCTTAGTCCAACATTTGTCTCAAGAATAAGCGTAATGAGCATCTGAGAGTTGACTCTGGGTGAAATGATGTGACATGTCAATGACATTTTCATTAAAAAATATTTTAATGAGAGCAGGAAACAGAAGGGGGAGAAAAACCCTGCAGGGTCTGATGCATTGTTAGCTACCAAAAAGTGCAAATACTTTGGAGTGTGGTGGTTGCATACACATCTTCTTTCTACAAAGTAATCCTTAAAGAGGTGCCCAAGTTTCTTGTAATGGGATATAAGTAAAGCAGAACGTAAGAGTGAAGCGAGCCTTTGGTGAGTTCTGTGACATGAGCTGCTCCAGTTCCTTGTACTGCTGGAAACTGGAGGCTCTGGGTAGAGCTGTTTGAGCCATTCTGGCAGTGTGTTGCAGCCCTCTGCCATTCTGAGGAACTGGGAAACCTCTACTGAGATGCAGCACAACATTTGTATCACCTTCTTGGTTATAGCGGCAAAAGCTATGTCATTGGAATTAAAAAAGAAAAAAAAAAAAAGAAAAAAAGGACAACATCAGCTGATCCCTCCTAGGTGGATGCCAGATGACCTGTGTCGGTACCGAGCCATTTCAGTTATCCACGCCGCACTGCAGACTGTGTTGCACTACAGTATGACAGAGCCGAGGCCTTGCAACTGCCTGCAAAGATACTTTCATTTCCACATATATAGATGTTCAAAGTCACAAAAGAGAAAGGCAAAGAGCAAAATGTCTGACTGATTGCTTAACCGGCTTCTGACAGTTGGCTGCTGCGTGTATGTGTGATTTTTTTTTTTAAATAGGTCAAGATATTCTGAAGGCTTTTGCAATGTTATCTTGGCCAGTAAGAGCCTAAGAAGGTAATACAAATCAGTGAATAATTTTTGTGTATCTCAGAACACTTATACAATTAGTAATTCCCTTGGGAAACGTTCTGAATTTTTGCCAGTGCTTGTATTGGTACGGAGCCAGTGCAGAAGTAATTGAGGGGTCCTTATGTGTAAAACTTGTGCTGTGTAATAGCGCTTGGGAATGAGGGAAAGGTCTGGGCTCATGTTTCAGTGATGTCAGCCCCGAGCTTAGGTACCATGTGGGGGATGCTGCGAACTGGAACAAGACCTAGGAACCACCACTGCCCCCTTTGCTTCTCAACAGCTACCACAGTGTGTCAAACCCTTCTTCTCCTCCACAGCGTAGCAAACTCCTACTGAAGTCTCAAGGCACTTGTGGTCCAGTCTTTGAAAGCAACAGAGAATGAAGCGTGGAAATGTCTCATGTAGGGGGCTGTTTAGACCAAAATAGTAATTAATCTTCAGGTCAGATTCTAAATAGTTGAGAGGGTAAGGACATCTTCCTTCATTAATATGCCTTCAATGCTCACTAGGGAGGAATCCTGAAATTCTAGTAAATATCAAAAAAAGAAAACAAAAAGAAAACAAACAAACAAAAAGCTCCACTGGAACCTGTCTGTGAAGGTAGCAAAGTTTAAAACAAATAAGACCTTGCATAATTCACTTCAAGCACATGGAAAGGCAAGCTTCATACAAATGTCTGCATGCTGTCCTTGCTTCGTCTGCTGGCTCTGTGTCTTGGTTGCCCTGTCAACACGCCTCACATATCTGCTAAAGGTCCCTTACAACGGAGACTGACAGTATCATGCCAAACTATGTCAGGCAAAAATTAGGACATGAATAATTTCACCCTAGAATATTTTTTACTTTTCCCTTTGGGTGAATATATAATAATAAAATCTCTATCATGGAAGAACAGCCTCGTAAAATCCTAAGTGAGCAGTATATTGGTTATTCATTTTGAAAGAAAGCCCCCACTACATTTTATCTGTAGAGAGGAACAGAGAGAGTAGAAAGGTGTACCTAGTTTTTCACGTACTTAGTCCAGTTTTGAGTTCTGTTGGTTTCCTTTTTTTTTTTTAACTCAGAAATATATTTTAATGAAAATCCATTAGGTAGACCAATTTTCATAGCAGAAATAATGACATGTTTTCTTCAGAGTCTCTGACCTTACAAGCTGTGCCACAAGCAGGTTTTGCCTTTTTAGACAAACCAAGTATTTCCGTTTGATGAACTAGCTTTGAAGGGCTGAAATTCGTAACACATAATTGTAGTAGAAGAGTTACAGGCAACTTGTCTTTGAGTCTTCTTGGCACATAAATACCAGATAACATCAACTATACATGGTGAATGGACAATGCTCCCCATACTGAGGAAATGGCAGCCATCCTGCAGATGCAGCGGATGCATCCTGCACCTTCACCAGGCGCTGAGCTTCTTTGGTTAGACATTTAACCTGGAAAACAAGCAGTAGGACAAGATGCCATGGCAGTGATTGGAACAAAGAGAGAGAGAGGTGTAAAAATGTAAAACCAGATTGCTGTCCTCTCTATGCTTACAGAGAAAAAGCTAAATATATAGTAGGGTTTAAATATGATATAGTGCTTGGAAGGAGTTCACTGTACTGAAGAATTACTGGTTTTTGATCCTTTTCCGGTCCTTAGGACTTGTGCTTATGTATGGACAATCAGTTTGTCGTTCCAACTTTGATATTTAAACTGATTCATATTTTAGCATCCGAGGGCTAAATTTCAGAGTTACTTGCTGTTCAGGAGGCCAGTTGAAAGTACCTCAGTTTGGGGATGAGTTTTTGGTGATTTTCTGTTTTACTGTTGTTTTGTGAGCATGGGGTTAGCATCATCTCCAGACATCATTCCACAAAGTTCTTGCAGTTGAGGGAAAGATTTTTTTATTTGTTGTTTGTTTGTTTGATAGCTCTTTCTGCATCTTGACTAATTAGGTTACGTTTAAATGAGTGCCTCTAAAATTGGAATATTTTAGCGACAACATTTTCTGTAACATGGGTCAGCTAAGATTTCATTTGTAACGTGGGTAGTGTACTATTGATAGTGTTGCAGTAATGATCTGCTAGCAGACAGACAAAGCCTTTCACTGGAAATCAAATAACCTTTGAGCTTGCAACCGTAAGCACCAAAACTGTCACTGGTGTGTGCAGGTAGAAGAGAAGACGGCGATACATAAGCCAGACTACTGATGATTTCCGGGAGAAAAATTTCATGGCTGTACCAAAATGTTCAAAGAAGAAAGATGAAAAATCTGCAGTGCTGCAACTTAGGTCTCATCTGGAAACTGCAGAAGTGTACAGATTCAGACTTGGATCGGTGTGGTCAGCTTGGAGGCTGTCTGAATACAACTTGAATAACAATTTTAACTAAATTGGTTTAGAAACCAATTCAGGTCTATAAACCGCATCAAACTAAATCAATTTAAGGTTCTCTTAACCTGATTTAAGAGGGACTGCACCAGGAAGTTGCACAGGTTTAACTAAATCTGTTTCTAAACCACCTGAGTTAACTCAGTGCTCATCCTCTGTATAAATCAGCCAGTAGATGCAGAAGTTAAAGGGTCCATATTTTATGGTTGTTCACTTGATTCATCTAGATCTATGTACACTGTACACAGCTAGTTCATTAGCATGGAGCAGCATGGAGTGGAAGCCACAATTTTCTTTTTTCTTCTTTCTTTTTAAATGAGCTAATATTTGGAGAAGGAGAGATCTGAGGTGCATATAACGGCTTTCTGCTGAAACCTTTAGAAGGATGAAAAGACACTGGATGATAATGAAATTGTATTTTGAGCTTTTTTCCATAAAACGAAGTAGTCATTCTAGTGTGCGAAGTGCTATAATTATAAAGCAATTTGCCACTCTTAATGGGAGGACTTTTATTTCATAAAATATTAACAAAATATAATATCGGTGCAATAGGTTAGGAACAGTCTTATTTTCTCCATAAAAAGTCAATTTGTAACCACTGCAGCCTGTCTTTCTCAAGATGACTATATTAGGGTAACTGATCCTTTTATAGAAGTATCAAAATATAAGCATTAAAATAATCACAACGGCTATCTCATTTACTTTTCTACTTAGTAATTAAATATTTTTCACTGTCTGCCTATTTCACTTAGAGGCTGGTGTTGTTTCTGCAGATGATGGGCCAAGGGAAGCAGCATTTGATCGATGCCTAAAAAAGTAAAATCATTTGAGATGAAACTACATTTAAGAAAGGTCCATTCTGTCAAGATGATAACCCTCTCTCCCAACGTGCCTAAAAAAGCATTTCTTTTAAGCTAGCAAGTAGGGAAAAATCAAATTTTTTTTCCCCTACAGTAAAATGAGGGGAAGAAAGTGAGGGAGTGTCAGTAATTATGGGATTTCAGTTCTGATCTGGGCAGCTGCAAAGCATATGTATCATAGGAAGAACAAAGGACTGGAGATGGCAGAATTAACCAAGACTTAATGGATTCACTCTTTCTCTTGCTCTCTTTGTTACTATTTTTAATTATCCAGTAAATTTTTTTCCTTTTTTTTCTTCTTTCTGTTAGTGTTCCAGTATTCATCCAGTCAAGCAGAGCACGATCAACTCCTAGGGAAGTCGTTAATCATACTCATTTTGATAGTGCTTCAAAATCAAATAAGGATTGGATCTCTCTAAATAGTTGAGACAGAGATCATGGAGGAAACTACTTGAGCTGAATGATAAACATGTTTTTTTTTTTTTTTCTTAAAATAAAGGAGACACACACACCCCAACCTCCCTGGCCTCTGTGCTCACGTTAGCTGCGATGTTAGCTAGGTAGAAAAGGTAGAGCAAGAGGAATGTCACGAGACACAGAACAAAACATTCAGTTAACAAAAGAATCAGAAATAAAACAATCTCTTTCTCCAGCTTTCCATTCTGTCTGATCAGTCACTGAAAATGAATACAACAAACCTTAGTGCAGTATAAAATTGCTGCAATGAAGCTGATGAGAGAGATGTGGTCTGCCTCTGCGCTGTTCAGGATGAGAATATGTCAGGGCTAAAGCTTGTGTGTTTGACAGAAGCTAAAGGGACAGGAAACTGACATTTCATTTTAGCAACCAGTTCATTGGCTTCAGTGCAATTGCACCATTTTACACTGACAATAATCTGATCCTATATCTGGTAAAACAAAAGGTGGAGTTTTGTCAGGTTTCTCCACTAGAAAGACTCAAGGAAGAATCCTGGAGGACTCTCAAGGTGTTGGTGTTTTCTTTGGAAGCTATGAATCATTGCTCTTCCTTTTTTTGGTTTCGGTTTTGTTTTCCCCCAATATTAATAATGACTATATAATAGTAGTAAAGCCTTCTGCATTAAAAAACAAACAAAAATAAAACTAATCATATGTGAACATGTACCAAACTTTTATCAAATGCAGTCCCAGATCAGTTTGGCAAACTATATTTGTAAACTTTGATAAGTGGACTAAAACTTCATTTTAATGATGTCTGTTTTAAAAAAAATGTTTGGGTTTGTTTTTTGAAAAAAAACACCAAAGGAACAGCACCACCACAACCCCTCTTTTATTTCTAACTGCGTTTTAAGACGGTCTTTTCTAAAGAGAACAAAAATAGTTTAAGGAAGTTAGAGTTTTCTGATCAAGAATACAATAAAGATGATTAATATTTGAGCCGTACCAGTGCTGTGAGGTCCCATCTCAGCATCCTTTATGCCTCCAAAGCTTCCAAGGATGTTAGGCTGTACCAGGGCTTTGGTTGCTGTTGGAACTGAAGGCTGGGATCCCAGCAGTATAGTTAGCAAATGTGTTTCGTCCCTAAGAGCTCACCGTACAGTCTGAACTTGATTATTAGCTAACAAATCACTGTGAAGCGAATGTTTAGTCAGTCTGCCCAAGCTGCTGATTGGAAATCTGTATCTAGGAATGTCATTCACACTGGAAACCCATCCTGCATCTATTATTAACAGAGGGGAAGCAATCTTGCTTATGTCTCTATGTATGTTCACAGCTGTCTGGCAATCAGGAGTGGTGGAAAACACAGAAGAAACATTGCCTGAACTAGTTGCTTGTGGGTTGAAAAATCAGCATGTTGCTATTTATCCCTGTCAACAGCAGGCCCTATTAACTATTTTTAATGAATCACCACTGCTTTTACTTTTGCCATCAGCCATGACCTTCACCATTTAGAAACACATGGTCTCTCATAAACGATAGTCTATGACATATAAACTTGAGAAGGATTCTATCACGGCTCAAACTACAGTATCTATCACAAAAACGAACTGCTCATTCCAGCTGAAGAGACACTCATATATATCACGGAGCCAGCCTTCCGTATTTTGAAATTTACTGCCCTGCATTGGTGCTTCTTTTTCTTAGCTCGCTCCTTTCTTTCTTTCTTTCTTTCTTTCTTTCTTTCTTTCTTTCTTTCTTTCTTTCTTTCTTTCTTTCGGCCATGCAACCTTGCTCACTTAATACTTTTGATAAACTTCTACTGACAAGGAACTTGATTAATGATGGTTAAAAGAATTGAATCAAGAGTAGGAAAGACAGGGCCAAAAAAGCAGACTGCTGGGCTGATGGAAACTAACGTCTCTACAGAAATATATGATGGACCCTCCTTTTTGCCATGCCAAGTAATTACTCGCACAGGCCTGTTGTAATAATTCCTATTACAGCCAAAACGGAAAAGTCAGTAACTCACAGCCCTGGGACAAGGTGAAGGCAAGGCCAGAGTAGCGTGGATCAATATTTCATTTACTCACTGAGGTTAGCTTCTATCCCTGTATCAAATTCTTTTACAGAAAGCCATGAAAGAAATGAGGTTTGCTGAAAAACACCAATACAGGCCCCTCATTTCCTTGGGGGTGCTCATAGAGTACACGGAGCAACAAAACCTTTCAGCAAAACAATATGCACTCAAGGTCACTCATTACTTGCTACTGTTGGAAAATAAAGTGCCATTAGCCTGATATGAGTAATGTACATCAATCAACTGCAGACCAGCAAAACTATGTTTTCAACATGGTATTGCAGCTGAAAATGAATGAACCATGTTAACGCTTTCCGAACAGTTTGACAACAGTGAAGAATTTTTCCTTTGGCATTATCATTTACTTCAGAGTTTCACTACAACTCATCTCTGTAAAATCAAGCCAGAGCATATCTGTTGTTTGCTGTGCTTTGTTGTAATTGAATTAATTCTCATTAAGCAAAAGTCATTATTTCGATGGGGACGGTTGGATGCTTTCCAAAAAGCTCCTGTCTGTGCCTTACAAGACTCTCAGGCTAAGGACAGATAAACAGATGTAAAAAGAAACGATCTATCATGTTAGAAAAATAATTTAAAGCAATACTTGCTGCAAATATAAAATGATATTGAGGTACACATACTTCTACTTTACTGCATGCAACAACTCTTTTCTTCTGTATGGGTTTAAGTGTTGAGGAAAAGGAGGACTTCAATATCTCATTCAAGATTGGCATGTTGTATGTAAGGCTACCATTATGCTGATCTGAAAGGCACATAAAACATATGTTCCTGAAATAGCTAAAGTACACTGCAGTGTATGTTTTTGCTGCCTTCTCTCACAGACTGTGTTTAATATTTTAAATATTTTTCCCTGTAGATCTGGGGTTTTCAGAGAAGCTGTTGGGGTGAGGTGGTAAACACATGTATTTTGGAGCTATTTACAAGAGACCTTCCCTTGGTTTCTATCAAAATGTAGCCTTTCTGGTTGGAGCTTTCTCATCTGTAAATACTTCTATTAAAACAGGAGAGAAGGCTCTTTTGCTTCTGTGCACTGGTAGGAAAACAATTTTGCTTTTATTGGCTGCTTTTTGGAAAAAAATATGTAGTGGGTTGTTTAGGACTGCTCATATAGTTGGTGCAGATCTCCTCAAATCCTCTTGATTGTCATCTCGTCAGAATGTTGTGTTTTGCTAGTTAGACCATCTTTGATTTTTTTGTGGCATTTTTTCACTTATTTCGGGGATGAGTCTATTTTGTGTTATTAAAGATAAGAATTCACTAATCTTTTAAAATCTTTAAAAATTTGTATCATAGTCTTGAAGGGTACATTCCCAAGAACTGCTGTGTCATACTGTTTAAAAACAAAGGCATTACTTTGGACTGAAATGAACAATTCCCAAACAGGGGAAATTGCCATGTGATGGTCATAACTTTTTGCTATAGTATTTTCATCTTTTTTTTTTTTTACCTTTTTATTTTTATGTAGCATTCTCTGTCTTTCTTCAATGTTTTAAAATCATTTCCTGAATGAAAACTTGAAGTCTTTGTTCCAGAATCTTATCCTAAAGACTTACTGGGGCATACAAAGATAGCTGAAGTGTTTAGGATTCTATACTCTCACTGTCTTTTGTAGCGGGAAATATAAAGCGGTTTCCTTTTCTAGCACCATCTCCTGAGATCAGGCACCCAAAGCAAAGCACTCACATCCATAATGAGCACTGAGCTCCTTCTAGCACCTGAACTCACTTAACCCATGTTAGTTCTATGCAACGCTATAATGTGCAGGTAAACAAAACGCAGAAATAATGGGCCAAGGAGAAAATGACTGATCGATGGTCATATGCTAAGTCAAAAATGATTGTGCTCTTTCATGTCTGACATTTGGGAAGTTTCTGCTAAGTGTACTGCTGTGCAGTAGAGTCTAGGGATATCCAATGAAGTAATTTCATGTTTTCTGCGTAAATGCATCCTCTGCAGTTGTTAATGAGTTGGGTAATGCTCTGAAGTTTGCTGCAGTCATAATGTTTTGTATTTTTCTTTACAATTTGGAATTGTGGGCAGTTCAGCAAACAGTCTTAACCAGTTCCTCACATGCAATGCTGTTTTCTTTCCAGTAAATCAGTTGAGCCACTAGCAAATGTTAATTTGACTACGTTTTAGACTTTTCCTATGAATTTCCTTTTTTAAAGATGGAGATAATAGAACCACAGAACACCTGACTCTGCTTCCTATTTTTCTTTCTGCTATTTCATTTTAACCATTTCATGTGAAAAAACATACAGTGCATGAGAGTACACTGAGAGTACTGAGATAGTACTGTTCCTTTCTTCATGTCTTCAAGAAAGAAGACAGATGAGCATTCAGAAGTGCCTGTTAGACTAAGTAGAAGATCAGTCTAAAGAGAGTCTGTCTTTCCAGTCATATAGAGAGACTGTCTTGGATTAAAAAGGTCCACTAGATTTGATTTGCTCCAAGGTTTAGATGTGGAGTCCTCTCCTTAAGGATGGAGTAATTCAGTCATAAAAAGTCTGGTCATTCCTAAGTGAGATTTTTTTGAAAGAAGTAAAGGAGAATTAGTGAATCTGTCTCCTCTCCTTGTAGGAGAATTGGAATCACAGTTTCCTTTTTATAAATTCCTGGTTTTGTGATTAAGTTTCTTTTTAAAATCTCTTTCGCTACAGGTAGCAAGCCAATAATGCTGTATGGGGCTTAGCCACATCCATGCACCTAAGATTGTCCCTGAGGCCCAAGACCTCAGAATTATTTAGGTAACTGCGTGCAATTTGAAATGACTCGGTGTTTTTTAGTAGTTCCTTCTTTGAAACTGGGAGACACTGTTACCTTTGGTTACTTTCAGTTACTGGGAGGAAGAGGGGTGGTGAAGCATTGAATTGGTTCAAAGGCATTTATGTGCCCAGTAAAACCAGAGGGAAGTGGGCACCTAAGTAGCTGTTGGAGATCCAGGTTTCATTTACTATAGGGAGGATCAGCATTATAAATCTGTGGAATTGCCTTATGCTTCTGCTTGCAATGAATGAATCTTTCAAGAATGTCTAAATTAGGGTAAGAGAATATTGTGATGGGAGGTGGAATGCTTCAGCATGTTTTAAAAGAGCATTAAGACACTCTTCCCCCCCAACTTTCATTGGTGTAGAGAATACTTTTTTGTTTTTGTTTGTAAACTAGCACCCTAACTTCTGTGGTAGGTTTTGTTTGTTTTTGTTTTTGTTTTTTCATTCTTATTTCACAGGGCTAATACCCCAGTGGTTCTTAGCATCACTGAGAATGAGGAGGCATCACTTTTTATCGGTGAGCACTCTGCTATAGCTTTCAGGGCGATAAAGTTGCATGTGGCAGAATTACTCCTTGACCCAGTGTGAACTGAGACTGGGCTCACATCCGTCACCCAAATGTGAGGCGGTCTGCTTGCGCCTGTAATAAAGAACACATGTTTGGTCTGGAGGTCAACGTTTTTGGACTCACAGTGCACTTAGTTAGATCAAGGTCTGATCTGGGGTTAAAATCAATATTGCAAATTGCAGATAAAATGACAACGAATATGTTTCCATCTATGTTATATTTTAGGTACAGTAGTATTAATGTATAAGTAGGTCAATTTCATTAAGATGTAATTTCATTAAGGAACTGGAACTGGAATTTGGCCACTAAGTGATTTAATTTTTTTTTTTTTTGTCTACAGCAAGTGTACAGACATGCATCACTCTTGGATGCTGCTCACTTGGATAGTTCTACTTTAGACCAGTAAACCAGCAATCATAAAGTGCACTCTGAAAGAAAGTTTGAAGGAAATCAGTGAAAAGTATAGAAAATATTTGTCTCTAGTGAACACGTTCTTTTTTTGAACTGTCACAAGAATACTTGTTAAAGCAGTATAGTAAAGCATTCATGCATTTAAAAAAAAGTATATAAAATGCATACTTCATAGAAAGAGATCTTCAGTTTCATACACTTGTATTAAGCAAGTACATATACAAGTAGAGTATTTAGCAGTAGTGCCTTCGGGATTGCTTTCCTAATTTATATGGGACATGAGACGAAACATGTAAGTTGAGGAAGCTTCACTTCAGTTTCTGTAATGTGGCAAATCCGTTCATAGTTAACCATAAATGATGGTAAAGGCATGGCATAAAGATATTGAAATGTTCTTTTCTGTGTTCATGCTGGCTAAGGCAGAAGCTCTGCATGCAGGGCACCTGAAGGTTGTCAGATGGGGAAGAAGGGGGGAAAGTAGTCTCCAAATCTTGGAAAATGAGGAAGGCAGTGGGATGTCTTTTATGCAATCCTTGGTGAGAAGTATTCTTTCATGTGCGTAAGGCTCATGTTGAGCTTTGTAACAGAGCATGATGCCGGCTTTACAGAGCTCTATATCCGGCTCTGTATGTGGTGGCTGGACCATAGGCTGAGAATCATCTGACTTATAACCGGTAAGCTCGATGAGGCTGTGTGTATTTTGCACAAACTAGAAAAGCTTATTTTGCTTATTTTCAAAGCTTATTTTCATCCCCACTGCCCGTTCCCCTGGGGGCACTACCCAACATTGCCAGACAGTCCAGGGCATCATATGTTTTTTTCTACTTGCAGTGCAGAGGGGAGAGGAAACACAGCCAAAGCCGTAGCCAAGCAAAGAGCTCCGACTCTCTCTCTTTCTGCTGTGGGGTTCCTAAGGAGCCCCAGCTTGCGGACAAGGATCTGCAGCATGTACGTGGAGGAAGCCTGGGGAGAGAGAAGATCATAACTGGGCAACAGCTGCTCTGTATGACTTGCTTCCCTGGTAACCTGGCAGCTCTCCAAGTAGAAAGCTGAATAGGAGTATAGGAGTTAAAGTGCTTGAAGCATTAATTCCCCTTGCAGTCTGCAGCCTTCTCTTTCTCCTCCCAGTTCCTGCTGGAGGAATGCTCAGCAGAAGTGGAGGCGTCTTAGGGCCATGCAGGTTTTCGAGGGTTCCTGTGGGCAGCAGGGGGGGAAGATGCAGCTACCTGTTGTCTCCCTTGTCTGGAGCGCCTGCTGGAAGGCAGAGGAGGACCAAGCTGCTGGCAAGTGGCTCTGCTGCCTTCCCTTGGCCCTGCCACCTGAGCTTACCAGGAGTTAAAAGCTGCACGTAAACTGCAGTTGTAACAGGGTCAGTAGTGGGGGATTCCTGTTTACGTGCGATGCTTTTACGTGAATTTCCAGTCATGTGGTAGGATCTCGGGATTATTTTTTGCTGCCTCTGGGTTACTTGGACATCCTCCCCCAGTCCCCCAGGTACTCGACATGAGCAGAATTTTCTTGGCAGCTTTTCAGGACTCTCCAAGTTGTTACTGGGTCCTCTTGAACTTCAAAACGCTGCTCTGCATCTAAACCTCATTGTAAAAATGCAGTTTTATGCCTCTTGGATTTTTATAGATGTAATATTATAATTTTCTAGTTTTAATCTTCTTATAATTTCTGTGACTTTTTAAAAGTATTTTTAAATTGTCCTGTTTCCTTCCTGTTGCCTTTTGTAACAGTTTTGTCTTGAGATTTCAGTTACTATGCAACATTAGTGACTCATATATTCCAGATTATTGCAAAAAGGAAAAAATAATTTTTTTACCTGTTGGGGAGTTAAGAGTTGTAATTTAAGCTAGACACAAATTAGTCCCTATTGAAGAAATGCTGATGTTTATTTTGTCAAGATATGTAATAAAACAGTATAAAATTAAACAAGAGTAATACATACAGCTGCTCTGTGCTTACCAGTAACTTTGCTCTCTCTGGAGGCAGTAACGGCAGCAGCCCAGACAGTTTCTTAAGGCTTTTCCTGCTCTTCTGTGCCCTCTATTTGATCATCTGCCAAGGCTTGTGAATAGTGCCAAATCAAACAGTACAGCATCTCTATAAGTCTGCTCTTGGAGGCTAAGGAATTCAGCAGTTGAAGTGCAATGCCAGATATAAAAGAAGCAATTATAGTGGGCTTCCAGAAGTTTAGGTTGAATAACTTTAATATTTGTATAATAGATATTTTGAGGCTCCTTTTACTATCTGGACTTTTGCTTTCTGTATATTATTTCAACAGAATCTTAAGCTACACAAATATAATCTTGCCCAGATGCAAGAAATGTGTTTTTTTTTTCTTTTTTCTTTTTCTCTTTTTCTTGAGGTTCTGAAGTTCCATAAAAACTTTGAAGCCTGTTTCTGTGTATCCTGGCATTGGCAACTGAAGTGCCGTGTTCATTGGTAATGCTCCTTCCTTCGCAGAAGGAACTGTAGCAGTTTTGAGTACAGAAGACCACCTTCTCCTTTGCAAGTCTTTCTCTTTCTTCATACGTATGCAGAATGCTTCCCAAGTTTTGTGTCCTCCTTACTTCGTAACAGTGAAGACACATTTGATGTGGTGTCTCAGGTTTTTGTGCCGTATACAATGAAATGAATTAGTGGAGTAGTTGTATTGTTGAGTGAAAGAGAACCCGGATTTCTTTCACTGAACTGCGGTGTGAACATGTGCCAGTTCTGACTGAAGTAAAATTCATCTCACTGTGATTGACCATCCAGAATCTATTAGCCATTTAATCTCCAGGAGCACAAAGAGGAACTTTGCCCCAAATGAAGCTATTTTTACGTGTACGTTAGTGAACAGCCATCCTATCCTGGGGTCTAGAGAGCCAGGGTCCACTTGTACCAACTTAGCACAAACAGCATGCTTAAAATACAGATGAGGGAACAGGAAAAATCTAACTGAACTTGAAACTTGATTACAGTATGGCAAGCTTAGGGAAGACATGGGCAAACTCCATGTAGAATTTACTGATTTTTCCATGTTTTAAAAAAATCCCTTTTTACCTTTATATATATTTTCTTGCCTCATAAAGAAGCAATGGTTCATTGCTACCCACATGATCCAGACCTTCCACATTGAGCCTGTTACATTCACACCACTGTGTTCAGTGGGTAAAATAATTTCTTTGAATAGCTTTAATTAGATAAAAGCCAAGTTCCATACTGGTTTTTTTGCTGTTCCATAGCATCATATTGGAATACTTGAGCCATCATGATAAAGGGAAAAATGGTTGAAGTCTTTCACTTTTATGTGAAATTTATTGAAGTTGCTTTTGATGAGCTCTAACAAACACTAAAATAAATGGAAAATCTTTTTTTAGTAATTCTTGACATTTTCCCCCCTATTTATTTTACTGTGCAAGCTCAAGTATTCACTACAGTAGATAAATAAACAACTTGTTTGCATTAGGAGGGCTAACTTATGGTTGGTGCTTGGCTGCATACAGAGGTCACTTGCTCTGAAAACACTTGAGAGAAATCAAATCTTTTACCTGCTTTGGTTGAATCTTGGGGCTGCTTCAGTACATAAAAAATTGCTCCTTTTTCCTCCAAGGTCTTAGGTCTTAATTGTAGCTACTATAGCTCTGTTATTTATGGTCTCTGTAAGGCTCGTAGAAGTAATAAAAAAGAAAATCCTAGATTTAATTTTATTTTTCAGCTCACTGCAAAAAAATCAAACCGTCTATTTGTATTGTAAGTTTTGCTTCACAACATCACAGTCAAATTAATTTTCCAGATACTCATTCAGAAACACTTTGTGAATTCTATCCCTTGGACTAACAGGTGGCTTCATTGCCACGTAGGCACACATTTGCTCCAGTAACATGCTGCAGGCTCATTGTAAAAGATCTCATGCACTCAGGGGAGTTCGCTGTCCTTGTTAGCTGACTTCACCTGCTGGTGAGCTTCCAAGTTGTAATGGCATCAGCTAAAGAGAGGGTTCTTGCAGTCTCCTCTGTCTTCTCTTTCCTGGTTCTCCCCATCTCTAGTGAACGATGCAAGCAGATGTGATGATTATCTATCAAGCAGATGTAGGTTCAAGCTTCTGTAGATGAAACTGTGGCAGCATGTGGAAGTCAAGTGTGCTGAGGAAACGATCCTTGTGACGTGCACGTAGACCTACACGAATACTAACGTCTTGTCCGTATGGAATGGTTTGCTTCACCCCTCCAAACATTGGACTGATGATGCACTCTATGCAGGTGAATTACTTTTCATCCCTCTCTTTTGGGGTGAACAGTGTAAAGGCAAAAGGAGGTGTGCGTTACGCAGTACAACGGGCTGGGGCTCAGCCACAGAAGCGGAGGGCGCTGTGTGGCCTGCAGATCTCGGGTCTGTTACTGAACTTGTGGTGAAGATCTCAGTGTCTCATTTGGGACTGAAAGCAGACACCATACAGAGCTCTGGGATGCTAAGGAGGCATGTGCTTGGAAACGGCAAAGGGAGGGCTCCACCTGAAACTTCTCCTTCCACCACAGGCTTCAGCCATGCCTCTGGGGAGCTGTGCTCAAGCTGAGGTGGAGGAAAGGAGGAGGAACAGCTCTGGTTAGCCTCTGAGATCTTAAAGCTTAAGTTCACAGGACATATTTAGTCCTCAGGATACAGCTACTTAATGTAGGGTAGAACTGATAGAGTGAATTTTAATATTTCATCTTTGAAGGCTTCTTGAAATGTGGAGAAAAAAAGGCTTGTAAGGAATCTTTATACTTCTTGTATGCAGACTTACTATATTTTTAATCAGTACTGAACATTAAGGAGAGGGGTTTTTGTCTTTTTTAATTTCACTTAATGATTGTATAGTTTAAAGGAACATATTTCTAACTTTGCCTTTTCCTAGAAAATCAAATTTACATAGATGCATATGTATGTGCTGTCCATTAGGTGACATTCCCTAGTAGCTTTTTCCTAGAGAAGTTGCATACATTGAAAAGACATGTAGCAGGAAAATAATTCCACTTTGCTTTGGAAAGCAACTTTTGTAGTGTAGAATCCTATGTTACCATGTTCTTGAAAAGCTTTCTTTTACCTAAAATAAACTTTCTGAAATATCTCTCACCATTTGGGAAGCTTTCAACACGTTGTAGGACAGAGTTCTTTCTTTTTCTCTTCCAATAATGCTTTGCACTGTGCTGTGACTTGAACTTTATTTTCACATGTTGTGGGAGCATCTTAAATTCCTTGCCCATCTATCCTGCTCTCCAAATCCTTGAATCAAAATTAAAGAAAAAAGGGTTCCTACACGTGGGTATGATACAAATACATGCACGTGGTAATTGTTTTATAACAATGGTAGGCAGCAAAACAAAACAGGCTGCAAATGGAGCCTTCTGAAATCATTTCAGTGACAGTACTAGCAAATGCTAGTTTTACAGCAGGTTTACAATAAACTGGTGCAGGTTCAGTTGGTGCGGAGGCAGACCTCTGATACCTATGATATAAAATAATCTTAACAAAATGACAAAAAAAAATTGTTGTGAATTGGATAGGAACTCTTCTAGGGTATATAAATACATAAAAAATAAGAGGTTGGTCTTTGTTATAGCAAACTGTTACAGCTAGCCAACTGCTCAGAAATGGAAGTAGGTTGTACAATGCAGGCATGGCTGTGATGTGTGGTGTGGCAAGGATGCTTAGTTCACCTTCCGTGAATTGAAAAAAAAAACCTGTTGGTTTTAATTTGATTGGTGATAAATGGATTTTTCGCTTTGTGCAGTTATGTTTTTTCTTTTTTTTTCTCGTTGTTTTAGTGAATGCAGTTTATGTTTTCAAAAGCCTGAAACCCAGTCAGAACAATGTTTATGAATTCAGTGGTTCATGTGAGTAATACAAAATATTCCTGCTGAATGGAAGTGCTGTTGTATCTTTCACTGATGAATATTTTTTCATGAAATTTAAGTTTATATTAACCCACATCATGTTCAAAGAGAAAAACTAGTTAAGGGCCTGATCCTATAGTCTCAATTTCTTTGAACCAGGTACTGTATGATTGGGTCTTGATATAGTAACAGTTAATGCTAGAGATTCTTGCGTTCACCTTGAGCAATTATATGGTTTAAAGTTTATGCAGCAAATTATTAGGTTTGGCAATGACTCAGTCGTCAAGATTAGTTTTACACCAAATTGCTTGCAGATACCAAATGACAGGTTTTGTAATGAAAGGTTGCAATTATTTCTAATTTCTTCAATAGTAGTCACAAATCACTGATGCTGATTCTGCCATTTGTACGTGGCTTTCTAAAATAATATCCTGATGTGTCTGCCTTACCAGTCCTTTATTCTGTTCACAAAATTGAATAAATCAAGTAAAGTTACAAGTGTGCAGGAGGAATTTTCAGATAAATTATTGCTGAATGATCAGGGTGGGTGTTCTGCTTTTTGTCAGTACATTTGGTCCATGTTTTTTTTTTTTTATTTTCCATTGCTTGTTGATTATGTTTGTTGTTTTTCCTTCTTCTGAATGATTACAGTGAATTTCAAAAAGGGTAATTAACCATGGTACAGCATTACACTGATGTGATTATTCTGCTCCTAGTTCTGCAGGTAGCATGTTCAGCCCTGGCTCAGGGATCTTTGCATTCTTTGCTACTCAGTACAGTATAAACGCTTTCAGTCTTCCCAAGCTTCTGAAATTATTCAGTACACAGAGGCTTATCATATTGCCAAGCTTATATAATCTCCTTATCAGGGTCAGTCTCACACCAAGTAACATGATGTCTTATCCTTATGCTGTTCTGGCCAATATTAATGTATTCTTTCCAAATAAAACAGCTTCTAATTGCCTAAGCTGCGTGTGAGCTATCATCCACATGGGTACTCCTGCTATTGCAAGTATTTAATGGCTTAGTAATACTATGGGTATGAAAAACACCATATAAAAGAAACTTCGGTCTATTTTATGTCATGTTTCAACAACTTGCTGCAGCAGCGCTAATGTAACTTTCTGATTAATGTTTTTGTTTACGGTGTATGTATAACTGCATTTGACCAAGGACACACAGGCTGGCATTGCCTGTTTGTACATGAAAGGAAGGTTTTGATCCCTGCATGGTCTGAACAACAAAAAGTCAGTAGGTTCACTTACTGTTACAAAATCTAGAGTAAAGACATTTTGGCATTATAGGAAATATTTTTATATTCATATTTTTTGAAGGTAACTTTAGGAACAAAACTGTACTTCCAGAGAAAGCAGCTAAAATCACATGAGCTATGTGCAGTTCTTTTGGTTGAATACTTGTTTCATCTCATCTAAAGTTTTGGTCAAAGCTGTGTTCACAGTTTACGCCTGTTTCGATCAGTACATGGAAGTGGATGGCAGCACTATTCTGGATTGTATGAATATGTGACTACTTTAGTCTGCAGTGTGATCTGGATTTAGATATTCATCTCAAATTCTTTTGCATTTTGGTTACTTGCAGGAAGTAGCACAACTAATGACGCATAATATCATATTGTGGAGTTAAAGCAGTATTTCCTTTGGAGAACACACTGGGAGCTTCCACGTGTGTTTCCAGGAAAACTTCCTCTTTTCTCTGCCCCCAGTTTCAGAATGTTTCTGTTGGGTTTGTTTGCACAGGACATGTATTTTTCTCGATAAAAAGTACAAGTGCAGGTTGTTGCAAGACCCTTCTCTCCTCAGTGCTTCTCTTTCATTCTGACAAGATGTTAGCTTTAGGAAAATGAGTGTCAACAGACAAATAAGGATTTATTCCAACCTTCCTTAACATTTGTTACTAAAAAGAGTGCCAATATCATCCTTGTATAAATTGCAGTGACTCTCTTAGAGTCGAGCTTCTCTCATTTTCAAACAATTCTCAGATGAAGAATAATAGAAAATAAGCCAGCACCAGTGGATGAGCAGTAAAAAAGTTGACTGTCCTCAGTCTGTTTGGGTTTCTTTGTGCTCAGTTTTTATGTTTGCAGATATGGTTATTAGAGAGGGGGTCCATTATACTTGAAATAAATAAAGTAATGTTTCTGGACTGATATAACTTGAAAAAGCTTTAAGCAGTAGTTTTTTGTATATCTTATACGTACACTATGTTTTCTCAACATTTCATAGCTATTCTGTTGAGGGGAAAAAGTACATATGCTTAAGTACAAGGGCTTTAAATCATTAAAAAAAGAGACAAACGGGATATCATTTCTCTGGGATGCAGTTTGTTCTCAAAGATTTGGGATTCTCAAAGGGGACTCATACAGAAAGTCTGAAACACCCAATTCCTTTACATCTGTGACCTTATAAGCAAGTAAGACATTTTGCAGTTGGATGCTGCCTCTGTGGAATAACATTGTCAGAAAACCAGTCAGTAGCCTAAAAATGCCAGTGGTAATCACTGGCAATCAGACTAAAGCAAAACTTTTCTGAGATACAATAATAATAGCAATATGTGCGAAGTATGGTGGTGTAAGCAATCTTCTGGCCATCTAGTGCAATACAATCAATTTTAGGAATGCATTACAGAACATGACTACCTGATGGAAAAATAATCCCTTATGTTGCCTGGGAAGGGGTGGTAGCAAAGCTTTTTTAGCTGAGAATATTCTGGGAAGGCAGCAACCTGGTTTCTTCCTTACTTGCTGCGCACTTGAAATGGCAATTTTACTCCATGGCATCTTGGTGCTATACAGTTAATATGAGACTTGACATTAAATGCAAAATGAGTAGGAAGACGAAACTACTTGCAGATGGGACACATTTGAATGCATAATCACACCAACTTATTATTACCAGGGCTTTGGCTAGGATTTTGGTCCCTTTGGTATTTTTTAATTATTTATTTTTCCCGTTTGCCAGGTGGTTTCTGTTCCCTAATTGCATTTACATGTACTGTGTTCCTGTATGATGTACCAGGCAGCCTCTGTTGATAGTCAGGACTGAGCATGTTTTTCACTGTAGTGCCAAAGGAATGATTTTACACTCAGGGCACTGCCTTATGAGTAAGACTTAAAACTGACAAGAGCTTTAAGTCCAGAGCTATGTTCTTTTTCTTTTACTTAACTTCATTTTTGGGCACTTATGTTCATTTTTAATTCTCTCTGCAGTTTCAAAGAGTTGTTTGTAAAACGCATCTGCTTCTAAGCTGCAGTAAATACAAGCAGTGGTTGAAATGATACCTGTATTCTGAATGCTTTTGAAACTACACAGTAATCAATGGAGACAGAAGTCTCTTTATAAAAACAGAAGTTAGTATTTAAAATCAACTTTTGAAATACTGCAGAATTTTTAATTACTCTTAATTTAATTCTCTTATTTAATTACTTTTCAAATGTTCCCTTAATTTTTGTCAGATAGCCTTGTTCTTATGAATTTGAGTCAGGCAGAAATACAGAGATGTCAGAACAGAACAAAGCAGGAAGCTGGCTGTGTCTTTTCCCATCCCTTTCTTTTGTGTGGTTTCATGCATGAGGATGAACACCCGTCACAGGGCAGAACAGTAAATATTGCAGAATTTTCTCTCTTAAACCTGGATGGTTTTAAACATATTATTTTGCTTGAGACGTTCAATGACGAGAGGACTATGTCTTTCTAATGAGACTTCCTTTTAACACCTTTGCTCATCTCCAGAAAAAGTCATCCAAAAAGCAGTGCTTTTTATTTTTAACTCAGAGATATATCATCTTCCTGAAAGACATGCAGCCTGCAATTAACTTTCTTTCTTTACTTTTTTTTTTGTGTGTGTGTAAGAATCAAACTTTATAGCATACCCTTGACAGCTTGAGTCATTTGATGGGGTCCTTCAAGGTAAAAGGGTCATGAAACATCACAGAAAAAGGAGACTTGTTCAAAAACCCCAGCCCTTAGCCTTTGCTGTAACTACGCTGCTTTTACTTCCCAGGAAGAAACACCATGCTTCAAAACGAAATACTTCTATCATATAGTAATAAACTAGTGTCAAATAGAGAGCAGATATAAAATTGCTCATCAGTTCTGCTCTTTTTCAAGTCTCCACTGGGAAAGATAATTATAAGTTCCATAATGAAACTGTTTTATTTTGTTTGTACCCTACTCTTTGGTCCAATCTCTTCTTCCCAAATCAATTTTATGAGATACTACTAGGAACTTCTGTTTAAGTAATACTTAAAATACCAAGAGAATTTGCCCAGGTGGACTTAATAGCACAATTCTTAGGATGCACCAGATACCGGCTAAAGCAGTAATACTTTGATCTCAAACACTGAACCTTGCAATAGGTCTAATGCTCAACTGTACCACCGGTAGCAATGAAATCTTGATCCCATTGCCATCAGTAGGGACTGGCTGCATTACTGTCAGTGTTCAGGCTCTCAGCTCATCATCGTTATCAGCCATATTGTTGCTTGCTTTTCAAGTGTGATAATGGCTGTTAGCAAAGGGAAACGACATAAAGAAAATCTCTGTGACAACTATGGCAGTTGACCTGAGTTTGTTAATATAAAGAACTACTGATAATAGTTTAAAATAGTTTCCATTTAAAGGATAAAAGTAAGGAGATGAAAAGTATACTAATCTATCATTAAAAGGAAATGAAACTTCAGAAGAACTTTTGGCAGTGCCCCTAGCTCTGTGTATAGCCTTGTTAAAAACATTGATCAGTAAAGGCATAATGGCAGTGATAACAATGGTCAGGTGTGCAGCAAGGTAGTTGAGATAACTAATCTGATTAGAAAACTGGCAGACTATTTGAGGAACATCCGAAATGTTTATGGACTAAGGAATGCCGAGGACCTCGTCAATACAGCGAACTGCATGGACTGGACACCAGGTATGGGTAGGGATTCCAAACGCAAGGTGGATAAGCAACATCTGAAACATGTCTGTCAAAGAGTATGCTTTATATAGGAAGGATAGAAATTTAAGTGATAGGTGATTTTCTGTGGTGATGAATCTGTGGAGTAATACGAAAGAACAGATTGGCTAAGACAAGTGTTTTGGAACTAAAATGGCTCACTTTTGGTTGAACAGTGATGTTATGGAAAAGTACCAGCAGTGAGCTATACAAGCTAAGTTTTGGTTGTGAGCAAAGAACTTTATAAAATAGTTTGACTGAACACTCTGAGAACTGTGTCACTGTAGTAAGGTTTAATGTCCCACATAAAAATGGGTGAAAAACTGAGAAATTAGTGGTGGGATCCAATTTTAACTTGGTGTGAGAATGACTTCTTCAAGTTGGTACAGGAGGAATAAAAGGTGATACTATGTTATGTGTGATTTTTGGTAAGCAGTAAGCACATAATGAAAGCTGTTCAAAGAGGAAAACCTTGACTTGGTTGATTCTTTGACTAATTTCAAATCAAAAAGAAGTATAACAATCTATTCTTGAAAGAAATTAATAGAAGCAGAGAGCTATTCAGTGGAGTCGTACTGCAGAACTCAGGTTCTGGATTAGCTGTCTACTTTTGGTTTAAAAAGTGTTTGAAATTTACTTTTAAAGAAGAGGGAATAAACTTGTAAGGTTTTGAGGGCCAATGTTATGTTAGTCTGGGCAGCCACCTAAAAGAATATTAAGAGTAAAAATATCACTAGAAATTAGGCAAGAAGCTGATGAACAGAGGAAGAGATCTGTCATGGGTAGGAAAATTGCCTAGGAAAAGTGCCGAAGTCAAGATAGCTTAATATGGGAAAGAAACGGAATGTAAACCAATGGTAAATAGTTCCTCATTGATGTTTTTAAAGAAAAGCTGGTGAGAGAAAGTGGGACTTGCCTTTAATACAAATGAGGTTTAGACTGAGGATAATCTAGTTTGGGCCAAAACAGCTGGAGGGGATGAAGAGGGTGGGTGTCAATGAAGTAATGCAGTTCTTAACGAGACTGAAAAGTATAAAAATACAATCTTAGTAAAGCTGAAATGAAAAATATGCATAATATACTTCAACCTGGAAGGGGAGAAGTAGCAGAGAAAAACAAGCGGACAACTCCTTCCAAAAAAACCAAGCACCTAGTACATGAAACTGTTTGCTCTAGTTCCTTTTTATTTTTAATAGATTATTAAAATGGTAAATACGGTGGTGAATAAAAGCATTATTTAGGAAACATATGCATGGTGATAAGGATGGTCCTAGATAACTTTCTGTTGCTCCAGCTTTAATAGTATACAGAGCTTTAAACCAAAAGTTAAAAGAAAGTATTAAAAACGAGGAAACAGAAAGCTCTGGGGATTGATGCGTAATAGGATAACACACCAAAGATAAATTTTGCCACATCTCTCTTTCATATATTAAATTCTCCATGTAAAGGATTTATTGTTTAAACCTGACTTCAGTAAATAATTTCTTATGGGTAATGTACGAAAAATCATGAAGGCTGGGGGCAGAGAGAAGTAAGAGGAAAACTGTGTAAGGTGGCTGAAGAATTCTACAAAAGTGTGTTCCAAAAGTAGAAAATTTTGACTGGATGTAGATTGGAGTTATTTTAAAGGCCAGCTTTGGAATCATTGTTATATAATAACATAGGAATAAAAAGCAGGTACAATATAATTCAATTATCGCAAAGCCCAAAATTATGAAGTCATTGTTATTTAAAGAAATGAGCTTCATAAAGGAGAAATTTGGTGACTGAGGAGTGACTGAAGGGGGAAGGCATTTAATACTACAAAGGATGATGCTATTCTTTTAAAAACTAGTCATAATGTCTTTTGCGAGATCTGAGCTAATCAATTGGAAATGACTACAAAGAGAAGAACCTGAAAATATTTGCACATTACAGAATGAGGGTGAGCTACCGCTGTGATGTGGGTTGAAAAAAAGCAATAGTTATGTGCACCTGAAGAAGTATTCCCAAAAGGGACAGCAAATTGCTAAGGTCACATATGACGGTGCTACATGTCATTTAAATTATTGTGTGCTGTTCTTGCCCCTGTGTCAGTAATATAGTTCCAATAGGAAGAGGTGTAGGAAAAGGCCGCAAGGATTAATGATGGGATGAACCAGAGCACAGAGCAGATTGAAATAGCTTCATTTGTTTAGCCTAGCAAAGTGAAGCAGAAAAGTAGCTTGCTTGCTCTTTACAAGTGTGTTAAAGAAGTGAATGCCAGACAAAACAGCTGCTTAAGAGAAAGGAAAATATTGGCACAAGAACAAATTGTGTTATCACCTGGTCTTAATAGGCATACATTTGGGCTGGAAATGAGAAGATCTCTTAAGGACTGGAGGAGGGAGATGCCAGAAGTGCTGTTTTATAGTAGAAATGGGAGAAAAATGCCAAGGTATTTCTAAGATAAAGTATGATTAATTTATAAACCAGATTCTGTGATGAAGTAGCTTGTGATAGCAGGCAATTAGTTTTGATTTAGGAGGCTCCTTCCTGCCCCGTGTTTGGGATTCATTAAGCAGTCTTCCCACCTGTCTCAGAGTGCATGGTGCACAGGATGGCATGGCAGTGAGAAAGCACCAACAATGGCATTTTTCATCCATGTCGTAAAATCAGGGGTATACCCTTTGAAATTGTTAAAGTTACCAAGGCTGTTCTCTCGAGTTCTGTCTGACTGCTTGCCACCTTGGGAGTTTGCTGTTTGTCTACCTACCATCTATCTCGTAGCAGTTTTGCTGTACCAACAGAATATTTGGCCAGTTCTAGCCTTCTCTATAGAGCACTGAAGAACAACAAAGAATCCAGAGCTCCTCCACTGCGGGAAGGTCTGAATTCCTGTATCTGTTCAGTTGTGGAGTTGCCTCCTAGAGCCCTCTTAAAGTGTCTGCCTCCAGAGGAGTGGACGTGCGGAGTCGGAGGGCAATGGCTGAAGTGCTCTTGGGCTTCACCAGCCCATGCAAGGTGGGGCATCCATTCTGGGAACCACAGCGTGGCAATTCAATAAGACCTGCTGAGCCATGCTGGGACTCAGGCCGGCATGAAAACCAGTCCCAGACAATAGCTGTTGCCAATTCCTTTTTGCAGTTTTCTTCTAGTGAGCTTTCTGGTTTTCTGTGATCACCGGGTAATAGGAAGCCAGCTAAGAATTAATTCACATTGTTGTTGCACATTAGTAATCAGTGCCTGCATCCCTGTTCTGAAGTATATGTGCTTTAACAGTGAATTAAATTACATTTATACAAGAACTGAAAAAAAGCATGAGTGAATGTATCTTACACAAATGACAGCTGATTTTTTTATTGCGTTTAGTAAATTAAAAATATATATGGTGTTGGTAGAATATTTACACAGATGCTACAGCTTCAAGAAAAATAAAACAGAAATGAGGTAATTAAGAATAATATGTCCTTTTTTTTTTTTTAAATTGAGATAGGATATTAATAATGAGAACTGGATCTATAATGGATTTTGTGAGTGAGGTGGGGTAAGAGTTAGATACTGCCTTTAAAAACCCATGCAGTTGGATTGTTTACCAACATATCTTTGTAAGAAATCTTTAAAATAAAGAACCTATCTACCAGAAAGTCTTTTCATGTTTCTTTCTATGAAATTGTCATGAAGCTTTGACTCTAGATAAGGGAATTATAATGAAATAAGGGAAACATTGTTTAGTTGTCAAAACGAATTTGATGTGTGACATGTGTGGGAAGAAAGAAACCACAGAAAATTGGATATTGGCTCCTTGAAATTTATGTATGTAATGTGATGACTGTGGATTGTCTAAAAGAATCTAGCTCTTCATGGTTGGTGGAATCAGCTATTTTACTGACCTTTCTGATTTTATGTTTTATAAAGAGTGTTACTGTTGAGGAAACATAAACAAATACTGCCAGACAGGTGAAGTATTTATCTGTAATCAACTTAATATTCCATGTTTCTGCTTTTTTGCAGTTTTATTATCGTGCTTGCTCGAATTTCCTTGTAAATGAAATGGTAGATTTTAAATAAATGTTTCAGAGTATCCGTGAAACAAAATACTTTTTGCATCAGAAACAGAGTATTGGGTTTTCTTAGATGATTAAGATTCAGTTTTATACAAATAAGAACTACTCAGGTGCCATGCATGGGAATCAAAAATCAAATGTTTTGGTGTACAAATGACTAATGCTATTTCTTCTAATTACTGCTCAGTAGGGTTAAAGTATGCTCACGAGGTTAACGTATGTAATGCTCAGGTATAAAGGCAGATACAGAAATATATTCTCTCTCTCATGTGTATGTATATGTGTGTATATATATATATGAAGAGTCAAAGGATGAATGAACACATTTTAAAATACAGATACGAATTTAAGGCATTGTGCTTCTCTTCTAATAGCCAAGCATTTGCATAATGATGATCATATCAACTTCAAAAGAAATGCATAGAATCCTAAAGTCAGCTTTGACAGCTGTAGCGAAGGGAGCTGTCTCAGTCTTTTGTTTTGCATGTGCCTTTATAGAAAATCCCGGAGTGTGCAATAATGATAGTGCCAACGAGCTTCTGTAGGACAACTTGTTCTCCCAGTAATATGGTACAATTCTGTATAGACTACCGGTGGTTTTTTAAGTTTCTTTCAAATTCTGCACGGTTTTTATAAAACGGCCCAGGGAAATACATGTAATGCTTCGATGCTGGCAAGGCTGAGAAGCTGAAGGGAGGCGGAGGAGAGTTGGGGCTCCAGCCCAGGGTGACAGCGGCGGTGCTGTAAGCAGGGAGCATCATCCCAGGCTAGGCCCCACCGATAGCGGGGGTGCGTAAGCGTGCCCTGACTGAGGGAAGGCCCGTCCTGTGCGGAGCTCTCTCAGCCCCAAGCGGACGGTTTGGCCGCGCGGTGGTCTTGGGAGGCGAAGAGGTGTTAGGAAGGGGCGGAGGCATCATTTTGTCATGCTTTCACAGCTCTGCCAGCGCACGGCACAGTGTGCCGGCTGCTTGTACGCGCTGAGGCTCCTCAGGCGTGCCCTATGCTGCAGTACAAAGGCTCTGCCCTTTTCTCAAAGCAAAGAACCTAAAGATCAAATACACGATGGACCCGAGCACACGTCCCTTTGGAAACATGGAGGGAAAAAATACACTAAGCCAGCCTCTTTAAAAGTTTGAGTTTCTACAATGGACAAAAACACTGGATTTTTGCTTGTTCCAAATAACGGTAGAATCAAACTGTGCCGGCGGAGGGCAGGTGGACTCTGAGGCGAACAGCGTTTTTTCTTTCATTTGCCCAGACAGATTCCACCGTGAATGATTTTCACTGAGGTACTGTTATTTTACGGTAAGTCTGCCAACTTCAGAATGCGTCATCGGGTTCATGATCATGATAAATTATGTCACAGGAAAATGGAAGGAAACACACAAAGCAACAGTAATAGGACAGCTTGCTGGTTACGCCAGTCTAGAACCCATTATAACCCATTTCTTGATTGCATTTTAGGCAAATAATTTCAAAAGCATCTAAGTCAATTAAGAGCTCATTTTGAAAGCATCGTAGGCATTCAGAATTTAAGCCTCTTTGAAAGGTGTTTTTGAAAATGTAGCTGCAGGACAGTTCCATAGCTGCAAGTTGGGGATCACAGCACTTCTTGCAAAGGTGATGTGTGAATAAACATTCTTGAAAAGGAACTGGGGAGGCAGACAGGCTGCATGGGCTGCGGGACTGTGAGTGTTTATTGACGATAAGTCATAGCTTAAGCAGCCCGCACATCTCTCCTGGCTGCTGGTGGGTTATGCCTGGCTCGTATGTTTGGGTTGCCGCAGTTGTTTCCACAGTGGCACAGTGAACTTGATCGAGGAGTAGATCCAGCTGGTAAAGGATAAAATATGTGGTGACTACGTGGCAACACAAATGCCTGTGCTAGCCAGAACGTTGGGTGGCATGTGCAGCAGAAGGAGGTTGCTGGGAAGGAGGGTGGGAGCCAGGTGAGCAGCCTGCTGCCTGCTGAGTGGGAGATCTCAGTCCAGCCTTATTCTCATGTACCTTAAATGTTAATTGAGGACACAGAAGGGTTTTGTTCTAATGTACAAAAAGGATTGAATGTGGGCTCAGGAGAAAACTTGGAGATTTTGATCACTGATTTGCACACAAGTAAAACTGGCCCTCTCACTCACGTATTAAAAAATAGAAGTAAAGTAAAACATGGTGGTGGCCTATGAAAGAGATGATTTAGGAGTCATACTCTCAAGTGTTATATTTCGATTTTTATGAAGAATTTAGAAGGAAAAAAAATGGAACACTGCCTTTAAAGAAGATAGGTATAATTATTTATAAATTTTCTGAGAAGCTTATAGTGTGTCTAGTACAGCATTACTTTTATAATTACTGCTGCCTAATTGTGAGGTAAATCATTGCTGCATTACCCTTTTACATTTGTGATAGGGATACTCATACTTCAGGTTTGTCTTTCCAGGCTTCAGTGGCGGTATACTAAAGATGAATTTCATCTATTCCATGTGACACAGGTTGTTTAACAGGAAAATGTTTTTATTAGAGGAGCTGGGTTAAGGGTCCATCTGGAACCAATTGAATTCTATAATGGCCTAACCTTCTATTTCTAGAGGGAAAGAGGAGGAAAAGCAGGGAAGAAATTCAGGCTAACAGTGTAGTTCTGCAATGTGAATTTAAGAACATTCCCCTCCACACCCTCCAGCCTCTTGTTCCTGGGCTCTTGCTGTAATTTGCCACATCCTCAGCTTTGTGCATACAGACCCTTCTATGACTTCCTGTAAATTAGACTGTTCAAATAACTGCTCTTAACAGTCTTCATCCAAAAAGAATGGGGGGAGCACCTAAATAGAACAAATGAGGGAAAAGCAAATTATGCGGTGGGAGAGGAAATGAACATGGGTCTATGAGAGGAGACTGGGAAGACAAGTTGCTCCTCGAGCCATTATCCCTTGAGCCAGTCATCACTAAAAGCCTATATGTCATGTAACTAAGACTCGGTCGTAGGCTTTGATGCTCAACAGCCCTCCTTAGATTACCAAAGTATCCCCGTGTACCTCCCAGGACTGCATGCGAGGGCTCTGTCAATATATGAAGTTCTGTAAAAATACAAGACTACATATTGCAGCCTGATTCAAAGTCCAGTGAAGATCCCAGATGTCTTTCCTTTATTGCAAATGGTTTTGGACAGAACCTGTACGTTGTGTTTCCACATCAGATGGTAGGAATTCTGCCCGTCATGTGGTACAAATCAGGCTGAGTTTATTTAAAAAAAAAAAAAAGGAATGGAGAGTTGCAGTAACACTATCTGCAGTTGCAGGTATATCTTTAAAGCACTTTTTTAATATTAGAAATACACTGAGGCAGCATTTGCTTGATGCTGTGTTGTTTATAAGCCACAAACTTACCAAGGTTGCCATTTTGTAAACCTGTTCTCATAGTCAGACGCCATGTTAAGCAATTTCTTTCTCAAATGCAGACAGCCTGAAAGAAAGCAAATTATTGCTAGTTGTCCAGGACAAAAAGGGTTATGGTACATACATTAATATACATCATGGGACTCTGAACTTTTTTGATTGTGTTGTTTGTTTATTTTCAAATAAGATTGTGTAAGAGTCATCATTGATGTATCACTGTGTTAGCTTATGCAGTTTTAGCAGCATAAAATAAGGTCTCTGCCCAAACCACCTTAAAACGTTTTTAGTAAGCTATATAGAAAAAAATGTCTCCAAGAAGAAAGTGCATTTCCTTTTAGAAGGTGACAATTGAAAACATTTTACTTCTAACTCATATTGTACTATTAGCTCATGTCTCATATATTAACTATGTGAGGGTAGACTGATGGCAAAATGTAGAAAAAAATATTACCTTGATAATCAAAACAAACAGCTGTGAACTCTGAAGCTGTGAATTTTCTGTAGCTTATGTTCCATAGCGCCATATCCTTGACAAAAACATTATAGGCAAGAGTATGGCTAGAGGAAATTAATGTAAAAAGTGTTGATTATATAATATTGGTGAATGTCTTTGTGTATGCGTTTGGGGAGACAACAACTGTGTGGCTCACTTGTAACCCCATCTGCTTAAGTGCACTGCACAGTTGTTTGAAAAACCTTATAAAAAAGATAAAATCCTGAGTGCAAAAAACTAAAAATTCATCTATATTGAGAAAGTGTAGCCAATTGATTATTCAGCTGGCAAAATGGAAATTTCAAGTTGCATAGACAGCTAATTGTGGCCTGCCTATGGAATGACAGGTCTATAATTTTTAGTTTTGTGCACATTCAAAGCCAGTCACCTTGACACTTAACAGTCCATTATCTGCCGGCCACCGACCATATGATGATATTCAAAGAGTGACAGGTCTTTTCCATTACAGAATGATAAAATGCACTATGCTTTATTTGGATAAAGCTGTCTTCACAGACAGAACAAACCAGGTGCTTATCTGATCTTTGCACGCAACAATGACATTGGGACACCTTTTACTCCACAGGGCTAACCCTTTTTTGTTGTCTTTGTTGTTCTTTGGGGATAAAGATGAGGGAAATTGGTATCCCCAGCATTGTTTCCTAGGAGAACAGGTAAACTGGTATTCGTATCTATTTCTTTCAGTATTAAATAAGATAGATTGCAGGAAGCATTGGGACTCACGTCATGCAACTACATGATTCATAACCTAGGAATAAATGTTTATTATTACTATTATTAATAACATCAATTGTTGTATTTTCAGCGTGAATACATAGCAAGGTCAGAAAACGTGTCCCAGGATACTTGTGACCAAATAAAAATCAACGACCCACCACAAATCAGGCTGAGAGCTAGCATTTAATTCAAACTCAAACAAGGGGTTGGATGCAGCCAGGGATTCTGTGAGTTCTACTGCACCTTCCTTGAATGTGGTGAATCTGTCTGCGGCTCTTGCTGGGCTGAGACAAGAACACAGGATAACAACCTTCTCTCTTTGTGGGGAAGACCTAGCTTGAAGACGAGGTGGTGTGATGGTGCTTCCTTCCAAGGCACTGTTTTTTTAGGGTAGGGCATTCCCTGGCTGAGCGTATCCCCAGGGTGTTGGAGTATCTACAGAGGAACATAAAGCAGTATTCTGTGCCAAAAACTTAAGTCATGATAGACAGAGATAGACATGATAGACAGTCTCAGACCTTGCTGTGAAGGGAAGGCTATGCCTTGGAACACTACAAGCATTTTGAGTGCCGGAGCGTGCAGTTTTCAGGAGCCTCGTTAGAGATGGGCCCCAGCCAAAGCCATAAACTCTGCTTTGGCCTCAGCACTAGTTTCTGTACTGAATAGTTCTCATTGAATTGGTTTTGTTTATTTATTTATTTCTAAATGTGAAGTTTTAGTTATAAATTCAGAATAGAAAAAAAAATTAATATTTCTGAAGTTTTATCAAGACTCAGTATTGTTTTTCTTTGCCTCTTCCAATTCCTAGGGATATCAGTGCAGATTCTCACTGATTCACTGTGTGCTGGAGCAAGTGGTATAGGAGTAACCATACAGAACATTGAAAGAGAGAAGTTTTATCATTTTAGGATGATCTTAAAATGATAACAATCCTGTGATTTGCAAACCAATTTCTTGAGCAATTAGACTTAGCGATAGTAACCTTTGCTACTAGAAAACACAATCTATAGATTTTCGAAATAATACACAGCTGCCATTTCAGTGTTAAACGTTATTCCTCTGGCTCCTTGCTCATTCAGTAATGAGTGAAGATAAATCTACAATATTTGTGATTTTTTTCCGTAAGAATTGCAGTTCATATGCAAATGTACGATCTCCTATGTGTATGTACAATCTCCTATACATACATACTGTGTATATACAGTGTATTAGATGTATTTATAGCTCTGGAGGAAAGGCTAATGAAGAGAGCATACTCTGAAGTGAACAGTCACGCGACTTCATTTGTTCCCTACATGCTGCAATAATACTAATAATACTACACCTTTTACTCTACAGAATGGCTTGTACTTGGGGAATTGTGTTTCATCCAATTTTCTTGAAAATAATGAACAAGTTCCCTCAGGTTTATTGGCACTACCTTGTGCACACTTTTTTGGTGTAAATTATTTATTCTACTAATTTAACAGCAAACAGTCCTGGATAGTGAGCTTAGTGAGGCAATTTCATATATATTGGTTGTAGGTTAATTATTTAGGGATTGAGATATCTCTGGTAATGCCAAATAAGTACAGACCTAATCAGAGAAAGCAATTGAATGCGGCTAGGTTTTCCAAATCTCAGATTGTGCAACCATTATATGATGGTCATTAAGTTTGGTGTGTTATTGCAAAAGAACACGAATGTGTTTTGAGGTAGTCCACGCATTAACCCTTATGGTTCCTGTCATTTCCCAGGCGATCGGTTCTGATCACTCAGACCCAGCTAAGCAGAATACTTGTATCTACATATTCTGTTATTGTGGAAATTGAGATAGTTAAGGATGTTACTGGATATGCATCTGATGGGATAGCGTAACGGTTTGGGGGCTGATGAAATACGGATGCTGAAGAATCAACGGATAAATCATATTTAGCAACTAAAATAAACATCCTCTGTTTTTTGAAAGGTGTTGTGCAGTCACGGAGAGGACATTGCTTAACTGTTATAATTTTCACAACTTTATAGAAAGATGTTGGTGCTAATAGACTAAAAAACATTAAACATCTTGAGTCCTATGTAGCATCACTATCCAGTGTCAGTTAAACGAAAATACCTATTTTTTTTTAAATCAATGAGTTAAAAATATTCTTAATCGGCATGAGGGTTTTTTCAGCTGACATAAAATGAGTTAGGCAGCTCATTTGAGAGGATTGTAATCTCTGAGCAGAACCTGGGAAGATGATGAATGAAAAGGAGCGTGATGAGAAATCATTAAGGAATGTTTGGTGTTTAGAAAATGTTGATGCTGGGACAAAGTTGTTTCCATTCTGTCATCTTTATTTCTACAACGAAGTTAGTGCTCTGTGCTGTGTTGTGCTTTATTTCTTAAATGGCCCTCAAATCAGGGCCAGAAGGAAGGGCTAGTAACTCTTTATCTTATGTCCATGTTTTAGCATCTCTTCAGTAGCATCGGGGCGGGGGTGGAGGGTTGGTCTGTTTTTCAAAACCACCAGTGCAAGTAATCTGTTCTGCGGGGCATTGTTTTGGTAGGGTTTGGACACAATCTATCTCTTGGGTGCGGATTCCTTTTTAATGTTAAATATAAACAAGTTCCTAAAACATGACTTGAAGTTACAGTAGGTTGGGGGGAGAAGATTTGAGATGATCCCTTTTTATCTAAAGCAGTTCATTCCACAGGTTTAGGTCAGCCTTCATGGAAATGTTTGCTGCCTTCCCTATGAGCCCTGCTGTGTTCTTTAAGGATCCATTTTGCTGGAGGAGGAAAGTTGTTCATTGCAAAGCTTTAGTATTCACGGGCTTTCCAGTGTAGAGGGTAGAGGACATGATGGTGAGATCACGATTGTTTGCATTGTTGAAGGGATGTACTGAAGTGTTCTGCACTAATTGGATTTTCTTTAGCACGAAAGCCTTCATGCCAGATGTATTGCACTGGTAAGAGAGATGAATAACTGAAGCCAGATCATTAACAAGCACGATAGGATGGAGTCACTTAGCAGAAGATTGAAGGAAGCCTCATTTGTTGCCATGTAAGGGCATTACACTAGCAAGGATTTCAAGAGTACAGCTAAATATGTTTCCCATTTCCCACTCACTTGATCTGAGATGCATCCTAACAATATTTTACCCTATTTTACTACGTAAAAATAAATACCATCCTCCGATGAGGATGAAAAGCTTGGATGTATCACCTGTCCTCTGGTAGGAAGACATGCTAATCTGCTGAGTTCTCCAGTTGCTATGGGATTTTTGCTTTTGTAAGGAGAGAGCTAATAAAACTCATGATCAGTGGAAGAAGGTAGGAGAATCTTGGATAGTATTTTAATGACGAAGTTGCTTCAGGGAAGCAAGGAGGAGACTAGGGGCTGGAGTCTAATGCTAGTCCATGGCTACCTTCTGAAAAGAAGTCTAGAAGATGGATGTTAAAATCTGTCCAAGGTTCTAATGAAGCTATGGACTGGAGTGAAGAGCTTAGGGATCATTCAGCAACTTATATTTTATGGAACTATGGAAACTGAAAATTAAAAACATGAAAGGAAGACTGTAATAGTTGTAAGAGTGTATGAGGAATGTTGGCAAAAGTATGAAATAAAGCGTATACAGCTGTGTTAAGAAAAATACTTAACTCCATTTTAAATGCCATGAGTCATTAGGATGTTTCAAAAGGCAAGAACCAGAATGGTTTGGTTTTCCAGAAAAAAAAAAAAAAAAGGAAAAAAAAAAAGAAGAAGGAAAACTGTCTCAGTTAATCGTAAACTGTTTTTAATTATAGGAGTATACTGCACTTCTGCTTAGGGGAAGTCCCTGTGCTCTTAAATCCACCAGCTTAGAATCGTGCAGGTACACATGGAAATGGAAACACAGCTAATCAAAGGCTTCAGAGTTACACGGGGTGAGTGTAGGAAGGTTGGAAAGGGAATTGTGGAGGATTTGGGACAATTGGGCCTATGCTAGTTCTTGTTATTTTAGAGTCTTATTTTGTTAAGACAAGGTGCCAAAGACAAGTAATAAAAATGACTTTTTCATAATTCAAGAATTATATGAGCTGGTAGGCTGGAAGAAAAGAAAGAAAATCTCTTCATGTTTGGGCAGTACAGCTATTTTTCCTATAAAGCTGAGCACATGTAGAAAACTGAGCTGTGCAGTGTAATTAAAATTGAGGAATACTGCATCTAATGTAGTGATGCTAGTCTGACCAGTGAGTGAGAGTAATACATGAAAGACACAACTTTGTGAAATGAATGGTTTCCTGGATGTGATAAACCACTTGTTCTTTCAGTGCGAGACAGAAAAATGGATACAGACTTAGTGAGCTGTGATGGATGGGTCTTTAAAAGCCTCCCAGTTTTGGGAAAAAATAAATATTTATTTTACTAACCTAGATGGAGATGCTCTAGCCAGTCCAGTGTTTAAATTTATGCCTGTATTACACATCTTAGAGTTCTGTAAAGAGCTACCTGAAATGGCTGTAAATGAGTAAGCCGGGTAGTGGAAACAGTCATAGTAAGGAACTCAACAAGCCCAACTTTATCCTGTTTAAGAAAACCCAGTTTTGAATTCTTCATTTTCCTTTTCTGTTTGTACATGTTAAATTATCAGTGCAGGATGCAGGGAAATTAACAGATTATAAGGGTGCATTTTTGTTGGATGTGACACCACACATCCAGTGTGTTGAATATGATGCCACTGGGTGAATATTCAGTAACAAAGCACTGGATCCCACCCTGTCAGGTTCCTTGTTTCTGCTTTGCTGATCTGAGCTGAGATGCTTGCTGTAATATGACATGAGGTGCAGCACTGTATTTCTAGCAGCAGGCTTGTTCATCTGCTCGCAGATGGAGTTCCCCCTTCTCTTTGTGGCATGGACTAGGTGTTTTGAGGAGAGAATACTGTAGACAGGCACAACAGTCAGGATTTTAATCGTTTTCCTAACAAAACTCAATGAAAGTCTTCAGAAAGTTGACATAGCTTGTCTGCTAGGCTTTCTGCAGTAGTTGTTTTTTATTTCTGCCATGAAGCAGTTCTAAAATGTAGTGCAAACCAGTAGGAATGACTGTGCAAAAGGTGTGTGATGCTTTCCATTGTTTTACTGAGCTGTTTCCCAGTTTACCTCCTGCCTAGTGGCATGGAGATACAGCTCAGCCCATTTGCGTGAGAAGGAGAGCACAGGACTGGTCTGGATACAATCAAAGTAATCATAGAAACTTGAAATAAGAACACCTGACAGATTCAGAGTTTCCTGGGTGGAATATAGCCTTTGAAAGTCTCCCAAGAGAGTTACATTTTGTATTTCAGTGACATGTCTTTCAATGAGTCTTCCGATTTTAACATTGTTCTTTAGTATGAAATGCTAAATGGACAATCCACCTGCCTGTTTCACAAGTAGGTCAGCATTTGATAACTGCATTAAAATTGGCCTTTCCTAAATCCTCTCTCTCACTGCAATCTTTGCCGTCCCTCTCAATTTTCCTATGTTCTAATGCTCCACTGTGGAGAAAACGTTGAGTCCTTTGAGATTATTTCCAAACTGTCACCCACAGTGAAGCTATTTTGTTTTTGTTTTGGATTGCTTCTTCCTCAAAAGCTTGTGAATAGGTATCACAGATATGATGCCACGTGGGAAAGACTTTTTTTTTTCATGCTCATGCAAAATTCTGTCTTTTTTCTATTATCCTGAAAAAAAATCCCAACATTTTGGGCTTGTGAATAAAGAATATATTCATGGGCTTAAAGAATATATTCAAAATATTTAAATGTATTTGTAATCTAATTCTCAAGCCTAACATCCAGTTCATTTTCAATGTGGCCTATCACTTCTGGTGTGACATTACTGAAAACCTGCTGATTAAAGCCAGCTCTCTTATGCATACTTTACCTCTGTGACCTCTAAGTAGCTTGAAACCATTTGAACTCCGTCTAAATTGGATCCCCCTGGTTGTAAGTGTTACTGCATGTCAGTTCTGTGTCAGTTGGATGGAAATCTTGCTGTAGAGGATGAAAGTTCACAGCTCACTATTAATCTACTGGGCAAACTACATCTAATGCCTTCAGTTTTCTTGAAATACAGCTGCTGATGACCTCTGACAGGTAAAACACAATATAGGATTTTCTAATATTCATTTTTAGTATAGGTATTTAAAAAGTATCATGTATCCTTCTTCTGTACCAAATAAAGAAGAGACAAAATTAAGAGTAGTGACGAGTAGGCGATCGGAAATGGAGACTTCTGTTAATAGAATATGTCTGAGTCCATTACTACATAGTTGTCTTGTTCTCAAAACAGAACGTGCAAATTCTGGCTTCAGTAAAGGAAGCTGTGTACTGCTGAGCTACTGGCTGTGATTCCCCTGATGTCTGTAGGACGAAACGTTCAAACTGGTGTGTGAAGAGGAGCTTAACAAAGGAAAAAAAAAAATCCTGAACCTGCATGGCTTCTGGAGCAAGCAGCATAAATCATTGCATGCTGGTGGAGTCTAGCCTTAACTCGCAAATAAGAACTAATAATTTAGCACCAGAAACTGTTTACAAGAGAATCTGTATAGAGTTGTGTAAACTGGGTGACACCATTACCAACGTCTCTGTTACAGTGCAACACCTTTGCTCTGTCAGCGTTAGGGAGTCTTAAATTGTAAGTACATTACATTTGGGTTTGCTTTTGAAGTGACCTTTTTTGTACAGAGAATTCCAAGCTAAAGCAAAAGTTTAATAGGTGCAGGTTTGTAAGTTTGCAACTTGATCTCACTTTTGTTTAAACTAATGGTAAAACCTCTGCCTCTTTCAGTAGGAGCAAGATTTAAATATTTAGTTAGCATCTGAAAGGAAGCTGATCTTGTATTCCTTGCAAATCCCAGATTGTCTCTGAAAACAAGTGGGGTTTGGCAGGAGGAAAGAAGTGTCTTAGATTAAGCGCTGGTTTATGGTGGGATAATGATGACACTGGGAGGGACACTTTTAAGGCACTAGACATGAATCAGATTCAAATTTCTCAAAGCCATGTACCAGTCCTGTTGCCTTAAAGTGTGCTTTTGCTAGGTCTGAACGGAGCCTTGGCTGTTAGAGAAACCTATGTTTAAAAGGAAAATGTAGTCTGTGGAGTGTGTTCCTATTTTATAGTATCTTTTGAGCCCTTTCAACTCCCCTTACTCTGTAGCTACAAGTGTGTCGTTACAAAGCATTGTAATTCGGTAAGTCAGATAAAGTATCTCATGTGACAACTCTTTCCCATCCTCATTCCCTCTCAGGGAAGAACAAAACAACAGTAATAAACCAGTAAAGGTATGGCTTGGGCTGTTTTAAGACACTGTCTCGCGGATCACTTCTTGGACAGTTTAAGAGCATGTTTTTATGTGGTTTCCATTTTGAAATCCAGATTTTTTAAAATCCTGAGAGCCTGACTCCTTTTTCTGTGAGTCACACAAAGAAATAAGTTTTTGGTTCTAACATGTGGAGAATCCAGAGTCCAAAACCTTGGAGTTCTCTCCTGCCAGAGGCTCTAACACCTGCTATCAAAAGGGAGCAGCAGAGCTCCCTGTGGTGCGGTGTTCTGGTCACTCGTGTGCGGGAGAACAGAGCTACTTCAGTGGCAGTGCCGCTGAGCTTTCTTGTAAACCTGCGCACACATTCTGATGTGAATATAATGTAACAGCATAAGCACTCTTACAACAGTGTAGCAACAACAAAATGTAAGAAAAAAAAGTTAAGCAGCTTGCAGACTGTGGCAGTCTTGTGGTTTGTGAGCTTTTAATCATTGATTTTTGCTTTGTTAATTTGGCAGTATTGAACGTAGGTAACTAGCGTTCTGATCCAACAAGTATTTGGGAAAGAGCACCCCGATGAAAATCCATCAGAAGATGAGTGAATGTTGGAAAATGACCTGTGCACAGTTACTCAGATTCTGAACTGAAAGTACTAAAGCGTGAACTGACAATTATGATCTCTTCCTTTACTGTTTTTGGCTCACGTTATTAATTAAAACAGAGAACTCCAGATAGGAAGAATAATTTACCCCCTGAAGAACTTGCATATATGTTAATTTTCTTTTTAAGTTGATAGTATACCATAGGTAACTTACATTGGAAAGAATAGGAAGTGTTACTGAAACCAACAACGAGGGATTAGGTAGTACGGTTTAATAGGCTTTGTTGTATATGAAATGGCTGGTTAACAGCTTGTTCTAAATAGGAAAGCATAATTGTCAGACTACTAGTTTATCTTGCATCTCGGTAGACACATCAGCTAGTCTCAGAATGTTTTCCATCCAGATTTGTTTTAGAAACTGTAGAGTTTTGTAGGTTTAGCCCCATACTGGACATGCCACTGGCCTTGTGGAGAGTTGGGATCTGAATCCCATCTTTTTCCTTCGTATTTTCCTTTGTCTTTTTTATGTTTTTAATTTTTTCTCTTCATTTCTCCTTTTCAGAAGTGAGACATCTCAATGGACACATCATTGTGACAGTGAGGGTGCTCCAAAGAGACACTGTGACTCTGCTTCTCTCAGCCACTGTCAAAGGCTATGTGCAGATCTGAAAGCACAACAGGGATCAATGGGAATCCAATGTGGACAAAAAGGTACCCTGGTTAAATTCAAAACGAGTTTTATAAACTGATTTTAGAAACTGTTTTTCTTTTAAAACATATCTTTTAAACAAGATCACAGTTTTGAATTTGTAGTAATGACATCACAAAAGATAGAACTGCGGCCAATATTTCTGATAGGGAAAAAATATATAAATGGTAAATTTATACTACCCTGACAGAAGAAGTCTTCTCAAGTGCAGAATTTGGATTAACAGTAACTGACTGAAAAAATGACTTTTTAACGCACAGATTTTAAGATCACCTTATGGGAAAAGATGATATTAAAACCCATGGAAATCATGCATAGATTACTTTTGAAACTCGCATGCATTACCAGTAAGTCCTCTCTAGATTCCATTTACCCTTTTTCTACTAAGCTTCCTATCTGTATATCCCCCAATAGAAAGAAATCTTCTAGACATTTACTAGCACAACTTTCTAATTAGGTTTATTGATAATTAATCTCTGTAAGTCCATGTGCAAAAACATCTCATTATCATTCTTTTAAAGCATGATATAGGGTGTTTGTTTGTAGATCTTTTTCCATTTCATGTTTTCTGCTCTGTGCATGTTATGGTGAGATTGTGGGTATAGCTTAGTTAAATTTTCAAATCAGTCTGTGCTTTAAAGAAATTAGTGCTTGATATATACGGCTGCATTGATGCTGACATTTGCCTTTTGTACATAAAGATATTATGACTGTAAGAAATATTTTGACACAAATATTTTCATTTACAATGGCACATTTTTTTATCATTTCTGTGTCTCTTTTTTCCCTTGTTACTTTCCGATTCTTGTCCAAGCACACTGCTAAGTGGCAGGAGGAATAACATATAGCTTGCAGACCATCATCTGCATTCCCTTTGCATTAGGTGTAACACTGGCATGAAAATCAGAGCCCTTGCTCCAATTTTTCCAGCTGTCTCTGTGTCCCTGTGATCTTTTTGTACAAATTTTCTGGCAAATCTTTGAATATGCAAGCTTATGTCCCTTTCTTGAGAGTACACATGTTCCTGTCTCAAAACATGGGTACAACTGAACAGAATCTTTATTGCTTTTTTTTTTCTTTTTTTTTTTTTTTTTCCCAGTACTTCAAGTGTGTTTAGTGATCTAAGCAAGTCCTTAAAACATGTATCTTCCTCCTGTGTCCTCTTGTTCCCAGATTTCTATGTTTGTCTGGTTTGTTTTCATTCAAAATGTATGAATAAAGCGGTATCAGGATCTTTCCACTGCCATCTTCAGGTCTTTATTTATAGAATGCTTTCACAGCTTCAGGAATTGTTAACTTTTAGGCAATAAATGTCATCTTACTTCTGAGGTTACATTTGTTTTATTTTCCTTAGCAATATTATTGCTTTAAAACTGTAATATGTTTTCTATTTTGGTCTTTTTCTGTTGCCCCAAGGGACTTGAGCTATTACTAGGATTTGCATTGGCCGTGGTGCTGTTCTTATTCTGCACATGGTTATGGGTAGACAGGCGAGAATGCCAGGGCCAAACATGGTATTCTATTGGAAGAGCTTGTGCCAAGATTCAGGCTTGAACAATTTGGAAGAGACATGATGTCACTGTCTCCATAAAGTGAATTTGGACAGGAATATTGCATTGTATTTTGGGTATGTGTTTCAAAAATAACAATGAAAATAACATCTTGTATGTTTCCTTAATTTCTGCATTTAGTCTCTGGTTTCACAGTCCTTGCCCTGCGTTTCTTGTGTCCTAGTAATATTTCTGTTTCATTATTTTTCAAGCAGAGTTTGATGACACCGATTTAGCAGTTTCTCACAGTTCACTGCCTCAGTTTTCATCAAATTATACTTCTAGTTATACTAGACACCTTCATCATCAATTTCCATATGCCTCAAAGACATGCAGGGGCCAGTTTGCCAACACTGAACTCAAATGCTAGACAATAACTGGAATAGAGGATTTTTTTTCCTGGGGCGTCTGAGTGTAGAATCCAACAGTATAGGATCCTTCAGTAGTGAACAAGCAGTTTCAGCCTGCATGCATTCAAAATCTAGACAATAACTGCTATTCAATATTGATTTTAAAACATCGAATCAAGTGACAAAAATGATCATTAATCAGAGATTGTACCTTAAGATCTTGTCTGTTTCTTTCCAGAAACCTATCTTACATTAAACAGACCTGTGTGTGAATTCAAGCTTCGCTCTTTCACCATAGAATTTGGGCTTCATAAGCATCTTGCATACCACAGAATTTGATAATTAGGGTAGTTAACACATAATGAAGACTTTGGCTTCAGGCTCTAGGTTTACATGTGCTTTCAGATCAACAGTGTTGTTGGGGACATTCAAAGTGATGAGACTCCTGAAAACATGAAAATCTTTTCCTTCCTTAAGGAAATCTTGTTCTTAGCTTCATTCTCAAATTGGAAAAGATCTTCGTATTGGAATGCCTGTCCCCTTTTAAGGCTTTTCATTATAATTATCCTACAGTTCCCTACAATTTTCTGTAAAGGGAACACACTCCTGGCCCAAAAGTAATTTGGAGTCCATAAACTGGAACTAGAAGTAGGTGTGCTGGAGATTATGGCTGTAACTGCTGTCAAAAATGTAAGTTAATTATGCAAGGCATGAAGTGAAGCTCTGGTGTTTATTTGTTTAGATGTAAAGAGGTTAACTCTGAGTAACCGTTGACAAAAGTCATCAGCAACAGCTGAATTAGCAGTTGGATCTGTAGTTTTAAAAAGAAAAATTCAAGATAGCCTAGGAGTGATATTCTCTTTTCAGCATTGCCATGTAGATTTCTTTGTTTGCACTGTGAGCTAAGGTCTGTTTCAGTCTTGCAATTTGCTTTCCATGTGGAATTTTGACTGATGTCGAGAATTTCATAGGTAGCTTTCAGTGCAATAGGGACCTTCTCTCAGAAACAGAGAATGATTTTTCTCCATCTACCGAGTTTCCACTCGTGAAGTCTGTAATTTGCAAAGTGCACTTCATGTGATATAAACCCACTTCACTACATGTTGTCTCTGAAATCAGAAGGACATGAGTAGAGGGACGGTGTAGTTAGGAAGCTTTCTGATATTGCCTTGACTACTCAAAACTCCTGGGTATGAAGTTCATCTTACATCTCTGAACAGAAATGTATTGTGGACAGTCTGCCACAGGATGAAGCGATGTATGTGATGAAAAGGGACAGCAGTTGTTGAGTAAGCGAAAGTTCAAGCAGAAGAGAGGTTCATAATTCTCTCTACTGTAGTAGTGAATGCCTGTTTCCTGCCAGAACTTGAAGTTTGGGAATTATTTGGTACAATGAGCTTTGAGTGGCTGAACTGCAGTAGGAAAAAAGTGAAGACTTTCTGATGCATTGGCCTTGGCTGAGTACATTGTAGACCAATTAACTGATAAAAAGATCACTTGAAAAAAAGGCATCTACCTTCTCCTAAACAGGCAAATCAATACGCAACAAATAGGGTGTTTGACCACCTCACATTACTTTCCTTATTCACTGCCACAGCTTGTTGACCAGAAGGTGAACACCAAAAACTTTTCCTTGTAGCGTGTCCCGAGCCTTCGCTATGTGGGAGCAAACCTAAATGTTCCTGCAGTAATATCTTTGTAATAACTGCCATGCATCAAACAGTACTTGCATCTTTATGTACATACAAAGCTGAAGTCACTGCCTGCTCTGTTATGAAGGAATAAATCACCCAGACATCCTTCTCAATTTGAAAAATTTCAACCCCCCCCAAACCTAATAGGTACCTTGACTAGCAGTTAAACTGGGAGATTTTAGAAGGGCAAATGATTCACCTACAGCTTTTTTGCATCATTTTTTATTTCTACAGAGAGCAAGTAGGAAAGTTCCAATCAAATATTTAATTTAATTTAATAGGGGCAAGGCGGCAGACAACCATTATCCTGTGACAATGTTCTGGTCCATCGAATATAAAAAGAATGCCCAGAGGACAACTGATGATATTTCCTTCAGTAGTCTTACTTGATGCTCTATCAGCATTATAATGATGTGTTCCTCTCTGTCTGCAGCTTTCTGACAGAAGGCTTCAGTTTCACTTCCTTAAGAGAATTGTCCTTTTTCTGAAAAAGCTGGTGCGCTTCTGTGGAGAGGCCATGGTTTCTTCCTGAGGATGTAGCATTCGCTGGAGTGCTGAACTGGTTAGTGTATGGGCCCCTATTGCGAGAGAAAAAGTCAGATAAAAGAAATGGTAACAGCAGAGACTACAAAAATCTAAAGCCAAGGAGTACTGTATTTTTTTAATTCAATTTTTAGGGTTTAATTTTTTGCTAGTTCTATTCTCTGATTTTCTATGTGAAAGTAACTCCAAGTGATAAAAGAACAATTTGTATCTTCAAAGTTCGAATCCTGGCTTTGTTTGGTTGGTTTCATTTTATATCTGATACTGTGTTCTTCTGTTGTATGCCTGCTGTTGTTGGCCAGCATGCACACCAAATACTTGGTGACTTTCAGGCTACAAATGGAGAAGGAGAGCAGTAGAGAACTTTTCATCTATCCGGCTACATTGTGCAAATTTGAAAAGTAGTATTTGCTCAGTGGGGCATAAAGGCTAAACTAAGGTGGTGTTCTCCAATTGTCTTCTGTTCCATAGTTACTGGAGAATTGTTGCTTCAATGAGGGGAACAAGCCCGTTAAAAATACAGTTTTTGGCAGAATTGCAGTGGCATGTGGTGAAATATGCTCAGTCTAGTGACTTCAGTGTAGGCTGCCACCAGTGGATGTCCGCTGGATCAGTCTCTGCTTTCTTAAAATATATATTGTCTAGCACTGTAGGTAATTTACTAGTGCACCACCATGGCCCAGTCTCTGAACTTGAGTTCTCTCTGCAATACAAATGAGAATCCTTATTGCTGTTGTCTTAAACTGGCCAAAAATCCAGGTAATGCATGTATTGAAACAAAACCAAACAAACAAAAAAGGAAAAAAAAAAAAAAGGCAAGAACAAACAAACAAAAAGGTTACAAAAAATCCCTCTGATACTGTGTCCAGACTCAAAGATAATGTGGATCAGTGGCCTTTTTCTGAAACTGTAACATAGTGTGCGTCCACCTTGCTCCTGTACTGCTGACTGAAGTGCCCTGTGTTATGGTAGTGAAAGCTTTCAAGAGACTGTTGTGAACTGGGCTGGGGAAACTGAACTGCTTTAAAAGCCTATTTGGAAGGAGGCTTTTTTAAAAACATTTTTTTTTTCTTACATGGTTTGTGTCCTTAAAGAATGGGAGCAAAAAATAAATGGTAAAGGAGTGGAGAGGTTGTGGAAACAACCTCAAAGTAGCACTGTCAATCATTTTATACTGTGAAACATGGGCTTGTAATCAGGTCTTGCCTCCTTGGGTCAGACGTTGGAATATTCTTGAGATACCTTACTTTGCGAGTAGCTTCAACACGTGACATGCAGCAAATCATGGAGCACAATAAGGCACCACATGATATAGTACATCCTAACCAGGTAGGACCTGTGTCAGGCTAATACTGTAATCACAGACCAATGTCATGATGTGCAGTTGGAAAGTTGTGTGTGTTTTTGTTTTTTTCTTTTCTATGTAAAAGATTAAAAGGTGTCCACTGATATTTAGGGAAGATTTGTCCCAAAGTGAAAATCAAAGTGAGACAGGCTTCCCTAGTTCACTCTGAACTGCTCTGTGTGTATCTCAAAAGTTTATAGCTTTTTCTTGTGCTTGGCAGAAACTGGAGATGATAATACCTATGAAATTACTATCAGAGATTGCATGACAGGTTTTGGAGAATCTATATGCTTTTCATGACACTGTAGTATTTCAAAATTTTTAACATGCATCAACTGTATCTGTGCATTTGATGATACTTGCCTTGGATTTGTAAAAGTGAAAGAACGAAATCCAGAGCAAACTCCGAACATGACTGAAGTTTCGTGTATAATACACACTTGAAACGTTATGAATAGGAAGTACTAAAGTAAACAAAAGCTGCTTGTTCACTATTTTGAGTTTCACCCAACTAGAAAAATCAGTCCTGTGACACTCACAATAAACAGCTTGTTTGCTTTTTAATTTTCCAAATTTATCTTTGAGATCCTCTTGTCAAGTGTGTATTTATTAGTAAGTCCATGTTCCAGCCACAATAAAGACATTTTCTTTTTCTGTACTTACATACTTGCATTTTGAGGCTGCTCTTTTGAACTAGAAAGGCAACAAAATAGAACTCTTTTCCTCAGAAAAGCCTGTAATCAATTTAAGAAAACAATTTTTCCCTCTTGTAGCAACTCCACGGACAATGCACTTCTAAAAGTGGGTAGTTTGGAACACATAGTGTTCTTGGGGAAACTGAAAACAAGTAGTTTGTTAAAAGGAAGAATTTCAATATGTGCTCTTAGCAGAAGATGTTTCTGAGTTTGTGGAGTCACTTATTAGAAACAGTGCTCCCTGTGACTGTATTACAGCTCGGTGTTGCTGCTGAATATGCAGGATCGTGAAAAAGGTGTGACCTTAGAATCAGGACCCACCCTTGACTCACGTTGGCAAAAGCCAAGTAAGGCTAACTTTGAAGCCATATACTTTATTTTATGTAAGGACTAGTAAATTAGGTAAACGCTTATTTCAGTACGAGGACACTGAAACGATGGGGTAATGTGTCTGATTTGTCTCTGACTGTACAAGCTATCAGAGAGAAGGTCTTTGAGCTTTCAGTCACCTACCCATACTTCCTCCTTGGTCTTCCTTCTATGCCAGAAGCTCACATTTGTAGTGCTGAGGGCTCTGGATGCGGTATGAAGGCAAACACAGGAAAAGTCCTTCTGCTGCAGCTGCCGAGAAGGGATACAGCAGGTTCTGGATGGAACCCGCTCGCCCCCACTCCCCATATTTTTATATTTAAACAGGCAGTGGCACCAATGAAGCTATCCTGTCCTCTTTGTGTCCCCAGTTGCTCATCCTGCCCCCTGCCTTGTTGCAGCAGAAGCGTTTGTGCAGTCGTGAGGTGAATGGGTTGGGGAGACTGATCGGTGAGGAAACAGGCTGCGTTTCCCTAGCGCCGACTGGATCTCTGTCCCAAGGTGGGGTTCCCCGTTCTTGCACAAGGACTTGTGCAGGGACAGAAGGTGGCTAAGTGGGCTGAGTGCTGGATCACTTATTTTCCAGCAGCATCAGGGGCAGGCAGTTAAACATATTTGTGAAAGTATGGCCCCAGACTCATTCCAGGCAAAGATTCCCTGAAAATGTTGCTTCAATTTGGTGAGGAGGACGACTAACTGTAGGCCGTTTTGTCTGAAACAGGAAAACAGGAATTTTCCTTTGCTGGTTCACAGTGTTTACTTCTATTAAAAGGGAAAATGGCAAAATAAAAGATCAGAAAGATCTGATGTCAAATTTGGAAAAAAAAACCACATGCAATTTAATCTTTTTTTTTTTTTTTTCAGGCTGATTATTCTTAGTTTGCTGTGATTCTAAAGGGGACCATCCATCCTAGTGGGTTTCTGTCTGACAATGCCCTGGACCCTTCTCATTGTTTTCAGCAACAAAGAAAAACCTGCCTAGTTGCCATGCATATCCAAAGGTTGGCCAGAGCCAAAATTATTTATTTAAAATATGTAGGGCACGCCGTTCTTTGAGCAGCCTGGTAGGAGCTTTCATTTTTTTTCTCAGCTCCTTTGGATTTTTTTTTTCTTGCACTATAGATGTATGGCTGTTTGGAACTCCCCCTTCCCATTTGTTGTCTTGGAAGTAAAAACCCAAACACGTCTAATCTGTACTTCTTTACTTTGTCACTGTTGTGGCTGTTGACACAAATGGTGTGGGTTTTGAAAAAAAATAAAAAGGGGGGGGGGGGGGGAACAAAAAGACAACGGCACGCTCCCTGATGCTACCTCTTCTACCTCTGCATAGAAAAGCCCCACTTACCCTAGGATAATGTTCAGCCCAAATGGTAATCCCCCGGTAGCGCTGCTGTATGTTGTTTTTTTCCTCCCGGCGGCTGAGGTTAGCTCATCCACCGCAGGAACCGACCCCCGCATCAGCGCCTGATGACGGGAGGTGCTGACCGCGTGAAGCCCCGCGGGGGACCGGTATTACTGCCGTTGTCCGTAAATCGCCCTTCGGCCCGCTCTGCCCGGGCAGGGGCAGGGGCTGCGGCCGGGCCCCGGGGCTGCCCTGCGACCGGCTCCGCGCTGCCCGGGGCCGCGGCGCTGCGGCTCCGCGCCCTGACCCCGGCACGGCCGCTGCTCTCGCCGGCCTCTGCGCCCGGGTTCGGCGGGGGGAGGCTTTGCCGCACTTGGGAAATGCAGCAGCGATTCCTCCCTCCCTCCCTGCCCGGGGGGGTGAAGTGCGAGGCGGCGGGAGGAGCCGTGGTGTGTGTGTGTGTGTGCGCGTGTGTGCGTGCGAGCAGCGCTCCGTGGCCGCCGTGTTTCCTGGTGCCTGCTCCCTGACCCCAGTGGCAGCCCCGCTCACTGCACCGCGCCCGCCGCCGCCGCCGCCGCCCCGGACCCGGACCCAGGCCGCCGCCGCCGCCGGGCACCGCCGCGGGGTCGGGCGCAGGCTCTGCCCCGGCCGCGCCCCCGCCGCCCCATGGAGCGGCCCCGCCGCCCGCGCTGAGGCGTCCCCGGCCCGCGGGCAGAGCCGCCGCAGGGAAGGTGAGCGGCCCGGGCGGGGGGCGGCCGCGCCAGCCGGGGGGGCTCCGACGGGCGGCCGCGGCGCACAAAGCCGCGGGTTAGAGGTGCCGTGTCACGGGCAAGTGCGGGGGGGCGGCCGGCGGCTCCGGCGGCGTTGGGGCCAGCCTGCTGCACACAATGACCGGGGCGAGCCCGCCGCCTCCCCCGGCGTGACCGCCCCGAGCCTGAGCCTGAGCCCGCCGGGTCGGGTCGGGTCGGGCCGGGTGTGTGCGGCGGCGCGGAGCCAGCCCGCCCTGCCCTGCCCGGGCCGTGCCCCCGCTGCCCTCCGCCGCCTTCCTCCGCGCCCGGGGCGGGCAGCGGCCTGGCGGCGGGGCCGGGGGCGGCGGCGGGGCACGGAGGATAGGCCGGGCCGGGCCGTGCCGAGCCGAGCCGGGGCGGGCAGCGTTGTGCCGGCCGGGGCTAGCGGCTGGCGGGCGGCAGCCCCGGCGGGCGCAGCGCGGAGCGGCTCCGGAGCTCTCCGCGCGGGGGGGGCGCTGCGGGGGGCGCGCCGCAAAAGTAGCGGTGGGGAGCGGGCTGCGCCCCCCGTCCCCGGCGGAGTTCCCCCGCTCCGCCTCGCCGGCGGGGGCTGCCTCTCGCCGCCCGCTCTGAAAGCCCGCTGCCGGAGGCCTGGAAACCTCCCCGGCCGGAGGAACGGCGCTGGGCAGCGCCGGGATACGGAGCCGCCGGCAGCCCCCCCGCCCGCCGCCGAGTCGGTGCCGGCCCTCCCCCGGGCTCGCCCCAGCCGGTGCAGCCCCGCTGCCGGTGGGGGGCCGGGGCCGCGATGCAAACTTTGCGCGCAGGAGTCGGCGCGGAGCGGAGCCGCGGAGATGCCGAGGCGGGGGCAGGGCAGGGCAGGGCAGGGCGCCGAGCCGAGCCGGGCTGGGGGCGCGGGGCGGGGGCTGCGGCACACGCCGGGACGGGGCCGCGCCGGAGCCATTGGCCGCCCGGAGCCATCAATCAGCGGGGGGCGAGCCCGGAGCACCGCGGGGCCGCGGCCGGGGCGGCCCCGGGAGCCCAGGCGGCGGCCGGAGGTGGGGAGCGGCCGGGGCCCGGGGGGGCGGCGGAGGGCGGGGGGCAGCCGGGGCCGGCCCCCCGGGCTGGGGGGGGCGGGGGGGAAGGGGGGAAGGCGCGGTCCCCGCTGCCGTGCCCGGGCGGCCGGGATGGAGCCCGGAGTTGGGCGCCAAGTGTAGCGCGGGGACGGCCGGGGCAGCCGCGGGAGCGTCGCCGGGGCGAGCGGTAACAAGGCGGGGGCGGCGGGGCGGGGGGAGGCCTCCGGGGCAGCCCCCAGCGCTGGCTCGGCGGGGCTGGAGCCGGAGCCGCGGCTGTGCCGGCAGCCGGGGTGGCCGCCGAGTTAACCCTCTCCGTCTGCCGCACCGCCCGGCTTTCGTCTCCGGCGCGGTAGCGCTCGGAAGGCACGGGTTTTGAAATTCAGATTAGGAAGGCATAAATATTTTAGTCGAGGGGGATGCGGTGGTCGTAGGCGCGGGTGTGCGTGTACATGGCCGTACGCAGAGCTTGCGTGTGTAGTTTGCCGTGAAATGCAACCTTACGCTCTGAAATGACCTATCTGGGCATATTTTGCGATAGCTTTTTGGTAGTAGTAGCCTGCTGTAAAATTAGCTGCGTGTAAGTTTGTGCCGGCCCTTTTATGGAAAAAAAAGGCTTACAGCAGTTTGCACCTTGAAAACTGAGCAGATTTATACAATAGCACATCTCTCTGTCAGTCCAAACCCACGTTGGAAAATGATTGTTTCAGCCAGGGTAAGCTGTACGTGGGGAACCGCAACGTGCTGCGATTGTTTCTTTGGTTTTTCAATATAATTAATTATTCGTAATCCAATATTATCGTATAAAGTGTGTAAAATTGTTTCACTTGACAGATGTGAGAAATAATGCAACTTTTATTCTTTTCTACTCATCTCTTGCATGTGATCTTCGAAGAGTGATTACATTTGGAGAAAGAATGGTAGTGATACAAAGTAGCCTTTTTTTGTTTGTTTTTTAAACCCTGGGCCTAAAATACATTTAGTTTTAAAGTTGAGAAGCGTTTAGGTCCTTTTTGATATTTTCTTTAGAGAACTCATTAAAGAAGGTATTAATTAGACACTTCTGCTAGGTGGGCTGTAGTACCAAATAGAGCACTACAGGGAATTTAGAGAATTGACACAGAAGTGAGCTACTTTTTTTCCAGTCCAGCATTTGTTGTTGAATTTCATTTTAAAAGGATGCTTTGCTTGGCTTTGTCTTGATTCAAGTATAGAGGTTTATTCTCAAGATTAAAGGCTAGCATAGTGGGAAGCAATTGTAGCTTATATACTTAAAATCATACAAAAGTCAACTTTAAAGTACCTAATATAGCTATTCGAATATTCTCTTATCATTTGTTTTATGCCAGTTGTGGTAATTTCTTTCCATGACATAAAGGTTATAAACCTTGTAAAAACGCTTATTGTCTTTATGTATGATTCACTCTTACAAACAAATTGGATTTTTTTTTCCAATGAGTGAACTATAATATAAAACTTAATGCTCTGACCTTTCTTACACTAGATTACTGAAAATAGTGTGATTTAGCTTTTCTGAAAAAGTCCAGACATATTTTTGTTGTTGCTTTAACATGTTATTCTGTATAGTAGCTTTTAATTGCAAAAATGTAACATAGATGTGTAATTTTCATACCACTTAATTTATGCAAATGCTAAAGTTCTTGCAGCGTAAAAGAAAAACTTATTTTTTTTCCTGGGAGCTTTGATGGCGAGCATTCTTGTTAATGACAGTCATTTCTTCAACAGGAAGATGTTTTCATTTGTATTTACTTTTCAGTGCAGGGCAATTATGCTGTTCTGTGTTGCATGCTCCTCGTAGTTTGTATCTCAAAAGAATTACAGTACTTGGAACAGGACTGCAATTTGAAGCAGGTGTTGTGTTTTACTGTTATGCAAAATAACACCGAAATATAATTGTAAGGGAAATTAAGGAAACAGCTGCAAACCTGGTATGGTAACCACCACATTATGATTCGTAAGCAGTTGTTGCACATATCTTAAAACACAGCTGAGATTTAGTTTAATAAAGCTTACCTTGCTGATTTTTCCCCCTGAAACTATTGTGCTTGGTCTTAAGAGAGTGGGTTAGTGCAAAGGCCAGACCACAACCTTAGTTACTGAGATGGACTGGATCACCAATGGCTTGGTTTTTAAATGGGAACTTCATGGCCGAGTTTCATCTTGCATTTAAAAAAAAAAATAATAAAGACGATGAGGATTAGAACCCAATTACTGGAATGAAGGTTGCCGAATGTCTTAACCCAGCTAACATATGGAAGCCTACGTAGGCCCGAGGTTGTAAAATAATAAAATAAATGGCCTATAGCAGGCCATCTGCCATTTGCAGGGCATTTTTATTGTACTCCATGCCAAACTGGAAATTAGTCTTTGTATTAAAAATATATTTTGAATACAAATCAAAGATTCCAAATGTTTAACGCTACACATGGCAAACACATTTCGATCTAGGAGCTAAGAGAAGTCCAGGAATATCACACTGGAAAAACATTGCTTAGTTTGATGCCCAGGGATCAAATCATCCTCTTCTCTTTCTTATCTCTTTGTCTTTCCAGCAAGTGCTGGCTTAGTTTTATAAAGTACGCGCCAGATATGAAAAATTTGCTATTGTGTGAAGCAGCTAAAGAGCAGATCAACTGATACAGAGTGTCATAATTTCACTGAAGTCGTTGCAGCGATGGTAGTGTGCCGCAGCTGAGGGTCTACCTCATGAGCAATGCTTTTAAAGAGTTGCTCATCTTGAAAGTATTCTTCAAATACAAGCAGATCAATTTTCACAAAGTCCTTCCGAAGGCAGGCAGCTGAGGTAACCTTAGTTTATTGATTCAAGAAATTTAGACTCAAATTGTGTGTGGGGAACTTGACAGAGTTCAGATTTGGGAAGTTTCTGGCTCTTCAGCTTATCCTTTTATTGTAGAACACTTCCAGCCTTAGTGCAAAAGTATATTTAAGAGCATTTGGAAGAAGTGAAAGATAAGGACACCTATAGAGGCAAAAATATTTCTTTCATCCTATGCAGAAATAGTTGTGCATGAAATTGCTCTGAAATTTACCGGACAAATCATTACTGTCTGATGATGAATCCAAACGGGTTTCATTGCTAGTAGACTGTAACATGGATGTTCCGTTAGTGTTGCCTAGATGTTAGCCTTGCTCCAGGCAGATAAATACATTGATTCAAAGGTATTTGAATGAACCTTTTGCTGTGCAACTGTAGAATTTTCTGCCTTGAGTCAGCTTCCCCAAAGTCCCTCAGATGTAACTCATTTTGTAAAGCTAAAACAGGGCCTTGAAAACAAGTGTGTGTATTTGCGGGAAGCCATTTGTCCTTCAGGAAACTAGGTCCACTTGTTAATTTTCATGGTTGCAATTAGCACAAGATGTTACTTAAAATAAAGGATAGTAAATATGGAATACTTAACTGGGGCTTTCCGCACGGATAGATTTCTAGTAAATAAAGCCTTATTTTAAGCATTCTTTTTTATTTTAATTCTATTTAATGGTGATGGAGTTAAATGATGAAGTGGTGAATACAATAGTGAATAATAATGCATAGAGTGTTGGGTGATGCGTACATAAAAATAAAGAAAAAAACCTTTGAGTGGAAATGGGGAGAGGACAGAGTAATGTCTGTGCCTGCTTATGTCTCCTTCAAGGTTTTAGCAGTATGCGCTGTTGTTCTCTCCTCACAGAGGTCTGCGGCGTTGATGAGGAGCTGCTGGGATTCGGGAGCTGCCAGGAACACAATGCCCTGCCTCGCTCTTGGCCTTGGGAAGCTGTGAATTGCTCATGTCCATAAGGAGGAAGGATGGCTCATGGAATTCCTTCACAAGGCAAAGTTACCATAACAGTGGATGAGTACAGCTCCAACCCAACGCAGGCGTTTACACACTACAACATTAATCAGAGCAGGTTCCAGCCTCCACATGTGCATATGTAAGTATTACTAATATTGCCTCTGTGTGTGTGTGTGTCTGTGTGTGCTTAAATGGAGAACTGCTGCTGAAGGAGTGGGTTGAAAACTGGAAAAATCGGTTAGTCACGTTAGCTAATAGGCAAAATGGCTATCGGCTTTCCGCATAGCGTGCGGGAGAAGTACCGCTCCATCAGCTCCTGGAGGAAAGCCTCTGCCTCGGGAGCCATGCCCGGACTTCCAGAACCTTACCTCAGCAGCGAGGTACGGCAGGGTATGTTTTCTAAAACTTGGCACTTTGCTGATCACACTGTAACTTGCCTGAGGGACCCATGGCTTGAAAATTTAAGCTCCCTTCCCCCGCCCCTTACACTCAGCTGCGAAATAGGCCTAATTGGGACTAATTGTCCCCCCTGATCACTGAGTCCTTTGTCCTCCTGGTTGTGAGGGGAACGTGTGCCGCATGCTGCGCTCCACGCAACCCGGGGCACAAAGGAGTGGGAGACTGCTGAACAATTGCTCCCAAGAAATACAAATACTGCGTTAAAATAACGGGCATGGCCTGAACTGAAACCACCACAAGCATGGGAAGTGGCGAGCTTTGGGCTCCCTTACCTCACCTTGTTATTCTTGGGCATTGTGTGACTGGCAAGATCACTCTGCTGCCTGTACCTAGGCACAATGGTTCCTGTTAAGCTAAGCACTAGCTTTAACTCTGAATTTCCTTCCCATTGTTTAGTAGGTTTGATCTTTATCAGTTATTTCTGTTAAGGTTCTTTTTCTTTTAACATTAATAGACTGGAAAGCACTTGAAACTAAAACAAAGAGGACGTCTCTTGATCTCCTGTGTGCCATTGTTAGTCAGGATTTTGAGTGATGTCACACTATTGAATTTGATAAGGATTTTGCATAATAAGAGTGAAAAAGTTGTAGGGTACTTCATTGCATTTTTGTTATGTAGAAGCCTACCGGAAGAGTCACAATGTAGGAGTTCAGCACCTTCTAATAGGATTTCATGTGGTTACAATCTTCCGTAAAGGAATTTTCCTGAGGAAGGATGCTGGAGGCTCTGTTGTGCATGTGACTGAAAAAGTTTCTTCATTAATTACATTTGATTTATTACTGCAAAGATGCTGTAACTCTGCCTTTAGGAATATTTCCATTTCTTATTCACTGTTCAGATCTTTTGTCGGCAAATTTCTATTGCAAGTTTTGCACTCCAGACTGCACTTCTGACTGACATTAAGCACAAATTCTGTGGAGAGAATGAATTCAGAGCAAACAATAGAGATTTAGAAAGCAGTTTTAAAGAACTCCTCCTTATTGAAAACTGACTTCAGTGGGAGCTGATTCTAGGACCAACTAAGTGTGGTATTCAGCATTTTAAGAATTATTTGTGCTTTGGTTCAAAAATGCACAACTAACTATACAACTTCTTCCCTAATAACTCGCCTATCTCTTAAATGATATTGATTTGACAGACATTTTCAAAGATGTTTTACTTGTTTAGAGAAGCTGTACACTTGACAAACGCTGAAGCTATAAAGTACAACATAGTGACAGTATTTAAAAGAGTAACTGAAATACTGCAGCATTCTTAAGTTTCTTAGTTTGGTTTCAAGTGTATGGCATATGATCTTTTGGTCTCCCTCTCTTAAAAGAGAGATGAAAACTTAAAAGAATGAAAGAGGATTAGTCTGTTAAAACAGATCAAAGAAAATATTGCAATACAGGAGGTGAGTTGGGGTGTAGGTCTGGATAGCAAATTATGGGTTTTGGAAAGCCTGTTGAGGAGAAAGATGATAGGATCATACTGAGTGTCTAGAGCTATGGGCAGAGGAAAGCAAGAAATGAAGATATGACTAAGGGTATGGATTTGTGTGATGGTAAGAACATAGAGTTATTTCTGAGTAGGAAAATTTAGAGCATGTTGTACCTTCAGAGAGGGGACAGGGTCCTTACTTACTCCCAGTATTTTATAATGGAAGCATTGTGCATATTTCTGAGAGAAGATACCAAGCAAGAAACCCTGAACAGAAAATTAGTAAAAGCAATATTGACAAAGAAACCATGATCTATTTTTTATCATGTTGTATCTTTGCTAGTACCACATTGCTGCAGTTGCCAGGATTGTTTTCTATTTTGGCATCTGAAGGTAATGCATGCTTTTTTTTTTTTTAAAGAGGGAGTTTGAGGAGGTTTTATTCTTCTTTTAGTGAAAAATTAATTTAAAAATCTCGGGGTATTGAGAAATGAGTAAAACAACATAGAAACTGAGCATTGTGACATGTATGTAAATAGTGGGGCAATCTATTGCTGCAAGGCCCTGTTGCATACCATAAATGAGTGGCTGGATGCAGTTTAAGGACATCGTTATTTCCTAAAGGAATTAATTTCTTAAAAAGTCATTTTTTTAATGCATATGCATCTTCACATGCAAAGGCAGGAACTGGATTTTTGGCATATATATTGAGTCATTTTTGTGTCTAGTATTCATTGGGCCAGATTCTTATCTCACATGAAGTAAATTAAAAGTCTTGGAATATCACCAGTGTAAAACTGATGTTTAAAGAAATACTGAAATTAGACTTCCTGTTCCCTGAGGCATATCCTTTCTCCTGGTTTCATTTAGTGCCTTTCACATGATAGTGTCATGTAGTTTAATCAGCAGGGATATGGTTGTCTTTTACTGTCTTTATATGTATTTTTACACCAGTGTTTCTTCGTGAACCCCTTTAAGTGTACCATCAGGTAAATAACAGTGTATTAAAGCTGCCTTTGCTTAGTCTGGCTGACAGTAGTTTTGTGAGTTACTTGGACTCCGGTGTAGTACAAATTTTATATCATTTTGTCCAGCCTTTCTATTTTATTTCTGTACTAATTAATGTTTAAGCAGGTGCTGTGAAGACAATTTTTACTGTAAGTTTATTTTGGATAGAGATACCATCTTAAATTTTTGAACATCTTGAGGCGATGCCCCCACCCGCAGGTTTCCCTAATTGTCTGAAGATGTTATTAAATGTTTGCGTTTGAATATTTTCACTTAGTTTTAATTAACTGCACTACCTTAGTTCCCTGTTTTAAAGGGCAGCTGTAAAATAATAACAATGATAATGCACCTTTCTTTGCTTCTTGATGATTAGTATTCTTCAGAATGTCTTTGTACTTTCTCATTTTTTTGTTAGGAGAATGCCTCTTGCTCCTTTGGTGTGGTGCTGCCCTCTCTGTTCTGCAGCACAAGTGACTCAGAGGGCTTCAGAACGAGTCTGGTCTGAGAACCAGAGGGGCATTTAAAAAAAAAAAAGGGGGGGAAGTTCTACCAGGTAATAAGCATAAAAAGAAAAAGCTTGCAAACTTGTTTAGACCATTAGTATGTTCTATGTGAGGCCAGTCAGTGGTGCCAACGATACTGGTGAGTAGCAGGAGGATGCAGCCTTGGGAGGGAATCAGTGCATGCGGGAGGATCTGACAGCAGGGAAAGATAGGCTTTAAGCTGCAGAAGGCTTTGCCTGTGAAACCACAGCCTCAAAATAGAGAGGGCAGAGAATTTCTGCTACAGTAAACAAACAGGAGGAAAAAGTGAAAATGACTAAACTTTGAAGATAGTTGAATTCATTGAGTATATTTTTTCTTTTCTTTTTTTTTTTTTGGTAAGACCTTTTTCTTTAAACTCTACAACTTTACAGTAACCACCATAGTGGATCTTTAAACCATTTTAATTTAGCAGAAATCAGTGTGGCTTGGCTTTGCGGAACCTTTCCATCTCACCTTTTCCTCTTCCCTCAGGCCAGTGGAAAGGAGCTGAGAAGAAAATGGGACAAACCCAAATTGAAAATTGTTTACTTAAGTTCAAATCAGAGGGAAGAACCTTCCTATTGGGTACAATATAATCACTTTCAGGGAAAAAAGGGGAGAGTGAAATAAACATCTTGGATTTGTGGTAAGAAACACCTGTTTTGATGAGCTCTGCTGCTAATGGTATGAGTCCTGTGAAGGTAAACTAGCTGTAGCCCAAGCTACTGCAGGCTGATCCATTTAGAAAAATTCTAATTAAGTTCATTACCTTTCCTCAGACTTCACCAGAACGGCTCAGTAGCTTGTTTTTAGGATTCTCTGAGTATACATCTGTACTCTGGGACGGTTTAAGTTCAGTACTAGGGGAGTAAGAAAGAAAGAGGTTTCAGTGCAAGATAAAGTCTTCTAAATGAGTTTATTCACAAGCGGAGATGCATTGAACAATCTGTAACTATATAATTTTATTGCCTTTTCTGTACTAGAGCAATTCCCTATGTGAATATTCTTATTTTAAACAGAGTATAAACATAGAATTTTATATTAGTAGAACTTTATATATAGTTGAATAAAGTACATAAATGTGTGAAAGTATGTAAACGTGAGTATATAATAATAATAGTAATATAAAAATGTAGCTGTGTAGTCACAGAAGAAAAAACTTTCAACTGTGGCAAAGCCTTAAACAGTTAAAACTCAAAGATCTTACTAGACTACTCACCTTGACAAGTAGTATCTTGCATATTTTTTTCTCTTGGGGAAACCATCCTGCATTTAATGGGTTTTATAAACTCCCAGTGAGATTAGTAGAAAATTCATGCGTTCTGTTGGTAATGTTCTTAATTTTTGCTTCATATAAGGTGTGTGATATTCAGGGTGGTGGGGAAAGACCAACACTAGTAGAGTATGGAATCGTTTGATGTTTACAGAATAGTGGAGTCTGTCCATGTAATAATATTAGTTGAGAAAATACAGATATTCAGTCTAAGCTATCTATCTATTTATTACCTTGTGTGGCTGGGCTCGTTATTTCAGATGATATTGAGGTGACGAGGGAATCACAGCTTTGGTGCCAACTGTTGCTCTGCCTTTAAAATAACATTTCTTACAAAAGCATATGTAGCTTCTGAGCATCGTAGTTGCTTTTCACTGCTTTTCCAAAAAAGTTGTAAACACTTTAATGCCCCAAACAAATTATATTTAAGCTCTAATACTGAAAACAGGAGTACAGTGAACAAGTGTTGTTAAAACTTGAGCCTTACTTCTGTCTCACAGTGATTTTTACGGGGCCTTTGGCTCACGGTTAGCTTACCTTGGTGCAGTTTGAGTCTCTTATCCTTCGCTGGTCCCTTCGTGGCAGGGTGGATGCTGAAACGCAGCAGTTCGCAACGTGGTGTATTAAGTAAAACAAACCTGTTTTTCTTAGCCCATGAAGCAGACAGCAGCAGCCATTCAGCAGCTGCCTGTGAAGCAGCTGAGCTCTCCCTGTGCCAGTGGGGATTCCAGCAGAAAGGAGGGGAGGACAGCTGTAGGTGAGAATCCTTACAGCTGTCCCAAAATAAATAGTCCCCGCTCAAGAAGAGGACCATTAACTGATTGCATTTTCTAGAACAATGGAAGCTGAGTTGCAAAGATGCTAATTTTAATTGTCATTAAGAAAATGTTTTACTGGAGCGTGTGCATGTGTCTGTGTCTCTGTGGGCTTAAATAATGAAATATTTCTATTGATCTTAATGATTTTAAATGATGTATTTTGCAAAATCTAAGCATAAGATATATTCTCAATTTAAATTTCAGATGCAAAATGAAAAACTTTTTTTCATGAGGGTACACTTTAATTATATTTAAAGCCTTTTGAGATGCTTGAGTGGAGCACGCTGAAAGTGAACATTGTGCGAAGGTGATATATGGCTTGCAGTTTTGTAATTAAAGCTCAAATTTAGCCCCCTTATACCGTGTTTATACAGTTCAGTCATATCATGCTAATCTCTCTTGAAGAATTGATTAAGTTTCTGACCTTTATTTTTGTCACTGTAGAAAGGACCCATACCGACCTACCTTTAAAAATATTTTGACATCCCTGGAAGACTGATGCTCTAAAAGTGCCAATATTATTTTAATAAATGCAGGACAGGTTTAAAATAATGTTTCGTCACCAGCTCTCTATCGGTTACTATATTCCTGAATTATGTTGTCCTAAGATGGAGGCCAGATCTGGTTTAAATGGATGATAAAACTGCTGACTGCTGGTGCTGGTTGGGGCAGGCCGCCGGAGTGGTCTCCACACCTACCACAGTCAGCTGGTGTACCGGTTGGTCCCCGTGTGAGCTGTGTGTGCAGTTGCCGTGGCGGTCAGAATAGGAAAACATGGCCCATTGGTGACTTCGTGGACTGGGAGGGGTGAAGTCCCCAGGCACGCAGACCCCAGTGCTGAGCCTGCTGCCCCCCTCCTGCTTTCAGTGACCTCTGGTGCTGCAGCCTCATGGGCAGGGGTGCACATGCAGCTGGCAGAGGTGAGAGGGCCATGAGCGTGGCTGCATGGCAGCTGGGAGCAAGGATAGGAGCAGGTGAACGTTCCTTCGACTTCCTCATTGACAAAATCATGGTCCTAGAACAGCACATTGTAGGGTCAGTCTAGCCCCTGTGGTAAACCCTGAGAGGGAGAAAGAAAGTGGTTTGGTTTTTATGCACACGTACGTTAACGTTCTTTCATGCTGTATTAATTGTGCAAAGAAGCCTTCAGTGACAAGTCCATTATTTGTAAGGCCTCGTTTCAGTAGCTGAGCACTACAAATGGAAATTTTCATTGTAATGTAGAATCAGACCATATAGCCTTTCCCATGTTGTTTCTCTAGTGTTCAGTCATAGTGAGTGACAGTGGACTCTGGGCTTCACGGTTATGTACAGTACACAATTAGTTCTTATCTTCGGGGAAGCTTGTGGTGGGATCTGACCAAGAATGCTTTTTGCAGCAATGGTCCCTACCACAGGATCCTGTGCCTGAGGGGAACTGCTCACTGAGGGAGCACTTCGCTGTGAGGTAGGTTGACAATGTTGTGATTATATACCTCATAATCACAACGTTGTACTGTCACTGGCAGCATGTCACTTTATTTAAAAAAGTTAGGGCAGTAGGGCAATGTGAAGGCAGCAGGTTGTAGATTAACACCTGGAAGGTGAGGGTGTGATCTGGTTGGTGAAAAAACTTCTAGAGCATAGATTTCTTTCCAGTCAGGGAGTCAATACTTCACAAAATTTTCAGGCCTTGCCCTGGTACACCCATCTTTGTTTTGGGCTCATGGTTTTCATTTCACTTAGTGGCAGAACAAGGACAGCCCTGCCTGCCAGAGGGGATGAGGGAGCTTGTTCCCAGTGACAGGTGGCTATTCGAAGCCCAGGGGAAGTGCCACAGCTACCTGTGACGTGACACATCTTGTTGGTTTATTTTACAAATCCTTGTTTGACTATCTGGCTAGACAAATAAACAAAAGGAAAGCCCTGCAAACAGTGCAGATTTAGAGGTTTATGTTATATGTTAAGTGACTATATGCAGCTTATTTGCTTATGTTTGATATGGGACTATTTCAAATAATGGTGATGAACATGAACTTTGTACTGAATGTTGCATAGATATTTTGGAGTTTCCATTTCTGATCTCGAGCTGCCATAAGTGGCTCTAGTAGTAGAGTCAATTGCAAAGCATGGGTATGTATAGAAAAATTTAGGAACAAAGGGGTCAGCATGTTTCCTTCCAAAATGGAGCATTTGATTAGTTTTGGTTTAGAACTCTGTAAAATGCCTCGGCATAACTTGAGAAAGTAGACACACTTCAGCACAGTTGAAATTCAGTGAGGCAGGGAGATTTCTTTAGAACGTGCATCTCTTACAGTGAACTATTTATTTGAAGAAATAGTAAAGTTTGGTGTAGGGGTTACCTGTGTTGTCACAAGCGATGAGTGCTAGCTGAAAAAGCTGAATGTCAGTCTGGTATGGAAAAATCACTAGCTTTCATTTCACACCAGGTTTTTCCAGGTCCCTAGAAACGATTCCAGTGAGTTGTCAGTTTTGGTTCTGGAAGCATTGGCTTGTTGTTCCCAGTGGTTTGAATCATGCTTGGCATCTACAGTTGTAGTTTCATGGACTTCAACATGACTGTTTCTGCTTGCAGAAGGCCTCCTACTGGCTTTCTTATTTTTTTGTGTGATGTGTACGTGCAGAGCAGTGCCAAATAGAGGAAGGAGGTAAGTTTGTCTGCATATGTACCTTCACGTGTTTCATAGAAGGTATTTCAGAAGATACAAAGAGCTTTTTCATTTTTTTATGGGATTTGGAGATTCAGGTCATGCCTATTTACTCTCAGTTTTAATATGGGCTGTTAAGATTGCAATTTTTAGGTCTTGTTTATTGCAGAGGGCAAGTTTTTGTGATACTGAGTTTGGTTGTTTTTAATTATAGAGTGAGGAGTCTGGGGCTAAAATGTGTATGTGTTTAAAACACTGCAGTCAAAACAGTTCTATCATGTAATAAATGTGACTAGACTTCATTTAATGATTTTTATTTTGACGTCTCATTCAAACAAAAAGTCAGTATATGATAATCTTGTACCCAGTAACATGCACAGTACTGGTAACATGCCAGGAGCAGTACCAAGTGGTAAGAGCAGAAAACTGCAAGTCTGGATTTTGAACAGTAAATGCTAGGTACCTTGAGTTGTACCTTTTATTTCTCTCTTGAAAGGTTGACCATAAAGCTTGGTCTTATCCTCCATGCACCCGGAGATTCCTCCTACCACATCAGCTGTCTGTGTCCTGCATGCTTTGCAGCATGAAGGTTGGCCAAAACATAAACGCTGGTGGATGAGCATTGGTGTTGTATGCTGCTGCTGAAGCTTTCTGCTGGTGCCGAGGAGGAAATGGTAGAGAGGATGGCTAAACACCAAGTCAACCCCTAATCCCAGAATCTGGTCACCCTCTTCATAACTCAAAGGGATCCGGCCCATTTCTTGTCTTGTAGTTCAGGATATCAACAGATAGGTAGTTTGCTAGAAGCGTAATCCCCATTGGCAGGGAAATGCCCCTGTTTTTATAGTGGGCATGTTTTCTACATACACATTATGTTGACGGGAGAGACAGGTAAGAAAATCACAACTCTCTTGTTTTTACCAAAAGATTATTTAAACGATTGTGCTATGGTATCTTGTAAGATTTATTTATGTCACAAGTTGCAGACTTCATATTCCAAGACCCCATCTTCCTTGCATGCTGCTTGACATAGGGCTGCAAAGATTCCAGTAGATGTTGGCAAGGAAAAATAGGACTCGAGGCTTGCTCACAGCAGAGTACCCACTTACTGTACCGGGTATTAACTTCTATCCAGCACATTAGACTTAAAAGCAGACAGCCATTAAGTGTAGCACTCCCTTCCCAGGAGGGCAGCAGATGGAGAGAGGATGGGGGAGGGAAGGAGAAAGGAGTATGATAGAGGGACTTTATCTGATGTATCTGTAAGCCAGGAAACTTGCTATTTACCACGTTTACAATTTCTCTGGTATAAGGAATTGAGTGTAGTGACTGGGAGCATCAGGGTCAGCACATTACTCCTAAATGTTTAGCTATTGTATCATTTTATGGGAAGGAAAAGGTGCTGGTCCAGTATATCTTCCCTCATGCTGATTTTTATATAGGGAGCACAAAAGTCATTACTTTTTAATTACCCTAGGTTTCTTTGTTTCTGTAAGCACATTCACTTTTGGTTAGAATTACCAAAGGGTTCTCTTTCTCTCCTTTGAATGGTGAAGTAGTTTTTGGGAAAATGAGAATTGTTCAGAATTGTAATTTCATGCGGTCCAGCGTGTTAAGTAAATTGGAGCCCAGTCCTATACTTTTTAAATGCAGGGATTAGTGACGCTCTTATTGCTTCCAGGGGGACAGTACCAGTTTCTTAGCTGCCAGACTAAGTGGCGCCCTCAATTTTAAGATATGATTCTTCAAGGAATTACATTCCTCTGGTTGTTAATAGTCTGTACATATAAGATTGTGATAATTAAGATATATTAAAGAGAGAGGAAATTTTGCCTTTATGACTTGTTTGTTTTGTAAATTTTAAGTCAGCCAGGCGTTTACTTTTCCCTCCTGGTGGAAAGGAAAGAAAAAATTAAAACTAAATAAACACAAAATTACAAACATTTTATAAAGAACTCAGGTATAATCTCTGCAATTACTTGGAATTTGTTTATGTATTTTTTTCATTTTTATTATATTTCTCTTGACATCAATTTGATTTTCCCGTCATCTTGTTAAACAATGCTCACAGCTTTGAAAGGAAGGCATGTTTATAGGAACAACTAATTTTGTTCTGTTATTATTATTCTATACCTTGAAAGTAAAAAAGTTCCCGCTTAGGACATGCTCTTTGGGTTACAGAGGGAGAATTACGGCTCATATTGCATTCTTGGATCTTTTAGATGGCATTTTAATTGTTCGTACAAAGTTTTTAGATGTTTTTTCTGCTAGAAATGTTGCAGTATAATGAGGCTATACAGATAAAGTATTGCAATACAAGTTTCAGACACCCTCTGAGAATTAAAATGGTGATGATAATCCTCTAGGGGTGGTACACATGCTGGTTTTTGTTTTGTTTTTTTCACTGTGACCTTTGACGTGGTGTTTTGCTAGGCTGCTTTGCATTACAGCTTTGTGAGTGCCACTATGTTAATGGAAGGATCACACAAACTGTTTGTCTCAGAACCTGATACATCATCTTGGCAACAAAATGAAGACCTTTAGCTCTTAGAGTTTTCATCATTTGTTGTTAGTTGTCTATTAGCATAAATTTTACGCCTTCAAGAAAATAGGGTATTTTTAAAGTGTATGTAAGTCTTCGTTTTCTCAGAGCCAGAGGAGAAAGGAAATCCTGATATCGGTTTCAAGGAAATTAAATGGTCTATTAGGAGGATTTCATTTTGTTTTCAGGCTTGTTCATTTTAGTTATCATTAATTCAGGGCATCTTTTCCAGAAAAGAATCCTTGCATTCAGGCTAGATTGGCAAGAGGAATATTAAGTTGAAAATTAACTTTCGATCACCTGGCTTTCTTGGTAGTCTGTTCATACTATCATTTAATACTGTGATATGCACGAGTCATTATTTTCAATGAGTACTTCTCTTAGAGGGTTTTAAGACATCACTCTACAGAACGGGAAAGACCTTTTATGACTCATTTTATTCAGCGTAGAGTTAAAAGGGGTAAACTGAAACACTGAGTGAGGAAGCTGGCAGAAGTTTTTCTGATTCAAATGAAATTGAGGTCTGTAGGAGATTTGGTACAAGAAATGGTGATTTTTCGGATATCTAGTTATAAAGAGGCAATGCAATTTCTTTAGGGTCCAGACACTTGTCCAATAAAATGTGAGACAAATGTACCGGAGGTGACTAATGCAGTGGTGGTAAGCAGGAAGCAGAATAAATGGAAGACGAGAAACAGATAACTGATCTCAAATACTCAGGAATAACCAGAGATAAGAAGTTGGCCTAAAGTATAGTTCTTAGCACACCTTGCAGCTGTATCTCATTTGCTATGATTTTACTGTCTGCTTATGTGTTTAAAGGCAATCTTGCCCTAGCATGAAACATAGAAGTAATGTATGACACATTATTACTACAGCATCAGTATCAGAGTCTGTCTTTCAGTTTTGTGTGTTTTATTATTTTCCTGACAAAAGCTTTTTTAGGTTTTGAGCTTCTAGTCTTATGCCTTGTAGTTGTTCACAAGGGAATCTCGCAATACTGACCAAGAGGTTGTACGTTAACATACTGAGGCAAGGTCATCTGAACCTTTCAGTACTGTGCCCAGAACCTGATGGCTTTAAAGACGCACTTTTTTTTATTCTTAACAATTTTTCTTCTGCTGGGCTTCATGTGCTTGTGAGAAGTGTCAGTGCACTGAGAACAAATTCTTTCTCCACATATGCACACAGAGCTATTGTAGTTACTGTTGAAGCTTCCCTCATAAGTTCCCTGCAAATGACTGTCGTTCGTCTCTTACCTGTAGGGACTCGACGTGGAACCGAGGGGGAGATTAGTCTCTGTGCCCATTCAAACTAGAGTTTCTTCAGAGAACATCCATTACAGTGCTGGTTTTTGTTATGTGAACATCTTTATATGAACTAAAACAGAGTCCTTTGTGGGTTTCGTTTTTTTAAGGCAGCAAACAGCTGTTGAGTTATAAAATTTCTCTTGTTTAGGGTCAGATTAGACAATAAGCTCTAAATGAAAAATCAGGTATCCTGCTATATGTGTCCCGTGAGTCACCTAATCTTAAACTGTATGCTGTGTATTTGTAGTGCGTGAACAGTGCTGACCAGTACTTTCCAAGAATGTATGGATTTTACAAAGAATGTATGTGTTTTCCAAGCAGAAAAGGGCAGAGAGCTAGGTGTCAAAACAGTGACTCGCTAACAATGACATAACTTAAGTATGTTATATATTAGCTACAGTGGTGGCGACCTGGAGTTACCATCCCCAGCTGTCAGAATTTAGCACCCTTCTGAAGACAGGAGCAGATGAGTGGAGCATGAGGAAGTTTCCTGAACTGCATGAGTTTATACTTCAGTATATTAATCAAAATGAAGACTGGCTCTAGTTTACTTGAATACCTTGACTTGAAACAGTGATGGTCCAGAACCTTGCTGTATGGGTGGCTGTATCTGAGAGAAGTATGGAAGAGAGAGTAAAACTTAGGCTGTCCTTGTTTAACTTGTCAGAGCACGTCAGAGTTCCGTTCTGCTCTTGTTCCCTCACACTGGGAATGTTAAGCATTTTACCTGTTGCCACTTTGCTGCAGTCATACCACAATACCTCCTGGATGTAGAAGGCATTGTGGCTACTGCACTTAGTTGCAAGTTGAGATTTGATGATGTTGGTTCAATGGCTTGCAGATCTCCTAAGTGAAAGGACCTTCCGAAACAGGTGGGTATAGTATTAAAGCAATGGCTACATATGACACACCAAAAGATGTTTTCTGTTTGTATTCCTCATGCTGCTGCCTGTGTTCGTGAAATACAGTTTTCTGATTCATTACGCAGCTACACTTCTGTTTTCTCCAAAGAGCCTTATGACTGTTTCTTGGATGTCTTCTGTGATGTGTGATACAGCTGTGATCTCACAGCGACCTACCTGGCAGCTTAACTAAGTTATGAGTTCAACTGTGCAAAGCAAATAAAAACCTTATTCATTAACCCCCGTGTATCTTTTGATAATTAGCAAAAGTGGCATGGGTAATCACCAAAAGACTTGAGGCTGAAGTGAGACGTATTAGCAGGTATTTCCCTCACTGTGAGAATCTTACTTTGAGATGGGATGGGGAGACACCAGTCCACATGTGCAATTTAGATAAGTCTGTATTCTGCGTTATAAATATGCACCGGATGCAGGGGAGAAAAAACAGTGCATTCTCTCAGGATGCTGTTAGGGCCAAGCAGAATCTCATTAGGGACAACTTCAAAGATCAGTTCCTCATGTCCATAAAAACAAGTGTAAATTATCTTCTGTGAGCCTGCTGTTAGCAGTTGCACTGTTACATTATGCATGATTCTAGACTGCACATGGTACGAACAAGCTGCACTGTGCACCATTAGTGTTTTTTATTTTAATGCTAAGCCTTGGAATTTTGCTATTTATTGGTGTTATTTTGGCTAATATACTATTTGACTTAAAATCTCCTGTTATATTAGCTGTTAGTAGTGACACAATGTCTGGAAAGGACTTCTAAGGTTCTACAGTGCTTATATTTTTACAAAGGGATAGCATACAGACAACTCTGTATTGACAGCTTTACTTGCTTCCTCATCCTCCTCCCTGCACTCAGTAAGAAAGTGGCTGCTCCTGACTCTGGGAGTGAATGAAGAAGCTTTTTGTGATGCTGCTGTGCAGCACTTGACCTAAATATTTATGAAAATAAAAAAAATAAATAAGGTAGAATTTATTCATGTAATGCTTTCACTAAGCTACTTACCTCATTGTATGCATTCAAAAGGCTAGTTTGTTGTTATTGCTGGGGAAATATTTTGAAACTGTGAAGTGGGACCTCTGCACAGAAGTTTTGAGACTGGTTTCATTGGGACTAAGATTTGAGCTTAAGTCTTCGTTATCTTTGCAGAAACAGTAAGATGTGGAATATATTTTTAAACTGAGCTGCATTGATAAAAAGGGCAAAATACTCCCTCCTGCTACATGACACTAGCTGCATGGTGAAGCCAAGCTAGCAAAGCATTTGCTTGTCTCTTCTTTCCACGCCTAGCAACTTCAGCACATCCTTCAGTCAGCAGTCTGATCTGTGCTGCGGCACCACCGAGCTGCTCTGCTGCCTGTGGGGTGCAGCTGGGGCTGTTTTAAGCTGCTCAAAATAAAGTCCCAGTAACATCCCGCGTAACTGGCTTGTGAACTGGGCCAAGCTGTTGCTTGTTAAATTCATAACAGCAGTGGATGTGTGAAGCCATGGTTTTATGAGGGCTTTTTTGCCCCCCATTGTTCTGTGGTGGAGGTACTGCCAGCGTGAGCACCTCTACTCTGCCTGTGGTGCTGTTCTGCTCTCGCCCGTCAGTGCCATGTGTGTGACATAACCAGGAGCTGGGAATAATCCCTGGAGGGAGGGGAACACACGGGAACCAAGGCAGCAAGAGGGGCCTGTGAGCGGCTGAGGCCGGCACTGCTGTGGAAAGGAGAGGTTATCAAACTGTGCCCGCACCGCTTAGCCACGGCATTGCGCTTCATTGTGTGGCTGCCTTCGCAGCTTGTGTGCTGAAGTGCTTGATGAGACGCAGCTAGGAGGTTAGCGGCTTGTGTGCCTTGTGTTGGGTAGCCTGGAGTTCGGTGTGTAGGTGAATTGCCAAGATAAAAGTCCACACAAGACTTCTGTATAATTCCCAAACACAAGAGCTGAAGAATTTACCACCATTGTTCAAGGCTACAAGAGTAATCTGAGGTGGTTTCCATGTCCTGAAGGGTCTGAGCACACCTATGGAGATGGGTGGGAAGCAGTGATGGCATGAGCAGCACCGCGAGGATTGAGAGGAAATGCCCCGATTGGAGCTGTGGGGTGGCCACCCTGGACATGTCCCATTGTGGAGGCCCCTGGGTGAGCTGCGGGCAGCCAGCATTGTCCCACTTAAAGCTGAGTTGGCAGGATGGGGTGGGTGACAAATGGGTTTTGTACCATGGAACCATGGGCGGGATGCTCTCATCTCCATGAAAACCTTTAATCTTCATATAGAGCTCCTACCTGTGGCTCCCCTGGCATACAGGGCAGTTTGAACAGAAGCCAGATCTATTTTAGTAAAGTGTGCTAGTATAGTTCTACTGTTAATCATGTTAACAAAGCCATCTAATTGAGGACACAGATTATGCTGGTAAAAAAGCTTACGCTCTGACAGCAGGCAAGCCATAGAGAAAAACTGGATACAAAAGTCTTACTCCTTCCTTGGTTTAGGGTTTTGTTTCATTCCATATTTACCAGACCTTTTACTGTTATAAAAACGTTGCAAAAATAATTTTCTTTAACTGACGTCACTTTCTAGTGCAGTGTTATCTGCATTTTAACAAAATTATCAAACACAAAGTTCTTTACTCTGGAAAATTCCAAGTCAATTCCGCTGCCTTTTAAAATATAGGAGCCAAAAAGCCGCCTTCAATTTCTTTTCTGATCACCCAGTGTGAAGGAGGAAAATTTGACTCTTCTTAACAAATGAAGAAAAGTAAAACAGACAACAACAACAACAAAAAAAACACATTTGTTTCTATATGCGTGTAGTTGCTTCCTTTTGACTTTCTTTCGACTTTGTTTTTAAGCCTGTGAAATCCCAACATGGTTTGTTATCTCATGAAGGAGTGATCAGTTTCATTAGAAGTTCAAGACTGCCATGGGAGGAAGTCTTCATTTAACATCATTGTTTAGGTCTGACTCTGTCTGACCACAGCAGACAATGTTTGAAATGGCGATAAGATAAGAAGTGGCAGTGATAACCGTGCTGTAGGGTTACTGGAAGGGCATGAAACAGCATCTGGCTGTGGGATTTTAGAGGTCTGATTCTTAGTTGTAATGGTTGATTGAAATGTTCTTCTCATGGAGTTGTCAGTTAATGTGGCAGTCCTGTCAGTGTGTCCCCGTGGAAAAAAAATGAAGTGGTTGTAGGAAAACAACAACAAAAGCAAAGACTGTAAAGCTGAGCTGAGCATAACTATTCTTCATATACAGTATGTCCACGTGCTGCTTTTGAAGTTCAAATAAGTACATGAGATACAGGGATACAATTTAGTTCAAGGAGGATAAACAAAAACGGAGTAACAAAAGAGCATAGGTGGTTAGAGCTGAGAAGATGAGGGGAGAAGTAAAGTGTGAAGAAGGTTGCAAAATACAGCACAATGAAGAAACTGGTCAGGGCTCGTTATCTCAATATATATTTATGTTAATTGCTTTTCTTTTTTCATTCATTTTGTTTGTTTGCTATTAATTTGTCTGTTCAGGAAGTCTGCTTCCCATCCAGGCCCAATGCTGTCTCTGACAAAATGAGCTGTCTAGGATTCAAACATGCAATACAGTGTCTGGAAGTAGGGAAAATTCTCATTAGACCAGGGAGTTTCTTATTTCAGCCTCAATAGGAGAAAAAACTACTTGATTAGTGCTTCAGAAAATGGCTGCGTCAATCCAACACGTAGCTTCTGCTGGTGGGACCAGCCCACAGCCTTCATTCCTGCTGTGCCCAAATGCTCTTGTTGCTTCACTTGAGCTTGGGCTCTTCTGAGAGCCCGGTGAGCTGAACTGGCTGATGGAGGTGTCACGACTTGCAGGGCTAGTCCACGGCTGTGCCCGTGCCACTGCAAGCGCAAGGAGGGCACAGGAGAACAGCTGGGCCCATCTAGGGCTGTGAGTCCGAGCTGTCCTGTGAGTGCTGCCTTCTGGGCTGTCATTTCCACCCGTGGAGCCTTCACGTGCTCAGGACAGTTGTTAGTGCAGCTGCACTGGGAAGGGGGTTAGGAAGAAGTTTGACTGAAAACCTTCTGTGGAAATGGGGAGCAATAGGAAGGAGGTGAATGGCCAACCTTCTGTAGGCTTGCGGTATAGGTTCTGGATTAGTGGGACAGAAAGAAAGCCCTTTTTTCCCTTACTCCTGACAACTGTCCGTGAAACAGTTCATGACTCACTTTTTACACTCTGACTTTTAAGCAGGGACAAGACCTGAGCTTGTGTGTCTTCATCTGTTAATCTGTAAATAGTGGTCTTTCCAAGATCTGACAGAGGGATGGGTGGTGAAGGCAATAACCTTTATAGGTTTCCTGGCACAAGTTGTCCTCTTCCATACATCAGAGTCTGGTGGGACAAACGTGAAGAGAGAATCATGGGCTGGGAGCCACCAGGGAAAATCCAGGAGACAGCGGGTCCTCATGGTTAACGCTTCCCTCTGTTTTGCATAGTGATGTGTTGATCACAGCATAGTTTGTGCAGTCAGCAGCACTGCCCTTACTTCAAAAAAAAAAAAAAAAGATCAAAAAGCTGTATTTTGTGTTATCCTCAGTGTGTAGCTTTGTCATGTTGTTAAACCGGTGGCCAGCCATACTAAATGTCCCAAGGCCGAATTCCCTTTGTACCATACTGCAGTTGTCCCTCCACATATAAGTGTGTACCCATCATGCTTGGACTGGAATTGCATTTTTGCCATCAGGCTGGGAGCTGAAAAGTGAGTGGCACATGCCAGGAGCCAGAGAACTTGCTGAATTCCTGTGAGGTTGGATTCCCTTCGCATAGTTGGCCTCTGGGAGCCGAGGGCAGCTAAACAAGCCCATGCTTAGGGCCGTTTTGGGCCTGATGGTGTACCTGGCAGGTTGCCTCTTGCTAAGAAATAGCTAAATGGCAGGTCTGCAACTCAGGCTGGTCTCTGGGCATAGCTGTTTAGCAGAGGTCAAGGGCAGAGTGACTTATTGGAGCATGGTTTTTGTGCGCGTAGAGAGAGTGGCCTGTAAGGAAGGGTGTTGTGGCACAGAGTGTGCCATTGATGTGTAAGGAAGTGATTGTCAGCCACTTCAGTTAGCTGGTTACAAAAAATATGTGTGTGAGTGTAATCCAAGTTGTGTTTGCAGCTCTTATGGTGATGCAGCAACCTGTTGCTTCTGTGCGGAATGGTCTTTGGGAGACTGTGATGTGATGCTTTGGACAAGGAAATGTCTTTGTGTGGAATAACCCTTAGGAAGTGCACGATGTTTTCTGCATTAGTCAAAATGATCATTTTTTAAAAAATGTAACGTTTGACACCAAAAAACTTGTGATCCTTGTTACTGCAGGTAATACCAATGAGGGGGGAAGCAACTAGAATAGATGGCTTCCAGTATAAAGGCAGTTTTTACAGGAAAGCCTCTGAATGTGTTGCCATGTGGTTCCTGCAGCAGCCTTCAGACAGAGCCGTGTTTGAGGCTCTGAATTCTAGAAAGAGCCAGTCGTGCCCGTTAAGGATAGAGTTAGTCTCAAGTCTTTACAGCCAGCAGAAGATGAAGCAGCTGAGGATTTTGTAGGTCACGATAAACCGATGGAGTAGAACTAGATCGAATAATCAATTGCAGAAGGGGTTTCTGGAACAGACTGAAGTGTCTTGCCAATTTTGTCCTTAAGGGCAGTACTCATTATGAATCAGGCTGTAAGTCTGGTCTTGATTGCCAAAAAGGTTGGAGGGGGGAAGAAGGAGAAAGGTTGCAGGAAATTAGTCACTTCAGTCAAAGAACTAAGAATCTTAACTGCTAATTTTGTTTAATATAGATGACTTAAAGTACCGATGTGAACAAAATAGTTTCTCTTAGCTCACATTCCTGTACCATTACGGTCACTGTGAACTTTGGCTTCATTGACTTCAGTAAGCACAAGCACAAGCCCTTCATGCTGTCCAACTGGAAATTTCAGTGACAGCGCCAAAGTGCAGAAATGTAGAGAAAACTGAAAAAAGAAATGGATCCAGATGTAGAAGAAGAAATGGTTAAAATACAGCTGTTCCCAGGTTTTAACACCTTTTTCTTTTTGTCTCCGTGAGCAGCTTACTGAATTAGCCTATTTTCTCACTTAGAAAAAATCCCCAGTTATAAGGCTGTCAAGGATGCTGGGAAATTTTAGTTCATTACCTTCTGCAAAATGTTTCGCAACGATTTTTTTTTTCTGAAAACTTGTACAAATGTTTTTGTTGATGTATTTTTTTCTCCAATTCTTCATAGCCTTGCAAAGCTGTCATGGAATTTTGCCATATTCTGTGCCTAGAAGGTATCTCCTCCTGCTCTGTAGTGACAAGGAAGAGAACTGGAGCTCCATTTTGCACACAGAGAGAAATTCCTGTGGATGGGGAAGTGGGTGCAATTTTGCAAATGTTCTTAGTCAAAGCAAAAATGGGTTTGATTGTTTAAAACAACAAAAACAAATGCCCATTAGTATAGCTGACAATGATTGCACCCTGATAATACTCCATATATTTATGTTGTTTTTTTTTTTTGACAGCTTTTGCAGTTTTATTGTGAATTTTAAAGCATCTGGAGCTCTTCTGAAAAACTTACTATCAAAATACATATAAAAAAGATTTAAGTTTCTTTTGCTTGTAAGTACTAAGAGGAGAATGAAAATGAAAACCAAGAATAAGTGTGACCATGTAGGGGAAAAATTATTTCAGTAGTTCAAACAGAAAAAGCTATTCTGCAGCTGCTATTCTGGAATTCCTCCTGGTGTGGACACTCATATTCTGTAGGAAAATTACTTAAGCTAAATCAGAAAACCGGACTGTGCCTAATAAATAGACTCCCTGGGGAGTCATATAGGAAAAGCTATGGTACTTTCAATTCACACAGCCTGTCTTAATTCAGGGAAACCTCCTCATAGTCTCAAACTTTAAAAAAACAGAAGATTAATAAAAACAATGAAACAGATCCTTTTGCATATATATATGTTTAAACTCATGGTTTGGAGGACCTGAGATGTATGATTTCTCTGTCTTTGGCTTGTTAATGACACGTTTGGTGGAATTCACCACTGTGTGTGAGACCTTATGCATCACAGACTAAGCTTAGATGTTACATTGTTCAGTTTATGCCTCACCAGTGCACACAACAACAGGATGAATTTCACCCACCGAGGTTATTGCCATCTGAATGTGAAACAATGGTTTCTATTTGAAAGGAAAGGAAGTTTCATGATTTTTCCATGTCTAAAGCATTGGCTGAAACAATGAAATTCCCTCTTTTGTTTCAAAGTGTAATTAGTGAGATTGCATTTGCATTGCTTGTAACTGAATCGCGTAAGTGAAATTGCATTGCCCACATCTCATTTCGTATCGTAAAATGTTATGTGGTGCAGCCTGTTTTCCTTCTTCCCGGAGCTTTTCATGGTGATATCCTTTCTCTAAATTTCAAAGCTACAAAGCATTTGCTTTTTGCGTTTGGCATAGGAATTACTTTCTGCAGAGCACTTCTGTATCTGCCACATGAACCAAAATTTTGATAGTGAACAACATATGGATTTGGAAAGCAGATTGCAACGTTTTCAAGGTCTCATGTTCTGTTGCATGTTAAATGATTACTGAGCAGGTTTGTACAATTAACAGCAACTTCAGTCATACAGGGTAATACCTTACTGCCATTCACACGTAGAAGCAATATATTGAGGGGGTTTAGGCTTATTTGGCTTTAGAATTGACTTGAGGATAATATCGAAATCAAAATAATTCTGTAGTCCTTCCCTCTTTTCCCCTGCCTTTGTTACTGGTGTAGAAGTGAAAGTAAATGTATTTTTAAATTGAGTTTTCTGAAAGTATCCCTAAGGTAGATTTATATCTTGGCTATAATTTGGTTTTGCTTTTATTTGATTTTTAGGGAGGTACATCTTTGAGGGGAAAAAAAAAAAAAAGGTTTAACACAGAAAATAATTGATAAATGCAGAAGTCCGTAACAATTCTGATAAATGTGAGCGTCCAAATATTTCCACTGAGGACTTTTAATTCATTGTGTTTTTTTATGATAGAAGTAGAAGCAAAACAAAAATGTTCTTACATAACCTGTAACACGGTGGTTACCCGCAAAACCTCTGCTTGTTAACTATGTTATTGATAAAGGCTCCTGATGATATATATGGCAGTACTTTTCATAATACTCCTTGTTTAAATGTCAAATAAATGCCATAGCCAAGTTACAGTGATGGTGAAACAATACTCATTGCTGGTTTTTATCCTTAAGAATTTTTCATTTTGTGTAAGAAGACATTGCTGCTGAGTTCAGTAGCATCTAGCATGGAGGTTCTCATTGCTTGGGAAAGTGTAAGAGCACAGCGAATAATGAGCAAGGTTTGGAAAAGAAAAAGAAAGGCAAGAGAGTCAGAATGAATTACGCAGTTCTAAGGAATATCTTCAGCTGAAGCTGCATTCATTCAGTTCTGCTAGTGCAGACATGAGGTTTTATTTCTCTCCCCCTCTGCTATAACTTTTATCTACCTAGCCTTTTCTCCCTCAGACTAATGTTTGTATCTTGAAATATTGTGGAACGTATACTATTTGACCTGCGGTTTCCTTGTCATAAGTTGTTTAATCCTGGAGAGAGAGAGAGAAAGTTATCTGGTATAATCTTTTTTAGCTGGGAATGTATTTGGCACAATCTTTTTACAAAGAAAAGAACTTGCTTTCAGTATCTGCAGCACGGCATGCTACAGCCCTCTCCATCGCAGTCACCCAGGAATTGCAGTCTTTTCTTGATTGAATCCAGTTCTGCCTGTGACTAGGTTTCAAGTTAGACATGTATTTTAGGGTGATGATGTTAGCTGTAATGAAGACAATTAGACAATTGTCCTAGAAAGTTAAAGATAGATAAAAGTGCAAAAATATACCCAGTAGAATTTGGTGCCCAAAGTCTTCTTGCATGTTTCTGTGTCTCCAACAAACTTACTGTGAAGTTTTGAGAGCATGCTTAGGGACAGAACTTAGTTCTCACATTTTCTTCCTAGCTGGAAAAAAAAAAAAAAAGGAAGTAAATACGAGTTTTTCTATACACCCTGGGACTGATTCAGTCTAAATCTAGAATTCCAGTTGAGACTAAGATGACCGGTGTCAGAATTTATGGCAATGGATTTGGTAGCAGTATAGGAATAATATTAGGTCAGCTGTGTGACTGTATAACATGAAAGCTTATGTAATTTCAGTCAACCATTTTATTGTGTGGAGCTTTTTGGCAACCAGGATGCTGAATAGGAACTTGTATTTTGAGGCTCTGTAGATGCTGGTAGAAGTTAGTTAATAATCTCCTCTCTATTCCTATTACAAAAAAAAATGACTTTAGAAGGAGAGCTAAATTGCTGTCCATAGTGTATCATCTTCGCTGCAGAAGAATTCTTAAAACTTAAGAGGGAGCTAAAGGCTGAAATCTTTGACAAGGGCTGAATTAGTTCATGAATATGAGTGGAAAAAAGCCTTTCAGGACAGCATTCTGAAGGGTTTACTTAATAGGAATACAGTGTTAGATGCCCAGTTTTAAAAGGAAGCATTTTATTACTAAAATCTTTAAAAAGTTTTTTCAAGCCTAGGTACAAGAGAGAGAATATATACATCCTGGTGGAGATGGGATTTTTGTGCTGGTTCAGATCCACAAATGGATTTTGTAGATAATAGAGTTTGCCAGTGTACCTCCTTAATATACTATCTCATGCTGCAGGAAGACTAAGAAAGTTCTTATTTGAGTTATTCATTCTGCTCTGTTAGTTCACAGATGTACTAACATCAGTGACAATTTCATAGGCATGTCGATGGCACCATATACCTTTAGTAATTTTAAAATAGGAACTGGTGGCGTTTGCCCAGCACAAATTGTCTTTCCTTTGAACAGGTTCTTTGGACTGGGCTCTGTTGCCCCAGTGGGCATTATATAATTGTATAAGGCAGAGTAGCAGAGAGATTCTCGTGATCAGCACTCCATTTAGGAGAGGGATAGTACTTTGGTAGCATGGGGGTTGAATTGCATCTCATCCCTGGAGAGGGTGCTGCCTTCAGGTCAGAAAGCAAAATGATTGAGAAGGCTTGAAGTTTCTTACTTGCGTAGTATGCTTAACGTGTGGATTAAAGAAGGATCTTTTATTTCCTGAGTTAAATGTCGGTGAAATTTCTGGTAGCTGCTATGTTTCAGACCAAATACATATTGGAAAATAAATACATAAATCAAAACCAGCCTGAAGTGTTTTTTTTTTGCAAACACTCTAGGCTCTATCCTGTCTAAGCATGGAGTATTAATTTCTGGAACACGAAGATAGGCTTCGGGTTAGGTGGCTAATTCTACAAGGTGATCAGTTCTCCTTGAAGTTTTGTGTGCCTTCAAGTCCAGTTGCCTTATTACATAGGAGTTATTCTTTATCGCTGAATTTATCATCTCCAAGAAAAAGTACTGAGTTATGCTTGTGAATTCTCTGCATTTTGGGACATTCCAGATTTCATTCTGAATGTGAATGGTCATCAAAACATGAGTATATGCTTCAGTATTTCTTCTGCAGTAATTCTTCTTACACCAGTCTTTTTTGACAGAACCTTGTAAAAGTAAATGATCTTGGTAGTTCTCTACATCTGTCCCTCTGATGAAAATCATTGTGATTTTGGAAAAAAAAAAAAAAAAAAAAAGGCATTTTCAATGTGTCAAGTTAGAGCAAAACCAATTAAATTTACTCTATCCTGGAGATTTTTTTTTTTTTGCATTGCAATTTGAAAAACTGACTTATGGTTGCATCAAGGGCTGAAGCCGTCTCTGGACTTACCTAGAGATAAGTCCACCCTGTTTTATGACTCATGCAGTTAAAATAATTGGTGGGGCACCACACATTAATTTAGCGTCATTCTTGATGAGATATAAAAATGTGAATCTTTCAGATCTCATTGTCCTTCAAAATGGGGTCTAAATTCACATCTTTTGGGGGTTTGGGATTCCAGATTATACTTTGAGTATGTAATGAGTCAGTGCTTGTAGAGCTTATAGTAGGGAAAAAAAATAGTCTTCAGTGTTCGAAGCTTCTTGGTATATCTTCCTAGTAGGTGCAGTTTTATCATCAATTGAGTTCTTTCAAGGTGAAGGGAGGGTATAATCTATACCAGTCCCCCAACATGAAAGGAATGTGGGAAAAGTGCTTCTTAATGACTTGAAACCGTACTTGCGTAAAAATAGCATTTTACTGTTTTATTTAAAGTAGAAATTTCTGCCTGGGCCTTAGAGTGATGCTGATACTGGTTTTGATATCATTTTGAGTTCTGTTTTGCTTTTGTAACCTTTAGAAAGCCACTTATGTCCAGATTTTTAAAAGTATTTCATTGACTGAAGAAATTTTGTTTGCAAAGAGATGATAAACAGGACTTTCAAAAGTGCTTAAGTAATTCAGTTTCTGAATTCCCATTAGTACCATAGGTACTTTAGAAAAAAAAGCTAGGTGACTATTTGCACCTGAAAATCTGGATTTTACCTCCTGGTTTTATTACTGACCAGAATCTGGATTAACTGATGTTAGACTCTTAATTAGTTATGGGTTATATCAGGCTGTAACTTCCTTATGCAGAGGGTTTTCTTAAGTTTGCCCAAATTATGGCAGTGGGTAATACAGGTCTTTTCTGTTTAATCTCATAAATCTCACTGGAAGGAAAACAGCTCCAAAACCTGTAATAAAAAGATCCATCATTTACCTGCAGCTATAATTGTTGGAAACATTAGCAGTAAGCTGCTGAGTGGTACATTGAATCCTCGTGTGGGTTTGGAAATGTAATTTTTTTTTTCCACGTTGCACCGAGACACAATTAATGGCGTCTCTGAAAGAAATATCAGCCCTCTGTTTTACAGTTTCCAGAACCTCTCTTAAGGTTTTGATGGGTGACATATGTACATGGAGGTTTCCAGAAAAGGTGTGGGTTTTTTTGTTTTGTTTTTAAACTCATTTGAGGTATTCTGCTCTTAGATATGTGTGCCTGTACAAATAAGACCTGGCAATGAAAACATTGAAAGGTATTTGCATCCCTTTCTTTTTAGTCAGAGGAGAAACCAGATGTTTTCTTGGTGTTTTACTATACTAGAAGATGGAGTCAAGTCAACAAAAGCACGAATATAATATATAATTTAAACAACTAACGTCTGACAGCGGTCAGCTAATGTAATACTGTATTTTGGCATTCATTGTGTTTACTGAGAGGAAACGAGTATTTAGCTTTGTGTCATTCTGCATGTGTTGTATCACAAAATCAGCTCTGCATATGTATATATAGTTTTCAGGCCGGAGATGTCAGGATATTCATATGACGCACTGAATTTATACTGCAAGAAGCTGCAGACTACCCACCTTTCCTTTCAATGGAGGATACAACTAGATAGGTCCCAGCACACTGAGATAAACTGCCTTTGCCTTCATCACAGTTTTTGTCGTTCACCTTTCAAAGTCAGGAGATCAGTTAAAAATATTGAGAAGTTTATCCATTTGCCAAAGCATTATTAAATAGTCACTACAACTTAAAATATTTGTATGAGGCCTGTTCTGTTTAGAATTTTGAAATTTAAGTTAAAAATGACATAATTCTTCACTTTCTAGAGTAAATTTTCAGGACTGCAGATTCTTTACGCGTTCCAAGACTTGGACTGAGGGCTGGAAATTGTGGTTTTCACACTACCACAAGAGAGGTCTGTTGGACTCACAAACCAGAGCCCAACTGGATCAGGAGAGGGTCAGCAGGACAAAACCCGTGGGACATGGGTATGACATGGCTGCTGGCATCCTGCAACTTCAGTGTGTGCGTGTGTGTGTGCAGGGGAGTTGTAGTGCTGGGCACAGGCAGGGTGCTAACTGGAAGGGATAAGAAAATGCCTCAATCTTCCAAGCTGCCTTACAAAATAAAATTGGGGAATCATGCCCAGTGCATGTCTTCAGAGTGCTGAAAGGAGAAGGGGGCAAGGCAGAGTCAACAGGGTAGCGATGGACAGGCTGTGGGGGAGAGTACAGGCACAGAAAGCTTGATCTGTTGAATGAAGCAGCTTAAAGATTTTGAGTTAAGTTTTAATGAGGAACAAGGGCATTGTGTTCATTCTGCACTTAATGCTGCAGTTTCTGTTTTTAATCAGACAGGGTTATCAAGTCTTCAGTAACATGTCCCTATTCATATCAGCCTGGTCAACTAAACTGGATGACACTACATTTTAAGGTTTATGTTCAAGTTTTGAGCTGAAGATTCTAGATTCGTATATTGAGTTTTTATTTCAAAATATAGATACACAATTTAATCTTGATATAGTTCTGATGGTCTGTAACATTAGAAGTCATTCTATAATTATGAAGTTGGCCTAATAGCCTCAAGATTTTGATTTTTAAAGAAGAACAATTGCACATCTTTTATTTTCATTACATTTCTTGAACCTCTGCGGGGCATACAGATTGATTTCATGCATTTTTCTTCAATGAGGAGACCGACTGATGTATTTTGACAAAAATAATTAAGCCACAGGTCTCACATGATCACTCAATTCCAGGACTTGGGACTCACTCCAAGAGAAATAACAAATATCGCAATGTAACAAAGATGGGATTTGGCTACAGTGACAGTGCTGTAAGTAGAGTAGCAAGGGTTTTTCACAGAAATTCCCTTTTTATTCCTCCAAAACTCACATACCAGAGTTAGTATGCATAGAGACAGAGGAATGAATTCAAAGAAAGAAAAAGCTGTAGATATAGAGGGTCTGTTTCTTTTGTTTTCCAATTTCAACAAAACCATCTTTTGTTACAGCAGCTGAGGAGGGGGATCTAACAGCACTTAAAACCAAGTTTTTTGTAAGTGTTTCTGCAGGAAATATTTGGATTAAAATCCAAAAATAAATATACTGAGCTAACTGGCTCTTTGAAAAAGTATTTGGTTTACAAATTTTGAAAATAGGAGTAGCAGGGAGGGTATGAAGATTTTGCAAGAGGAATCTATACTGTAAATAAAGCAAACCATGACTATGCATAGTAAGAATGAGTAGATGATTTTTTAAAAACTGATAATACAGATGTATTTTTAACGTAGAATAGTTGCTAGATGGTGTGTCTCCAAATGACCCTAAACCCATTAGAGTGAGTGCAGTAACATACAGATTTTATATGGTCTGCAAATAGGAAGTTGGTGCTTAAGTTGATCTATAATAAATGCTAATTTACAAATAGAAACCAAACCCATAAATTCAGTCACAGATATAACACATGGAGAAATCATTAACGGATGAAAAACCAGCATAAGTGTGACAAAATCTGGGAAGGACATAGGCACTTATGTCATAGGACTATTTTTCTGTTTGCTGAGCCTGGGAAAGAGTAAAATGATGTGGTCCTTTGCAGTGACCTCTGACTTGTTCACCTGTGGCAAAGCCAGTAGTGCCAGGTTAAAAGGAGTGGGCTGTAAGCAGTAATACTGCTGGTTTGAGTCGGATGGTTCTGCGGAGGAGGATTTTTGTGCATCTGTGAATGTTTTATCCAGCATAGGTGCTACATTCATCTGAATGATTTATTCCACTTTAGGAACTAGAAATTATTCCTGGCTTAATGCTTAAGATTTTTATTTCGTTTTCATGGATGAATTGGTTTCTTGGGAATTGTTCTATGGGAGGGGATTTGGGGCCTGCATATCTCAAACACCAAGAGAGCAGGAAGGCGAAAAGGCTGTATTGTGTGTTCTGCTCTCCGAGCACAGGCCTTCCAAGGACTGGCTAACCGAACCAGAGCCCGGTATTTTCAGCTTTCGAAGTCACCCATGCAGAATTATGCCTTGGAATCAAAACTTTTATTTCTCTGAGAAAAATGGTGCTAGTGTCTTCTCTAAGTTTTCTTTGAAAACAGAATTCCAGTGTAATTTTCCCTGCAGCTATGTCTCCTGGAGGGCTGTACTGCCTTTGCTGTCTCTGATGTACTTGCTAATGCTGCTGATTTATAAGACATCATTATGGGTAACTAGTGAATGGTTGAGCTGAAATGCACAGCTAATGTATTTGTTCCATAGCTTGACATCCTAAATCATGACCTTTGCCTTCATGCATGTGAAAGGCCCAGTGTTTTCCTCCTGTGTGTGTTTCTGAATTCAGCCCTCCTACCTCGCTGTCAAAATCTCCTTGATAACTTCAGTGTTAACGGTTGGTGTTTAATTATTTAATTTCCTATCAGTACCCGCTTTTAAAACATAAAGGCATGACACAATGAGCTGTGTGATGGAGGAGCACAGCCTAAAACTCCCAAGTATTAGTGGCAGTGGGGAGCAGAAGCAGGTAGCAGCAGCCCAGGCAGCACCACAGGCAGGCTGCTGGAACGTAGCCGGTAGGCCGTGGGGCAGCACCGAGCTCTCTTACTTTCAGGGCCCCGGGGTCTTGGAAGTGCCATGGTAACCGTGGTTTTGGAGGAAGGTACTGTTTAGTGATAGCTGATAAGTAAGCCAAATCGGAGTCTGGTTTATACTGTCGCTTGGTTCAATTGCAGATGTGTGTGAGGAACTGTAAAGCTGAGGGTTTTGTCTGAGGGACTCTCATCCTACATGAAGACAACTGATTGCAAATGCAGTTCGGTAAAGCCAAGTTATTATATGATAAGCAAAGTCCTTACAGAAGTATATGAAGATCCTATTGTCCCTTCTCATTCTTAAGTCCTTAAAACGCGTTAAATGTGACATCTTCAGTGACTGTCACGATCTTAAAAAGCAGTCATCATGCAGCTGCTGTAGGGGCTTTGTTTTGGGTCGTATGTAAACTTTTGAAAAAACACATAAAAACATTATTTTCTAAAGTGCAATTTACCTTATGATGAGTAGTTATTATCAATTACCTATAAAGGATGTTGGGTGCCCAAATTTGTTTACTAACTTTAAGGCAAAACCTCCTCCTTCATATTAATGCTTCTGACTGTTTTGTTCATTTATTTTCCATTTCCTGGTTGTTGTATTAATGTTTTAAATTACAGTGAAGTAACTTTCACTACATCTTTCTATAGGCATGCTTTTCCAAATGCAATGATAGAATAATCTGTAAAGTGTTTGTCTGCCACGTAAAAAAAAAAAAAAAAAAAAAAGTGTTGTTAGTGAAGGAGTTGTCAGTTAGCTGGATGTATGGTGGTAGGAGCAATGGGGGAGAATCTGCTGGACTTCTTAGGGATGTGCTACCCAAGCAGAGACTGGTAGATTCAGTAGAGACTGGTGTTGGGCAGGGCTGAAATAATTATTTCCTGTTGGGTTGCTGTGAGGGTCAGGTGCGTAACTGTTACAGGGCTTTTAGAAATGCCAACCTATAATCCCCAGTTGCTGGGTCATGAGGTGAGCAGACAACCGAAGGAATAGATGATGCTCACAACCTAGGCAGGGGCCTGCTAGCGAGCTGTGTGCTGCCAAAAGCTGTGAAAGCGCAACGCTTTGCCTACTGCGGTAGGTGATCTCTTAAATTCAGAGGCCAGTCGTCTCATGATGCAGTGATAAAGGCAAATCCTGCATTAGTGTTTCTCATACTGTAGCTGTGGATGAAAAGGAAACTTGGGTCTTTAGGACTGGTAATAACGCCACCTTTATTAAGTTTCTATTGAAGGACTGTTTTGAGTAAGATAAATTGATGAGCTGAACACAATAACAGTCAGTATCTCACTTTCAAATACGTAGTGGGCAAGCACTACTGAATAAGAGAAGAAATTAAGCTAAGATGTAGAAAAAAGGTTACTTGGCAACATCATAGAGTATGTAAAGAAGAGAAAGAGAAGGGTCAGGAACTTAATGAATTTTGATTATAGAATCTCCTATAAGTAAGTTGTTGCATGAATAGAAAAATCCTAAACCAAATTTTGGTGTTATACTCTAGTACAGATTGTCTAAAGCAAAAGAGAGTTTATTTCGGAATAAACCGCAGAGAATAGCAAAAGCAGAGCTGCTGTGTACGAGCAAACTGGACTCCCCAGAGGCAGGCAACACTGATCATAGCTCATGCAGAGACAATCTGAGTAAGGTATATGGTGGTAATGAAAGTTGGTGTTCATATTTTGTGTTGTCTGGAGAAAACATGCTTGGTAGTGTAGAAATATCGATTTATAGAACCCATGTTTACTGTGTGACATATTTCTAAAACGCCTCAAGTTACCTTCAGTAACTGGGAGGAAGACACCAAATACAAGAATGCTATGGCCGACAGTTAAATTTCTGCCCATCTTGCTAGTATAATTGCAATGGATAAGTGAGCTTTCTGCTATGGTAATAACCTTATTAATATCTAACTGTTTTAGAAAATAAGATTTCACTGATTGCTGGAGTTCAGATTTTACGTTGGGTCTCTGTAGTGGTAACCAGTTGTGTGGCTCAAGTAATCATACATGGTGCTTTGGGGAGAAAAGGAGGTGCAGTACTGAAAAAGAAAAAGTTACCTACCAAACTGAACCTTTCCATCCTGCCCGGCCTACAGTGACATTTTATTTTTAATATAAAGACTGTATTAAAATAAACATAATTTTGTAGAGCATGAATTTTACAAATAAGCTCAGTGGTCCATGGCAACCAAATGTGGTACATCTATGGGAAATACACTTTAATTTGAACTGTTATGGTACCTAGAAAAATGCAGTCTTACTAATGCAGGGAGCTGAAGTTAAAGACATTAGTGGAAGTTATCACACAGTTCAGCAGATAGTAAATACTAACTTAGCATACTAAATCTAGTAAATAATGTTCATCAAATACAGGAACACATCTGAAGTCTGAATTTTCTTGTTTTTCTTCCCAGCCATTGTGGAGAGCAAAACAAAGTCTGTTTGATTTTCTTTTTACTTTCAGGCACCAATTCTTGAACGGTTACTGTTGTGTCAGTTTGTCCCAGTAAGTCCTGGAATACCATTATTTTGGGTGCTTTAAAATACTTGGTTTGTTTGTGCTGCTGCGATGATTGGAGATATTAGCAGACAGTTGTTGTTCCAAAGTAAGCAATGGGTTGCCTTTTACATTTTAAGTTATTATGATACAAGTTAGAACTTCTAACAACTAAATATACATAAAACACTTGTCTCTTAAAAATAATAATTTTTTTCTCTGTTCTGCGTAAATTAAAACAGACAAAGAAACCCTCAAAACCAAACTGCTATGCTGAATCATAGGTAGCTTATGAGATCACATTAACAAATGTGTAACTTGCAAATAGCCACTTGAACTAAATTTTTAACATCATTGACTGTAGAAAAAAAAATGTTTGTTTAGTGCTCTAGCACATCAGCTTGTGGCTTTATAGGTTTTTGAAAGATGAGCTCAGGATTTTCTGTGAGAGCAAGAAGTTGTCACTAGGCTCAACTCCGTAATTGACAGGCTTCATCAAAGGCTTCATCCTCAGTGAGTGTAAACAAATACTGGTGCTGGAATCAGTAGGAGTGCCCATGCCCTTGGATGAAATTTTATGCTAAGCTCAGCTCAGGTGAGAGCCTGTTGCTGGCCCACCTGCAAGATTTGTAATTTAATAGTCCATGCACCTGTTCAGTTATAAGGCAGATGTTGGGGAAAAATCTATGTGAATTCAAAGTATTCCCCCCCCCCCCCCCCATTTTTTTCCCAGTGCTTTATTTTAACATCAGAAAAGTAGTTGTATCTGTGTGGTTTTTAATCTTCCGTCCTTAACCAGGTAAGTATTTGAGAAGCATTGTGATCCTTTCTGGATTTTTGGCCTTGTTACCAAAGTCGTTCTTTCAGCATGCTGCGTGTAAATGGGTGTGTATGTGTGTGTGTGCACACTGATGTATAGATTGATTTGCGTTAATACTTGAAATAAGAGATGGGAGGGTTTTAATCTTGTAACTGTTACGAGATCTTTGTGTCTGCTTTAGGGTCGACCCTATCCCCTATGACACTCCAAAACCAGCGGGCCACACGCGATTTGTCTGCGTCTCAGACACACACTCCAGAACAGATGGCATCCAGATGCCTTATGGGGACATCCTTCTCCACACGGGCGATTTCACCGAACTGGGACTGCCCTCAGAGGTTAAGAAGTTTAATGACTGGTTAGGTAAGGAATTACTGCGTTTTGGTGACCCCAATTAACCTCTCCTGTCCAAGTGTCAGTCACTGCTTCCTAATTGAATTAGAGTACTTGAAAATCCCCCCTACCTTTACTTCACTTGTCTTCATGTGATGTGCTCTTTCTACTTTCAGTATGATTCTGTTAATTAAGACAATTTTAGAAACTTCACTGTATCTGTGCATTGTCTTTGGGGAAAAGATTCTGTCATTCCTGAACAACAACTGTGTAACCTTCTGTGTGCACTAAGGGCCTGGTGACACCTAATGTGAATGCATTCCGTGTCCCATTAGTTGATGCCGTGGGCTTTAATGTCCACATCCAAAGCTATTGCCTGCTGCATTTCAGGTTTATCATACTTTAAAGCACAGCTGAAAGCTACAACATATTCAGAAATGGTGAAAGTCCTTTTCCCCACAGCATAGGATGACAAAATCAAAATCTTATTTGAAAGAGCAGAATTTTACTGTGGTGGCAACATGATTGGCCCTTTGAGTTAGAGTTCTGGTTCTAATTTTGAACGCAGATACTCAACAACTCTTAGGTTGAATGCATTTTGTATTCTGCTATGTTTGACAGCAGTGTCTTGCTGGTTTGCTGCTGCAGATGAAGGCAGTTAGATTGCAATGGCAGAAGACCAAAATGAAGGAAGGGAACTCATGCAGTGTGCATGATGCTCCTATTACAAATGCTGCTGGTAGGCTGGCTGGGTACTGCCATGTCACCACTTGTGCTAGAAATACTCGGAGGTGAAAGTGACTCAAGCAGCTGATCTTCCCAAAATGTTAGAATGAATGTAGAACATTACATAAAAACCTCTGAAAGCATGGCTTTGTCATCATGCTTTACCTCAGTCACTGCAGTCTTCTTTGCATGCTCTATGATGGCTGCATCTCTACATGTCTTTAATAGCATAATTTTATTCCATTGGAGTTCGTTGGCTGACCCTTCAAGAGATAAGTAAAGAATATTAAAGATTTACAAAAGCAATTTTTAAATAAAAGAGCTTTCGTAGTCTGTCTTTTTTACCTACCTTTGCATTTTCTCCACACTGTTCTTTCTGTCTTTCTTACGGCCTCCTCTGATTTCTCTAGCCTAATTTTAAAGAATGCTTTTCCGTCTTTTTATGGCTGTGCATGCAGGACTGAGGCTCTCAGGTACTGCTGTATTACTGTAATTCCATTTTACTGATCTTATTTCTAGAAAGCAGTACCAGATTTTATGGCCTCAAAACTATCCTTTCTCTCGAATGTAATCACAAGGCTAGGAAAAAAGAAGTGGTATGGGAAATAGGTGGATGTGTACATAGGTTGAGGGAAGACACAATAGGAGAATAATTTTCCTTTTTATGCATTCTTTGGGGTGACCTGTAAATGTTCAAGTACTGTGAAAGAGGAAGAGAAGGAGCAAGCAATGTAAGGGCAGTGGGAGGCTGCACAACTTCCCTGGGGTCGGGCAGTGTGGTCTCCACTGAGTTCCAGCTGTTGTAGAGAAGGTGGGCAGGGCAGCACTGCTCTGCAGTGAGGTTCAGTTGCCACAGATGGGTTTTGTATCAGTCAGCTCCAGGAAAGGAATTGCTTTCTGGAGGGTGTAGACTTATGAAGTCTGCCCCTACCAAAGTTTGTCTTCGGACTTCAGGTCATTACACAAGTATTTTGATACACTCAGAGCCCAAGTCCCTTGCTTTCTGTTGGAAAATGTTAACTCGATACTTACTGCTGAAAGCCAAAGCAAGTAAGCTGCTGTTACGTTCTTAGTCTTTCACAGGGACTCTTACAGTATCAGTAGCCACTTGGCATTCCCCTTAGGTTTAACAGGTATTTCATGATGATGCTATTTTATCATACATCCTTGGTTTAACATTTGCAACAGAAGGATTATAACCCTTGAAATAGGTTTTGTTCCAGCCTCAATAATTTATCATGGGGCTTTCTTAACATATATATAGTTCTTGCAGAAGTCAGTGTGGTATTTATCTGAGAAAGCAGGTTTTGCATTCCTTGGCAGTCTGTGTCACTGAAACTGGCTGGAAGCTGTGAGAGAGCCTGCTGGCTTCGGCCTCAGGCTTTCATATTTCAGGTACAGAGAAAATCTCTTCTGGTATTTCATTGTGGTGTGTGTCTGTTTTTTTTTTTTTTTTTTTTTTTTTTTTTTTCACATGCACAGAGTCTACTCTTGCATCTTTATATATAAAACAATGCTGGTTATTAGGTTTCTAGTATGAAGTGAGGCTGCAAATTGATTCCCCTGTGGAGTCATGTCATAATGGTGAATATTTGCTCCGGTGCTGCCCTCTCCTCATCTGGAATCAAAACGCTATGAATTCATGCACGTCCTCTAGTCACTTTATTTCAGGCTCCTGTCTGTAAGCTGGGAGTAATCACATATTACTATTTGCTGTGCATATTGTGAAAATTAATACCTTCAAGGTTGTGAAGTGACATGTAATAATATAAAAAGTACTTACCAGTGGCAGGCAGGGACGAGGAGGATTCCTTTTTCTGCTGCCATACAGTGGAAAGCATCTTTCTTCATCATATTTGGTAGGAACCTTATTCCAAAACAATGCACTGAGAACTCCCATCAAATACAAGATTGTCCTTACAGAAAGGGGTTTCATATCTTTTGCATGCTTGTTTTTTTTCCCTGGCAAACCTGTTGTAAAGCAGTAATAAAGACAAGGCATTTCTATCGCTTCTACCTTTAGGGAATGAAGCAAAATTAAAGCTAGACTTCATTTTACAGCTTAGTTTACCTGCTTTGTGGTGAAACAACAGGGGCTTATCTCTCCACTAGGATTATACAATGGGATAACAAAAACACAATGACGGTTCCATAATTTTCTTAACAGGAGAAGGGTGATGATTCTTAACTCCTGTCTCGATTTTATTTCACTGGCTGTTACATATGTCAGAGTTGCATAGGATTGAGAGCAGTTCCATCAACCCTGTGACTTTACAATAGTGGGTCTTGCATAACTTTGCAAGTCTTTGCATATTTCACCTGAGCAAAATGTTCAGCATCTTGTCCATCTACTTCATTAACATTCATTCTTCTTTCTCCTTTTTGCAGCTGAATCACAGAACGTGCTTTCATGTCTTCCCTCCCGTTCTTCCTAGCTTTCAGCCCATCATGCAACTTTTTACTAATTCTTGTGTTTTTTTTCCCTTTGCCTGATAAATTTTCATTATTGGTTTTGCATGAAAGTCATCTAGGCTCATACATTGAGTAACCTCTGTGGTCACTTAGTGATTGCGTACACTGGCTGAGGTAATTTATTCACTTTGTTTTGGTGTGAACACGTCCCCTGGGTCTTGTAACTGCTATAATCACTTGACCTCAGTGACTGTTAAATGCTTTAAACACAGTTATTTTAAATTTATAATTGTTTTCATTAAAAATCTCGGATAGTAACTTAACTGACCTTGCAGTAAACACAACAGTTTGTGCTGAGGAAGAACTATGACATTATTATATGCCCCGTGTATTTCTTACCGAATGTATTCAACATACCATTATTATCATTGTTCATATTTTCCTCAGCCATTCTCATTCAGTCATATATGGGAAACGAAATACAGGAATGTCTAATTATAGCTCTGTCTTAATATAATACTTCCTTTCCTGTGTGATGGGAAGGGATTGAATAACTCAGAAGAATTGAAATGAAAAGAAAGCAAAGCTAAACTCGGGTAGATGTATCTTCAATGAGTGATATGCTTATTGGTCTCAGTTAGCAGGGGCTTGATTGTGCAGATCCTTACTTGGGTGAATAATTTGCATCCATTCTAATCGTTTTTCTGAAAAAGACATTTTTTTCTTCAGATTATCTTTTTCTTGTAGTTCTCTCTTATTTATGATCTGTGTTGTTTTGTTGTTGTTTTTAATGCAAAATTTCTAATATAAGGTGTATTACTGGACAAACCAGGCAAAATTCTGTAGGGCCAGTGGATAAATCCAGTAGGTGAAATTACTGCCAGTTAACAACTTGTGGCAGTGAGAGTAAAATTTGGCTAGATTTTTTTTTCTCAGTTGTTCAAGGATTTGGCAGCCTGATTACATTTTTTCTTTCATGTTTTGTTTTTGTTTTGAATGTGTGTTTCAGATTCTATCCTATCATTGCCCTGTTATCCTAGGAGTTGAGGAATTCTGTGAACGCTTTTGTGACCAATTACCTATGGGTTTGGACTGTAACAAGTTCTTATTTACCTGTAACATATCTTTGTGTTTAGTGTTGATACAACTAAAATAAAAATTCAGCTTTTTTTTCCCATGGTGTAGCTCCTCTATCATGTTACTTAAAGTGAGAAGAAAAGAGTGGTTATACTATTTTAATGTGTTTTTCTTGCTACTTTCAGCATGTGTGGACGTGGTCCTCAGAAATGTATTGTCGGTTCTTTTAAAGTTTATTTTTCTATTAGTAGGACTGATGTTACAGTCCATGTTACTACTCATGTATGAACGTTTAATTCTAGAAAATAGCTGCTTCAGGCTGGAAGTGTTGGCTGTAACATGGAAAAAATGACAAGACAAGAAGCGCTCTGAAATGTGGTGTGGAGGCATGGACAGACAGGTTTTGTCTACACTTACATTTCTTCATTTAGCTCCTGTAAAAGCTTGAAATTATGTCCAAAATTGTCAGCTAGGACCTGCCAAAATAGTCTTTGATCTTTAAGGTAATATACTTAATGGGGGTGAGGGGGAAGAGCTGTAACAAAATAGTATGATAAATTCAAGCTCTTTTCTTATCACCATTTTAAAATTCAGGGTCACAGTCTTCATATATTCTTTCTCACTCTGTCAGGCTCAGTTGTTCCCTCATCTTACCAAGCCTTGATCTGCTATCCAGGGAAATTTCACTTAGGGCTTTGTGTGACTGTGTTCCTTTTGATTCTGTGCACTGAAAACAATTTCACTATGACCAACTGTTTGTCATTCAGAACTTCTGCTCCTTACAAGTGTATTTCAGATGTGAATTATCTTAACATCTGACATGAGACTTTTTTTTTTTACAAAAACAAATCAGCTCTAGGTTTTTCAAAATTCAGAGGATATTAGCTTAAAGTATTCCAATCTAATTTAGATCCAAAAGGAAGCTTATGCATATTTTAAAGGAAAATTATGGCAATAAAAACAAATTTCTTCCTATTTTTATAAAATGATTTATTTCTGATTTGTGTTTTTACCATCTGGAACATATTTTGAACTCTATATTGCTCTACTTGTTTTAGCCAGAATGAATAATTAAGTGACTAAACATAAAATACCATTTTGATGAACAAAACTCTTTAACAGTTGGAAAAAAAAATGGCATTCATTGCAAGTGAAAGAAAATGCTGAGGTAGCTTTAATCCTGTAAGTATGAGTTTTGCACAGCTGTTCTGGGAGAGAGGGAAGCAACTTTCTGAAGTGTCTATTAGTCTAATTTTGAAAACAGCTATGTCTTCTGTGAGTGATTTCAGCAAGGAGCTACTTCAGGCTTCAGACACTGGAATGGACTACATGTATTTTAGCAAGAGGTTGGTACCTGCATTCCTCTTTACATCTAGAAAAGAAAGCTCCTTTAGGAGCTCTTTGTGATTTGTAGGGCCAGACCAGGTCGGCTGTCAGCTTCGGAGATGCTCTGAACTGGAGACTAACAGAGACTTTATGGTGTACCAGCAAGCTTGCGCAGACAGTTGTAACACATCCACCTGCTTAGTAATTCTAATAGGCAATACATGCAGAATTTTATGAGCATGGAATATGTTGATGCAATTTCTTTTAAAATAACAGCAACAAAAAAGCATTTATATGATAGAATTTAGAGTCTTAGGCAAGTTTTGGTTTTTCTTACTTAGTTTTCTGGAATATGTATCTCATTCCATCTTTACGGTAAGGTTTTATAAGGATTCTTCCAAGTTAATTTAGATTTTATTGCAATATGAATTCTTAAAAATATTTCCTTTGCTTTTGCTCTAACTTGAACTGTTTAATGTCACTGTTGAATTCTCATTTGTACTTAGTTCTAAATTTCCATATGGCTTGAACAAGTTAATCATCAGTTCTCAGCTTTTGTTTGCATATACCTTTTTTAGGCATAGCAATACTGATCTTAATTTTTTTCTTCTCAGCGGAACACAGAAGTAATTTCCATGTTGCATTTTATTGTATTTATAAAATAACAGGAAAATACAGCCAGGTGCATTTTTTTGTAATAGGCTGAATAATGTTTTCCTGATGTAGCAATCTACAGTGAAAAGGTGAAAAATGCAAGAGCCCTACTTTTTTTCCTACTTTTGTTCTATGTTTCTTTTAGTTCCTTCTTTATATTTATCCTCTGCTCTGAGTCAGATATTTATTACATGATTTGTGGGCAACAGACCCCTTAATGTATAACTTAAAAGATCAAATAAAATAAATTACTATTATTTCCACACAAAGTTTCCACTGAATAACACTGGTGCTTATGCAGAAATTCCACGTGAATTTATTCATATCTCATCACTTGTTTCTTGTTTTGCCCTTGTTACTCCTGGCAACTTTTTGTGAAGAAATTTCACAAGAAACTACTTCTACTGTCTGTTAATGGCACACAAAGAAACTTTGAGCTTTTTTTCTTATATTGTAGTCACCTACTTACTGGAGATACGGTGTAAAATTCTCTATACAAGTTGTGTACTGCTAAACGCAATCAGCCAAACCAAATACTGAAGTGTTATTTGACAGCCATTAGAAAATGACTCAGGTTAAATATGCTTTCAAACAGAATAATCTTCTAGATTAAGTAGTTCTTCATGTGTTCAAATCTAGTGTATTCACTTGGTAATTTTCAATGAAGGAGAGGAGCAAGAGAGCATTGGAAGGTATTGCACAAGTCTTGAACAGGGCTTTCAATCACAATAATTGCTCAGTCATTTCTTGGATCTGTTTCCCTGGTCTGCTGTTGTCTTAAAAGGGCAGGGAATGATCAGGTTTCAAATAGCAGACCGTAATGAAAACAGATTTTTAAAGTAATCAAAATAATTTTCTTTCACTTCCTTCTTTCCCCCATATCTATGGTTGTTGCACTGACCAGTTATCAAGCAAGTAACACTATTCAAATAGAAAGTTTTGTGGGCATTGTCATCAGCTTCTTCCACGAGCCTTGCTGCAGCAGACACATATCAGCTGTGAGAAGGATTCCAGTGGAAAGCAGTCACCATCAGTTTATTGTCACAGAAATTAATTGTTGCATCAAAATATGCAAAGTGCAAAAACTCCTGTCACTTAAATTTTCACATCGCGCTCGTCGTATTAACAATATCTAATTAAAATAAGAAGTCTTTTGGTTAGCAGAGCATCACATTCCTGCTCAGAAAGAACAATGGTTTCAGGGGGTGGAGGAGTTGTTTCGAGCAGAGAGAGGTTGGGGCTAGGGGGAGAAAGCACTGCAGATTTTAGTATAATGTGTAGTGTTCAAAGAAATTTTATTTCATCATAAAGATTAGCAGGCTGTGTAATTCAATTTAAAGCTGGTTGGCAGTGTCCTGTCTATTACAGGGACTTTTTTTTTTTTTAATCACCACTCTTTTTTTAATGTCGTATGTGACTACAGAAGCTGACAGACAGCAGGAATGGTCTCTGGGTTTTGTGCTTCGCACCCCCCTTCCTCTTTTCAGTTTCAGTTTTCAGTGTGTGAGATTACCTTAAACTGAGCTACAAAAACGGTACCTCAGTGAAATGCCTTACTGCGTTTTTTTTTGCTTTGTAGAAAATGATATTTTTTTTGTGGCCAGTCTGTGAGAATGAAGATCTGCTAAAAACATTAGATTGAGGGGTTGAATCAAGCTTAAAACCCAAATGTTAGCATTTATTCACAGTATTGTGGACATTACTATGCAGTAGAAAAGCAACATGCAGCAATTTATGTTAATGCAAGACTGGCAGACCTTTATCTTACAGTAATTGCCAATACTAGGGGGTTAATAAATGTTCCAAGAATTACTGACTTTTTTTTATTAAAGAAAAATAGATGGTTGCTTCTTACTGGCTATGAGCAGCCTGTGTAGCTTGTTAATTAACCCTTTTGTTCCAGTGGGTGAAGCTGAGGCTTTGAGCTCTGACAAATTCTGCATGGATTTTACGTATCCGGAGCGATAAAGTCCTGGCACAAAAGGACTGTGAAACAAAAACCAGGGCAACACCGTCTCTTCTCCCCCCTACTCCCCACCTCCCAGCTTGCCTGTTAGAAGTGCTTGAAGCCTGCACTGGTTATATTGAGGGAATATTTTGATTTCAGAGGACAGCTGTTGTATTTGTGGGCAATGTGGTACTACTGGTGGGGAGAAAAAGGGGAAGAGAACTCCTGTCAGAGCTCAACTTCTGTTGGAAGAGGAATTTGTGTTTTCTTTGTCCTGTTTGTCACCCTGAGCATGGCAGGGTGAAAAGCTGTACTTGTTCCGAAAGTCTTTCTCCATAGGGTGGTGACAAGGCCGAGAGGCAGCCGCATCTCTCAGCCTCGTGGTGCAGCGCTGGAGGAACTGCTGTGCTGCCGTGTCCCAGGGCAGGGCAGCTCCCAAAGCTGGCCGTGTGCTGGGTCGCGCTGGGCGCTGAGCTGCTGGGGCTCGCTGTGGTGCCTCGCTTCCTGGAGCTGCCCTGCTTCTCTGTTCTGCTTGCCAGCTGCAAGGTGACAGCTCCTAAAGCCTCTCTTCCTATTGACAGGCCTGTAGTAGAGAAGGAACAAAGCAGCACAACAGGGGATAGCACTGCAAGGAGAGGGGCAAGGAGATGCAAAGCCAACGCAGGAGAGAACAAAATGACTTCAAACTGGGGGAGGGATGGCAGCTCCAGAGAAAAGAAAGACAAATGAGAGCACGGGGATGTAAAGTAGTAGAGATTCACCTGCTTTTTCCAGAGCTTCATTTCTTCCCAAGATAATGAAATTAACAAATGAGACCTCAGGAACACTCTGTACTTTTGAATTTCCTGTGACTTATGATGAGTGAACCTTCAAGGCCCCAGGGTTATACACGTCTCTTCTAATGAACCACAATCTTTAATATTACAAGCCAGGCACCAGGGTACAATAACTCCTTTTCTCCTCAGTGTTGCCCTTTATTATTTTTGTGTGTGTGTGTAACTGCCAACAGAAAGATGAAGAGTTTTAGATTAAAACAGAGCTGCACATGCTAAAAAGTTACTGTGCTTCCTTACTTTCATCTGGGCTGCCCTCCCTTGTGTGCTACCCTTGAATCCTCCCACTCCTTAAGAGGCATTTGCTATTTGCATTTCCTGCTGAGAGATGAGCAGAAAAGCTGCAAGGCAACCATGAAATTTTCTGCCTTTTTCTGCAAGAGATTTCTCCTGAGCGTTATGAGGAAGGAGTTCATCCCTTCTGCTCTCCTGCGTCCCTGCTGGAAGCTTTGGAGGTCACTGGGAATTAAGTAACAGTGCTGGCTGTACTCATGCTCCTGAGAGCCAAGGTCGCAGACTAACATCCCTTCATATCCCCTGGTGAAGGAATTCCTGGAACAGCCCTGGTGTCTGTAGGGTCTGCTGTAGGGGAAGCCGTTCCCCACATGCGGTCACCTGGTTGCAAATAACAGCCCTGTGGCATTTGCTAGACTTTGAAAGTGGGGAAGGATTGAGCAAGGATGGCTCAGGGGATGCTGTGCTCCGCCCGTCACCTGGGCAGTCCCCATGGGGCAGCGCTGGGGGCAGAGGGGAGGAAGAGCCGCTGCTTTGATGACTGACAGCTCTGGGTATATGTGCTAAAATGAGGTCTGACATTTGACTGAATTCCTAGAGAGGATGGCATGTACAGTTATAGTGGAAGCAATATAGCCATTCATAAACAAATGCTTCCGTGAAGCCAGCTGTAAAAACAATGATGCTTGCCTTTGAGGTGAAAGGGCAAAACCTTAGCAGAAAGGAGTATAAATAAGACATAAATTGTTACCTTTGTGTAAGTGACTGAAATAGCTGTTCTGTTAGTGCTTTGTCTGAATGACCAGCAGTGATTAACTATGTTTGCTGCGTTATTCAGCAGAAGTTAGGATCTGCATACCTTGCCTTTTTATGGCAGTTTTTTCTTTTTTTAAGTCTAGAAATGATGACTAAAATGGGTAAGTCAAGAAAGACCCTACTCTGAAAAAAGCACAGTAGATGAAAAATTGCAAATGCTGCATACCCCAGCAGTTAATGATAGCATTTAATGATAGAGAAATACTTACTCATCTACCACAGTCCTTGGTGTATTTTGTGTACACAAAGGGAAACTACGGATGCTGCATCATAGAGATTTTACAACACCTCACAAAAATGTTACTGTAAATTCAAGCGCACAGATATAAGTACCATGAATCACACATACTCCTTTAGCTTGCTTTAAAAATACTTAATTACCTTAATATGTTAGGCACTTACTATTATCCTTATTTTAATAAGGAGCGGAGATGGCTGGGGCAGAGGGCCAAAGTATGTGTAGTAGCAAGGACAGAAAGATAAGGCTTACCTGAGTTCTGGCACAAATAAAGCACGTGAACTCTGATATTGCAGAATGGAGTTTATATTCTTTACACTACTTCCCTTCATCTCTTTTGTTATCCTTCTTTGGAAGGACGATTAGGAGGTATTTTGGCACATAGGTTTGCCCACTAAAAGTTGAAGAGTGGCACCTTGGATTTTTAAAAATCTTCACTCTGAACTTTCTATTGTGGGGCCCTGGGATGCTGTAACATGAGCAATTTGGTAATTGAAATTCTGCAAAGCCGAAAGAAGAGAGGAGGTGGCAAAATGTAGTACCAGAGGTGCGATTTGGAACTCAGAACTTGCTGGCTCTGATTTCCATTATAATTCCAATTTCACTTTAGAGCTGATTTCAGGCTTAGTTTCCTTCCTTATTTTTTAATGTTTGGGCTTAGTATATGTGCTTAAACCTACAAGGAAAATGTCTGAGGCTATGTGGCATTCTCTTCAGGCAACTGTAGATGGCTAGGGAAAAAAACAAACAAAAAAAGACAAAACGGAATATGAGAGATTCAGTTCATTGTAATAAGATGATACAGCTGGAGTGATTTGGTTGTCTCCTTTAGTAGCTAAGAAACCTCTCTGTGGGCTGGATTATTAAAAGGAATTTCCTTACAGGGCTCAGGAGATCCCTGATATCCAAGTTCATCTTGAAAGACTGTAATGGAATGTTTAGGTTTATGTAGAAGAACAAATTTAAATGTGGGATTCAGAAGATAGTACTGGAGGATCGCAGAGATCTGCCTGAATATTTTAGTTGACTGTAATTTCTGTTTGCATTCTCTTAGTACTTTGTCTTTTTTTATCCTCTAAAAAATTCGGGGGTGGACTGTGAAGGTAATTCTGAAACGCAGTACATAGTGCTGTCAGAAGTGTACTGGTCTGCTTCTAGAAATGGAGTTTAGTTCAGGTTTTAGATTTCTCCTCTTGTGACTTAGAAGAGGAAGAAACAATTCCCAACCAACATCAGCATCACCATCTGAAAGCATGTTTAAAAAACCATTATGAATATTAGATTTGCTTCCTACACTAAATGTTTACAAGTAAAACCACAACAAATGAACACAGCGTAATGTTTCAAAAGGAACTAATTGCTTTAGCACATTGGAAAATGTTACATTCTTAGTTACTAAAAAGCTGATGTCCTGCTTTTAGACAGCATTCTATGCTTTTAAAACCTTTATGATATTTTAAAAACGTTACCTTATTTTTCTTCTTCTTCCTTATGGTTTATTTTACTTGTGATTATTCTTGCTGTTCCTGCTTATTAATTGTTCCTTGCCATTATTGGACTCTATCCACGTTACGTTAGTATTTGGTAGTCAGGTAAGTCTGGGCACCAGTATGTTTTACTGTTTATCAGTAGTGTACTCAAAAAATCATACTTTTGAAAGGAAGATGTTCAGTTCCATGTACAAAAATGGAAAAGGTATTGTTGTGGTTTAACCCGGCCAGCAGCTGAACACCACACAGCTGTTCGCTCACCCTCCTCCCTCCCTCTCTGGGATGGGGGAGAGAAATGGGAAAGTGAAGCCTGTGAGTTGAGATAAAGACAGTTTGTTAAGACAGGAAAATAATAATAACAATAATAATAATGATAATAGTACTACTACTAATAATGTGTACGAAACAAGTGATGCACAATGCAATTGCTCACCACCCGCTGATCGATGCCCAGCCTATCCCCGAGCAGCCAGCCCCCCACCCCGGCTAGCCACCCCTATATATTGTTCAGCATGACATCAGATGGTATGGAATACCCCTTTGGCCAGTTTGGGTCAGCTGTCCTGGGTCTGTCCCCTCCCAGCTCCTGCTGCACCCCCAGCCTGCCCGCTGGCAGGACAGAGCGAGAAGCTGAAGAGTCCTTGGCTTGGTGTAAGCACTGCTCTGCAACAATTAAAACATCAGCATGTTATCAGCACTCTTCTCATCCTAATCCAAAACACAGCATCCTACCAGCTACTAGGAGGAAAACTAACTCTGTCCTAACTGAAACTAGGACAGGTATGTAAAAGATACTGCATTATCAGAGGAAAATTCAAGTTTTTTTTCTTCTCGTAAGAAATGTTCTGATCACCTTTCTGGGATAGAGAAAAAAGGAGGCATTTGAAGGGATTGTTCAGAAATACTGACTCGGCTTCCCAGGCTGTGAGGCAGAGGGAGGTGTCTGCCTATGCTTTGGCAATTGTAAGCCACTGAGACTCTGCGTCTTTCCTTTAAAAATGAGGAAACAGTTAATGGGAATGTGTTCAGAGAGGAAAGAAGAGAATGTTTCTGGCAATTAATTGCAAATCCTGATTTGTTTATTTATGTATTTATTTTAAGATCTGTAGGTAGATATTGGAAATATCTTGGTCCAGGTCCGTTTCTCAGTCCTGCTGCTCACATGAAGCTCCCTGTTGGTAAGGCAGAAGAACAATCTGAGGCAGTCTAGATCTGGGTCCTGCATTCATAATTCTAATTGATTTGCAGCAAGTTTCTTTCAGTAAGGAGTAAAAAATTGCCACCCAGACTAGCAAGTCTTTTTTAAAGATTTTATTTTGTCTGGTAAAACGTGCCCTTAGCACTTGCTGGACTTTTGTCGTGTGAAAATACATGTACATGAAAATACCAAGCTATCGTCTGTGATGATTATGATTAGCTTAATTACTTTCTATATAATTGTTCTCAAGATGACCTCCTTTTGGATGGCTTTTATTCATTTATTTTTTATAAATATATAAAATATAAAAGACTTAATTGAAATTGTAAATTACAGAGACAAAGGGCATGTTATGAAAATAGGTCCAGAACTGTTTGCGTCAGACAGTGACTGCTGGTTTTGACATTCTCAAGATTCACTGAGAATAATCATTTAAATTGATACAGTATGTGCATGCACAAGGTAATATCAACTACCAATATATTATTTCAAAAACTGGTGAGTTTCCTTATAGAGAATTAGGTTATATAGTGTGGGGGGGACTCCAAAAAGAAAATAGAATTGTGTATTGATGCCTTTAGAAATATTATTTGAGGGCAATAAAATGTTCCCTTAAATTCCCTCCTGAGTGAAGAAAATGGAGTTTGTTTGCAGTAATTGCATTTACTAGCATTTGCTTTCACACTTTCCAATATGAGTTAAGCCAATTGGAACTTGTGATTTCGTTTTGCTTATTGGCAAAAGTACCATGTAAATTGATCTGTGATGCATTTATAGAGAATGCTTTGAAAATTTTGAAATAAAGATGGCTTTTTCATATTAGATTTAGATAGTGCTAGGGTTCATTTCTTATTTTAGCCTAATGCAATAGTAACCAAAACCATTCCTTTTCAATTTTTTCTTAATCAAGTTGAAGAAGAACATTTCTACGTAGCCCAACTGGCCCTGTGAAGGCACGCTTTGTTTCCATTTTCAGCACTGAGCTGAAATCAGTCTAAAGCTTGATGGCCCTGGTGTGTTACATCTTAATGCACTGATGTTTGATGTTCATGGTCACAGGAGAAAATGTAAAATTCTGTTGGACAAAATATAACATTTCTGTATATCTGCCCACAGGATAGACCTAAAACTATAGGAGATTAGATGCAAATTTCATTGTAAGTGTAAATATGGGGTAATCCTGTTTAAAGGAATACCCTTCAACTCTACCAGACAAAAACAAGTTCTTAGCTGAAAACCTTATGTAATGTCCCAAGTGAACTCTATTTCACTTAAAGGATCTCTCTAAAAGCATGCATGTAGCATCAAAGTGGTCATGCTAGTCCTTTATGTATTGCTTTGTTTATAGGCAACAGAAGTGGAGGAGGAACTACCATTTCTGCAAGAATCCTTTTTAGAAATGAAAGGGAAAAATAAGGCTATTGTGATTTGCAGTGAGGGTGTTGTTTTCAGAATTTGCTAAATTTAAAGGGAAACTTCATAGCTGTCAGCTTTTTTTGATTTTAAGTTACGGTTTTTGTTTTTTTTTTTTTTGAAAGCTCCGTCTTTTTGGTTATATAAATACAAGCCTGAAAAGAAACCCTTTCTGTGGACTCATAAACAGAGAAATCTGTGCTGCTTAAGTTCCAATTATGATAATTTTAAAGCCAATTTTGGGGACTTCTTACAGCTACAGTTGGCAGTGCTGTGAGCTGCAAAATCCTGAGGATAGTTTTTGTGAGCTTAGACTAAACAAAACCTTCAGATTCTTTTTCAAAGCAAATAAATGTCATGTATTAATTGATAAGACCTTAGAGAAACTTTCTGTTTCAAGAAAAAAAAAAATCAATAACAGAAGTCAAATGAAATTCAAAAATGACTTTGAGATCAAAAACCAATGTGTTGTAATGTCAGAATGCTACAGAAGCTGTGCAATGCTGAAGTGAAACAAAAGGTTGTCCTTATGTTATGCTACTTTCTTTCTATTAGAGGAGAAGGATATTAATCACAAACAGTTACATTAGAATAATGTTATGGTTGAGACATAAATACATAAAAGCAAGGAATTGTTACGATGTCAGAGCTTCGTTAAATCAGACCCGTAGCTAACTAGGTTCGGCAGTATATATGGCCCTGTTTCAGGGTTCGTGCTGTGCTTGGTGATGTTGTGGCCCAGTGTTGTACCAAATTCAATTCATTTACTTAGATGGGAGAAAACAGAAGTACTTGGTATTAGGCACTGCCAGTTCTGCAGCCTCAGATGGCTCATAAGTGACCATATAGGTACAGCAGTGCCTGCATCTGTGGTCACTCAGAGAGGATTGTATAGGCTGCAGTATCTTGGCACTGGGTAGCCGAGTTACAGGTGCTGAGGCAAGATTCACTCAATACTTCCTTGCTTTCATGGGTTTATGACTCAACCTTGGCATTATTGTAACGTAGTTTTTTGTGTTTAATGTTTCTTAGACTTGGTTTTCCATTGCCAGCATGGAAGAAATCCTAATGCATGAGTTTCAGAGGAGAAGGTAGCAGTCTGAACCTGCTGTGTGGCTCGATCAGCAAGTGTGAGTATTAACGCTAGAGCTGTCAGGCCTTGTGAAAATTAATGAAGCCTGACGGTTACAGAGTGAAAGGTCAGAGGCAGAGCTTGCACTTACGTAACATTTCTGTTTTGTTGTGTCTAACAGCGTTTTCAACAAAGGGGAGCTTTAATGTGCGAGCTTTAGATTTATCACAGGAACTCAAGGGTCTCAGCCTTTGCTTCTCCCTGCGCTGTGGTCTGATGTTTTCCTTGCATAAAGGCAAAACAGTTAAACTTTCATTCATCTACTCACCTTGCTGCATTTCCCATGTGTGTTTTGCCTTTATTTTTCCTTCTCCAGGTTTTCTTTTGGAGGAAAAAAATGAAGAGGCATCTGAACTGATGAGAGTTTAAAAAGCTGGTGGAATACTTTTCATCAAAAAGATTTTGAGATCTTGGGCTTCAGCTCTTTCTGCTTCTTTAGAAACTTGTTCTGGTTTTGTGCATGTTCTGTCTATTATTTGCCTGCTTTTTTGTTATTTATTTCATTCTTCAGGTTTCTACCGATACAAAGGAAAGATGCATAGAAATACATGGGTTATGTTTTCAGTCAGTATATCAGTTGGCATCAGCATTAGCTGTTTCATTGAAGACTTCTTATGCAGGCTGTTTGATTAAAACAGCCAGAATATTTTTAAAGCCAATCATTCTCATCCTAGAAAGGATGTTTTTTTTTCCATACCCAGTTTTGAATCTCCGTACCTACAGTGGGTGGATAGTTATCCTTTATGGTGAGAGAAGTCCAGCATATCATGTGAAAGTTTAGGTCTATATAACTGTACTTGTACAGTCTAACTCATTTGTTGCTGCTGAAGGAGAAATCAGATCCTTTCTGATACTGCTGCTTTTAAAATTCTGAAAGGGGCTTGTGAGTGTTGTGATTATTCTATAAATGCTGGGAAGAAGAGTAATAACCATCGCCTTGAGATTCAATGGACTTTCCATGGGAAACCTCTTTGAGGAATTCCAGTGCTACTGAACGGCGGTAATGATATTTGCTGGCTGCTATCAGGGCACTTATTCAGCTGTGGTCAGACAGCTGATGGCAACCTGAGATGCTGCAGGGACTGGAAGGCCATAGGACCACATAAAATCTGCTTCTTCAGTGTTTATCTCTAGACATGCATAGGGTTGGTTGTAAGTGAATGTTCCAGAGCTAGTTATGCTCTTTGAAGCATATATGATACACTGTAAATTGGAGGTGATTGACTTGCACAGGCATCTCACTTGTAGAGATTTTCCTTCTTTTTGAATGGACAAAGCTTTTTACTTCAAGGTTTCTCAGCGCAGTTTTCAGGATATGGCCAAAGGGTCTATGAGACTGTGAAAAGGCCATGAAAGCACTTAACACTTCATGGAAGTGTTGTGTGGTGTGTATAGTTAGTGCATGTGTGTGCATATTCAGAGCTTCACATCAAAAGTATTTGTTTAGCAATGGTGTGCAAATACAGGTTTGTACCACTATATATAGACAGTTAGTATTATGTTATTTCTAGCTCCCCTGCCTCCCAATGCATTTTGTAGATAACAGTAGTCAAAAAACAATGTGATTTTTTTTTTATTTTTATAGGGAGTCAGTAGTTAACATTCATTGACAGTCAGACTGCTTTTCATGTCTGGCAGCTCTACCGAACTTCAGTTGTGCGACTAAGTTGGACTTGTATGAAGCATGCCATTAAAATAGAAATGGTTGTTCAATGGATTAAGGATTCCTAGGATCAAGTATTTAAGGTAAACTTAAACCAAAAAACAACAATGTAATTTTTATATTTAAAGTCAGTCTGTTCAGCTTCTGCTTTAAAGTGCTGTGCATCGTTGCTGCCAGTGAAAGAAGTCCTGCCTTACTAGCACGGGCGTACAGTCTTGTTCCTTATTTGCTGCATCGGTTTTCAGCAGGGTTGGTTTCCTGATCCACTGTGCTCTGTGGCCACCAAATCCGCGTGCTGGCAAAGGGGCTTAGTGGCAGAGGAGTGAGAACGAAGGCTTGTGGATCAGATGGAAGAAAGTATTGCTATATGGGACTCTAGCTTGACAGTGAACTGACAAACAGAAAAGTTACAGAAATCTTCTGAGGCTGCCAGATTAATGTATTAAATATATATATATATATATTTATTTTTTTTATTTTTGCAAATGATTTGCAGTTACGTATCTTTGTTCTTCTTTGAGCGAGAGTGATATTCACCTTTTGTCCTTCAGGGTAACAACTTGTCTAGCTGTGACATTTTCTTAACTACTACCTTCTGCTCTTGTTATACTCCTATTGAGGGCAGATGTTAAATGACATCTTGGCCAAAAAAATATTAACATATACTGAAGATATACACCACGTGTGTGTACATGTGCACATATATGTATTCTATACCTTTTTAAGATTTCAAATACTTCAGTATAAGTGACTCTGCTTCACAGACTTAGTGCTCTAATCATTTTTAGAAGCTGTGATGTTAGCCTTTTGATTTCATCTGGAAAACAGTTAAGTATTTTTAATTTAAATTTAGCTTTTACTTTGTGAGTTGATATTTGGAGTTTCCGAAGTGCTTGTCCCAGCGAACACATCAAACTCTTCCTAGCTTGAGAAGTTATTCTTCTCTTTTTCAGAATCGCAGCGTAAATTGGAATGAATAATATTACTGAAACATGATAGAAAATTTAGTAGTTAGCAAAGTAGTTTAATGAAGACCAAATGTAGCTAACAGAATTTTGGTGAAGAAAACGGCTTTCAACTTCTGTATTGTGGTGCAGTGGCTCTCTGAACTGACAGAATGGAAGCAGATAGGCAGAGATTAATCTGGTCAAGATGAAAACTAAAATATCATGAAGTAGGAGATTTGTTGTGTGACTGTTCATGCTTCCATAAAAAGCACAAAAGGTCAGCAGATTATAGACAAAGGGCAAAATTGCCAAAGTAAAAGACACCAAAATGTTTCATAAATTATATCAGAGAGGATGAATGTTGTGCACTGCCACAAGGGCCTTTCAGGAAGGCAAAACCTGAATGTGATGAACAAATAGGTAATCTGATTGCAGGTAATTTATTACTGTGATTAGTGCTATATAGTCTTTCCTCAGGGAAGAGGAAAGAAATGGATGAGACTTCCTCTGACTGCTCTCCTTTGCTTGGGCCTGGCTTTTGGTGTGTTGGCATTTTTATGAGTCATGTTCCTCATCGCTAGCTCGCAATGCAGCTTTGGTGGTTTTTGCCTCCAGAAAAAGTGCAAAATGTGGCTGGTAATAAAATCAGGGAGCTAAGCGGGGGAGCCAGGTCAGAACTCTGTGCCCATGCTATGGTAAATAACGATGTGTGTACAGCTATGGAGTGAAGCACATCTTGCCTTGCCCCTTCATGGGGGACTCGGGACTGCGGTGAATACATCCACAGCCAGCACTGGTTGCTCTTCAGCTCACGCACTGTGGATGTGCAGAACTACAAAGCTAGAGCTTGCAGGCAGATATTGATGAATTGTGGTCCCTGTAGGATTTCTCCTCAGGCGTCTGTTTTGCCCTGTTTCTCAGTCCCTGGTGTTGATCCTGGAGTTTCATTGGTGGGGCCTAGTCTTGAGCTCCCTGGTTACACCTGGTGCCTGAGGCCTAGTACCTGGGCCCTGTGAGGCTCCTTGATGCATTACTGGGGTTCAAGAACTGACCAAGTGGAGCATCTCCTTAGTCTCAGTAAAATTAATGGCTTTCTTGACATTAATTGAAGTAATTATTGTTAGATTTTCCCCAGTGATTTCAGTTGCTTATATAACATGTATTATATTACATTTGTACGTTTTAACAATCATTAATCCCACAACTCGTTTGTTTTTTTTTTTTTGTGTCCTATGTGTCTTTAGAGTAAGCCTTGTTTTTCAACATGTCAAGATAAAAAGCATTCACTTCAAACAAGGTATTCCAGATTTAATTGGACATAATATCTGCAAAATGTGCTGATTTTCAGATCTCCTATCAAAATAAATTGGAGAAAGTGTAAAACCTGGGCATTCATCTAGTAAGACGAGAAGTTTTCTCTGCTATCATGGTAAATGTTAATAGCTTAGCAGAAGCCTGAATTTAACTTTTCCATCCTACTTCTCTGAGAATTTAATCACATCTTTCTTGTTTTGGGGCATTGATAGGTATGACAAGTGTATCAGATTTCATGCCAGTGGTGTCTTTGTGTTTCCTGAGAGAGGAGAAAGTAGCAATTTTACCTTGTGCCCAGGAGTGTCAAAGAGCAGGAATTTTTAGTACTTCTAGTATTCAAATAAAAATTAATTGCAGAGCAGCATGTAGCAGAGATGGGGAAAGGAAGAGGGAAAGGAGTCAGGCATAATCTGTAGAGGAGCATTTACTGCATCTCCCCCAGTTTTTAATCTAATGCAGCAGTTCAGGGAATTATGGATATGTATTAACTGCATTTAGTTCAGGTGTGAGGAATCTATGAATTTTTTGTTTTTGTTTTTCCCCAGGGGATATATAACTGTTTGTTATTCTGTCCAGAATTAACTAATTTCATGAAGACAATGCTTATGTATCTTGTATAATTCCTATTTCTCTGCTGTAAATACTGAAAAGCAGAGAGTTTGGGCTGATTCCCTATAAGCCTTATTTGGGGGAAAGTTAATCTTGCTGTAGATGTTTACAGGTTTAGTTTAAAACTTACTGTTTCAAAAAAAAGAGAAAACACCTTTGGAAGCTGTTTAAAACAAGTTTTGAACTAGAAAAGCTGTGTCTGTTTAGTGTAGGAGAACAGTATTCATGAGAAATACATTGCATACAATTCTGTGTCCCTTGGGGGTCGATGTTGGAAGTTCCAGATCTGGAAGATGTACCCATGTATGTTTTGAGGACCTGTGTTTTATTTCCAAATCAGTGGACATACCTACATGTATATATACGTATGAGCATCTGGGCTAACAGCATTAACAATTACAGTGTGTCAGTTGTTGTTTTCATGGTTTGTGTAAGTAACTGAAGACCCATGAGCAGTACAGAAAGTGAATATATATAATGATATATTTCATATGTATCATCCATTTGGTTGTAAAGTATTGTGCACATTTGTGGGGAAAAAATAGTTTTTTTAATGATTATTAGGAATATGCACCAAAATGAACAACTTGGTTCAAGACAGAATCAGACAGTGAGGGCAGTAGAGGAGAGATGTGAGCCTGGTTTTAGCTTTGATGCAAACTTGGATGTGATTTTTGGCAAATCACAGTAAGACAGATTTTGTAAAAGATCTTGACTTCTATGAAGACACCACAGGAGAGGAACATATTTTTAAGGGAGCCCAATACTCAATATGTTTAATTGAAATATTTGGCACTGGTTGTTGGTACCAAGTGCTTGAAAAATCTGTCTCTGAACTCAAAAGAAATCTGGCTCCATGGGCCTGATCCATGCCTCGTTCCAAACACTGGAAATAGCTGCATGGACTTCAGGTGATCAAGCCTGTACTCTTCATATCTGAAACTCAAAATAAATGAGCTAGCCACATTTCTTTTTTCCCACCTTATGTCTTAATTGTTTGGGTTCCATGGTTTCTTCTATGTATGTACTCTTTACAGAAATGAGACACTACCATAAACTGAATAATAATAAAATGAAAGTCCATTTCAAATGAGTCAGAGCTTTGAAGAACAGACTAGGTCTGGGAATAAATGCCATCTTTCGAATGCTTGGGTTCCATATACATTGACCTAAAAAACTGCATAATTCAAAAATACCTGTGCCAGCTAGCTGATTCAGTGCCCTGTAGCTGGTATCCTCACAACGTGCTGGTGAGGCATCCTGGTGAGGCATGCTGCCGCCTCTGTTATACCCACCCACAGGACACCTGGTTAAATCACTGTGGGTCGCTTCCATGGGCTAGGACTCAACACTGCTGATTGACCCAGTCCCATGAATTCAGTGGTAATTCACAGCTTAGGGTAATATAAACCAACATATAATCAGCTGAAAGCAAGGGAGCACTGGTGGTTTATGCCATGCTTGGAGGTCGTTCAGTGCCTGTCAGCTTGTTTTGTTTAATTCTGCACTACACACAGAATTATTGTTTAGGATTATTACTATTATGACATTTATTTCTGTGGCGTTACTTTACATTTTAAAACGGTTTCATTCAATGGAAGAGAGGCAGCATTAATAGCTTCTGCTCAACATGGAGATGCATGCAGATCTTGGGTATTTCATTCTGTCACTGCTAGCTGTCTACTTATTGTGCCGGCAATGCTGGTGTGGGAGAAAAATGTGCTAATTAAGTCCTTTTTTGTTATTTCAGGAAACCTGCCATATGAATATAAAATAGTGATTGCTGGGAATCATGAACTGACATTTGATAAGGAATTCATGGCAGACCTTGTTAAACAAGATTACTACCGCTTTCCTTCTGTGTCCAAATTGAAACCAGAGGACTTTGACAATGTTCAGTCACTCCTGACAAATAGTATTTACTTACAAGATTCAGAGGTAACGGTTAAAGGATTCCGAATATACGGAGCCCCATGGTAAGTCTCAATTTAAACTTTCTTTGCTCTTTATTACTTAAACCACAGCAGGAATCATTCCTGCTGAAAATGCATGAAGCTGCTTTGCTGTATTGTCCTGCAGAATAGTATCAAACTCAGCTGTTAACCGCTCTGAAGAAATGGCCACTTTTTTGTGTGGATAACTATGCTGTATTTAGCCATGTATGTGAAATAAAAGAAAAAGTTGTAACCTATCTATATTCTGCGTGCTGAACGCACTTAAATTATGGACTCAATATCTATTCAATGCTTGTGGATTAACTTCAGTATCATCTTAATATGTAATATGTATTAGGGAAGGAAGCACCGTTCTACTGTATGCTATTTAGATATTTATATCTGCTGTGCTAATAGGTTAGTATGGTGGCATTTATCACCAACGCAGCACAAGGTACAAGGCAGCAGGTGATTTAAGTCCTATTTCTGATCAGTTTGAGGTGTGGTTTTTTTCATGTAAAGCTAAAATAACCTGATCTTGAGCTAGTTTTGCTTTCATTCCACCCCTGAGCCAAGCATATGCAGGAAGAAAATTGCTGTCCAGTGTTGTCCTAAGGAGACTATTCCTTGTTTTCTCAACATGTTGTTAAATTGCAATGCCTGTTATCTCTCTGTGGAGTCTTCAGCAGCACTCATTTTAAATTCTCACACTAACAGCAATAACCAAGGTCCTTCGAGCCTCTACCAGAAAACTGAAATTCAGTGATCGTGATGATCATTATGTTACTTGGCATTCTCAATTATCAGCTGAAGTGATTGGATGCTAATTTATGCACACCTATAAAAAGGGTTTATTTTAAGCTTACAATTTACATTTTTTATGTCAGGCTTGTTTTACAGGTGAAAGAAGAGGAAGGGGAAATGGCAGGGTCTGAACCAAAGAATGGGGCAAACATATACAGGCATAATTTTTTTTTCCCTTTCTCATACTTACCTTCGTCTCATCTCTCCTGACTGTTCACTTAGCCCACGGTATTTGGTAGTTTATACACATATGGTGATGCTTCTGACAATACTTTTTAGATAATGCATGTGTACTAGTGCTATCTAGAAAACGATATAGCTCGATCTAAAATTCTTTATTTAAAGTAGCTTAAGTCAGCCTGACAGCTTGCTTAACTAAAAAATAAATAATTAAACAGCCAACCCTCTGTGTCCTGCAGTATCAGCTAATTGGGAAAGATGGTCTTAATTCAGGTTAGAAACCATCTTGTAAAGACATTTCAAAGTAAAAAAAAAAAAAAAAAAAGTTTTTTCAGTATAATAATACATAACACACAGAAGAAAACAGAGGCCATAAAAGTTCTGCTAGTGTATGGTAGATTTGTGAATAGCTGTGTGAGCTGGAAGGTTACCTGCTGAGATTAAGATTTTGTTCAGCTTCTTTCATATGTATGTTTGAGACAGAGGGCTTGCATTCTGCAGGCACCCAATGATTTCAGTGTGTAGGCATCTTTTCAAAATTTATTGGGACAGATTACATTTATATGTGCTGGCAAAATGTACTGATGTTTCTCCCTCCCTGCCCTCTGTGGTTTCCAAAATTCATAATTGTGATTAGTTATCCTTTTCATCCAGCTGTGTCTAGAAGTCCTTCATTTCACTGGTATACATGTGAATTTAGAATGTTTCTTCTGAAATTCCAAGGGACAAGCCAACAGAGTTAATTTTAACCATGAGTGGCATATATATTGCAACCTTGTTGTGGAAGACAAATCTTGATTATTCATCCTTATAATCTATTGATTGATAACTGAATTTCTCCAGTTAATGATCAACGGGAGATTCAGCTAGATTTCTGAAAAGTCAAGTTTTGCTCCAACCAAATGCAGACTTCTACTCTCTCGTGAAGGATGTTTCATTTGTGTTCAGCTGTGACAAACTGTTGTCAAAGCATGTTTTCAAGCAGCTGGTGATGGGAAATGGAGTTGAGGTTATCATTTTAAGTACAGGTTTTTAGATCAGTATATGTAATCCGAGTTTGGAGGACAGAGATAAGTATCTTCATTTCTCTTGATTTGTGTGATTCCCACCACCACTGCCGCTGCACCCCCGAGAAGATGAATATTAAGCTGGTGTCCAGTATTTTACTTGGTCCTCAAGAGGGACAAAAAGTTGCATTAGATACTGGAAAAATCTGTTCCAAATCTGATCTGTGCCTGGAAACTAAGACAGAATGATCAGAAAAGCGTTTGACCACTCAAATTTTTTTCTCCTTCCCTTCTAATTGCATCTCACTCTACTAGAATAAATCTTCAGATTACTCCAAAGGAAGAGAATTTGTGGGGATTTTGTGTGTATTTATGGCCTCCTTACCCCAATTAGTTCTGTCACAGATGTGGAACAGTGGTCATTAACCCAGAAGATGCTCCAACCCTAAAATGAGATAAGTTGGCGTGTTCAATTTATGTGCATTTTTGTATTTCCAGAGGGAAAAAAATTCTCATTTGCTGATAAAGCTACTGGTTTTAATTTAAAAAGAGGGATCAAACCAAGAATAACAGCTGTGATTCTGGAGGCTTCAGCCTGTCAGAGGTTTCTAAGAAGTAATTGCCAGAAGACTGGGAAAACTGGCTATAAGTCATCTATCTATTTAGAAAATGTAAATTGCCAACTCAGTGTAACTACAGAAAAGAAATATCAGTCCATATTCATTACATGTTATTGCTCGTGGTACATCTGAAAGCTTTCTAAAGACCTAAGAGAATTCAAGTAGTGCCTGCTAACTTACAATTTAGAAGAATTTGTATGTAGAAAATAACTTACAATACACGGGAGCATTCATGTGTATTTGCAATTGGAATGTGTGGTGGTGCATATCAACAGCCTCTAAGGAGCAGAAAATTTGAATTTAGCCTGATGGTTCTGAGAGTATTAAATGGCATTAGCTGGAGGGGAGTTAAAAACAGAGCAACAGCCCCCAGAAGAGAAAAGAGCGAGGGTGGGACATGAATCACACTCTGGGCTCTGCTCACTTTCAGAGGAAGATCTAACTGATGTTTTCACACCTTGAGTAGGGGATTCTTTGATGTACCTTGAAGGAATAAAATGGCTGAAGATTTTCCATATAGTCTATAGATAACAATCAACAACAAAAATATTTCCCTTCTTTCTCTTTCTTTTGACTTTGCCCTATGAATGTGACTTGTTTGGTGGAAAAAATGATAAATAGTTTATACTTTGGGTAGTCAAAACTCTTCAGGGTTCCAATAGAAACATTTTCTCCTTTGGAAATTTGAGATTAAGGCTAGTTATTGAATGAGACAAAAAACAAACAGTAATGGATGTATGAATTTCTAAATCCTAGGACTCCCTGTCTTATATATATATATAAGTGTAACTCATACCAGTGTATCTTTAAAAGGGTAGGGAGAGATCATTTGTTTTTACTGGACCTTGAGGTACTGAATATATGCAAGTGAATTAATGTAAGTTTTATTTAAATTCAAATGTACTTTATGTGTGTTCAAGTAATATTTGAAATTGTTCATCTATGTTGAGGAATAAACTTTCTGTAGCATGCTATTGACATTTGAATACGAATATTCTAGCAATGTCTATTTTCAGATGAAGCTCTAAAAGCGTTCAAACCACTGGAGAGCTGCAGTTAACTGGAGCCAGAATTTGTTTAAACCACATTTTGACAGGAACAATTGTTCAGGGAGAATATTTTCTGTTTTATTTTGTTCTGCTCTACAGCTAGCTTTTTTTGGTTTGTTTAGAAGGAAAAAGTTTAAAGTGTTCTGATGAGCTTCATTTTATGTGCTTAGAAATTTACGGTACATAATTTCATGAATAATGAGATGATAGGTTTATTTATGGATTTTAAATCCTGTTTTCCATAAAATTTCACGAAAATGCCACCAGTCATAAGTATAAAGTAATCTCGTAAAGCAATCATGTACATTATTTTTTAGCTACAAAAATACACCCATATCTAGCAGAATGAAAAATAAAACTGAAGACCAAAGACTTTCAGCATATATATTTGTTTAAATCACTATAGAGAGAGATGAATCATTTTAAGGAGCGAAAATGTTTTATATAAAAGCTAATTTTATATAAATCAATGTATTTTAATGGTTAATTGAATCAACTTTATGGAATTAACTGAAAAGTGCAAATGTAAAAGATTAAAATTGATTATTTAAATAATGACTCAAAATCTGTGATTTGCATCTTTGTGATTAAAATCACTTCATCCTGAATGAAGCTGGAAATAAAGCTCTTCTCTTCTGACAGGAACTGCAGCATTGTTCAGCAATATCCTGCACATTTGTCAGGTTGTAGCTTGCTCAGGTCTCAAGAACAGTAGCACAAAGCTGGCCTCCCAGTTGTTTTTAATGAATACTGGTGGGTTTTTCCTATGTCCAAGAATTTGATCTGTAGGGTGATCCAGAGGTCAAGAACAAACAGCTCACTATCATTCACCTCTGAGAAGCCAAGGCTTTCAAGTTTTTTTTTTAGTAACTCTAGAGGAAGTGCCTTAACTTCTTTTTCAGAAGCAAAATTTTAATTGGCATAGACAATGCAACCTTAAGAAAGTGTAGAAAGGTTCAGTCATCTGCTATAAAAATAATTTTTTGAAATTTTTTTTCTTTTTAGCACACTGTAAATTTTGTGGGTTTCATCAAAAGATTTTGTGAGTTTGAATGTATTTCTATAACTGTTTCTTTCTCTGCTTCAGCTGCAATTATATTTTAATCCAAGTGGCTCTAACTTAGTACATCTCCCTTCTTCTGATCAGTGTTTTCAGACTTTGTATTTATCCTGTCAGAAAAGCATCAGATGTTGTTTTTTCTTTTCAATTATAAGTTTCGTAATGCATCATGGATTTTGCTGACAGTCTTCAAGTTCTTGAAATAGCAAGCAAATTAACAGCAGATATTGAGTGTGAGGACTGGAAAACCAATTGGCAACTCACATGATAGGATTCAGATATACTGATGGGTTAGAATGGATCTCATTTCTTTTATTTCATAATCTTAGCTGGCAATTAACTAGTGCCTAAAAAAAAGGAGGAATAGAAATTGGACTACTCAGCAATAAAGTTCTTCATTGCAATTTAGCAGCGAGGGAACCAGGAGGAGACTGGAAAAGAAAACTGGTGATGTACCAGTTTTTGTATGAGTTCCAGCATTTGTTCAGGAGAAGTCAGCAACCGAGCAAAATATTGGCAAAAACTGAAGTCTGGTCCTCTGTCCGTGTGTTAAACAAACACGCTTCCACTGTAGCGTGCTTGTGTTTAAGGTACGGGCTTCTGTTTCGTTTTTCTTGGCATTTGTCCTTCAAGCCTCTCATTTTAGGTTCGAAGAATGTGTTCCCCCAGGTCCAGGATTGCAGCGGTTTGTTTACATTTTTTGCCTTGTTGGGAATGTTGCTGATTTTTCTTCAGTCTGCTTGATATCAGATTCACTCTAAGTTAAATTTTTTTTTTCTGTTTACTTTTAATTTTTTTTTTCTTTGAAGAGATAATGGAATGTTTGTAATTTGTAATATATTATCTCGTGATTTTTAATACTACAGTGCTATCCTGTCCTAGCGAACTCTTTTGGAAAGCTCTGCATCCCATCATTGGGACAAGTCACAAAGTCTTAACTTCTCATTCAGGCTCAACTTCAACACGAATTTACTAGTACACACGAACTGCATCTATTTGTGGGTGGAAGTCTAGACAGTTAAACAGGCAAAAATGGTGGTTCTCCTAACTCTTGCATTTTTCCTAGTGTGGAAGCAGGGATTTGAACTCCTTCAGAGCACCCCAAACAAACGATTGAGGCAATAATGTGCTGTATGTCTCTAATTCCTGCACTGTTTTTCTGGAGTTAAGTAGATGCTATACAAAAAAGCAAAGAGCCACAATGAGCATCACCTGTGCTGCTCAGGGGTTACTTAATTCTGGTGGTCTCCTATTCATAGATTAAAATAAGGTTTGCTCAACAGCAAGGTAATTTTGATGTAGAAGTTGTGCATACAAAATCTACAAGTGGTGTACGTGGGTGTGGTTTTTGTTTGTTTGTTTGTTTTATTTGCCAACTGTTAAGGAACAAGAAGTTTGCTTTCCTTTTGTGAACACTGAAAGTATACAGTGACATTTGTGTACACTGTGGAGGCTGAACCCGTTCACACCCAGCAAGGAGTTAGGAAGAGCAGGGAATACTACCCAAGTCCTGAATTTTTCAACTTAGCTTCTACAGGCTTCACCGTGAGAGGAGAAACTCTAAATAATGGGAGCTGGGGAAAGAGGGAAGGGGAGAGTTAACCCTAATGTGTAGTTACTCTGTTCCTTGTGAGGTGAGGCTCAGGCTAAGTTGATGATTACTTAAATAAATTCTCCTGTGTGGCTTCTGCGCACCTCATGACTCTTACATTTTCTTCCTGTATGTGTGCCATACCTCTGTGGTGCTCAAGTGCAGAGGGGAAGACAGATAAAATTGAAAATACCGACCTGTTAAGGTTAACTGAAAGATTATCTTACTTGAGGACAGCCACCTTCTCAATAGGAGACTGGAAAAGTAAGAGGGTGCCTCGGGCTGTGTCTGGATTACATCAGACCAGAGTTTACATCCCGTTTTCCACACTGGATGGTGTGCTTCAGGTCCCATTACTTTCTTGACTTCATTGCCCCTGTGTGGTATACCCTAAACACGAAGAAGTGGGGAGCAGCAGAGTGCTTTGAGTGAGAGGCAGAGAGGCTGAAGAGGACTTGGGGGCAGAGTGATCTGGTGAGCCTGAGAAACCAGGACCCCAGCAAGGAGCTAGGTAGGAGACCAAGACTTTGTTGCAGGGGAGGCCAGCTAGACGGGGACTGTATCACTGGAAGAGAGAGGCCCGTCGAGCCTGATGTGCATGGAAATATGTATATTTTCAGCAGGATATTTAGATCCAAACAACTTCTGGTGGGGAGTTTAGTCAGTAATGCTGCTGCTTTAAAAGCACTGGATGAGTGAATCTTTCCTAAGTCAGGCGTTGTGACCCAAAGTTAGAAGAGACTTACATGGGTCAATACCTTCAATGGAAGGTTGATACCCGTACTGCAAAAATGTGGCCGAAACAGCCCACTTGAACAAGGCACCTAGATGCGCCAGATCTGGGATGTGGCTAGATTCACTGACTAGGTGAGACTAGTAATAAACTGAAGTTAAATATGTAGTTAGTGGTTAAATATGGATATTTATCATTATTTAACCAATTATATATATATATATATATATATATATATAATTGGTTAAATAATTATTTATATAAAATTGTAATTATAGATGTAAATAAAAATTAGGAAAATTGCTGAATTAAGTTGTAATTGGAAATATAGAGGACACATTCAAGTGCGTTTTAAAGATTATTTGAAATGAATGAGCTTGAGAGGTGGACAGAAGGTCTTGCAGGTCTTGTCCTGCATTGTCCTGCGCACTGTCTCAAGGAGGTATCAGGTATGTGAAATGGTTAAGTGTAGTCTCCAGGTGGTTTGCTTCATAGTTCATCTATTCTGGAGAAATATGAGGAAAGTGTGTAGAAGAATTTATGTTGCTTCATATGGAGGTGGTGATGAGACTCACATGATGTGATAGTGATAAAATGAAATAGAAGAGAAACTAAGTTTGAAAAATAGTGTTATGGATTTAATAAAAATAAGTCATGTAGCAAGTGACTGGATTTTGTTAGCTCCCAATGAAGGGTAAGATTTCTCATGACTATCTTGAAGATGATTTGGGTCATATTTATCTAATACTTATTGATCAGAATGCTAACTTGAACCAGTTTAAGATACTTAATGGAATTCACAGAGGCTATGAAATAAAGCAGAAATTGCATGAGCACTCCGAATAAGAGAACACTGATTGTGAACCTGAGCATGGATGTAAAGGTCAGGAGTAACAACTACATTCATCAGATTTTCATGAGAATCCCTTCAGTAGAATAGATTTGGCATCTAATCACAAGTGGTCAAGACTCATGGATTTAGTTGAAAATCAGTGAGACCACTGGGTATTTATCACCTCTAAAATGTTTAGGTGCTTGTCAATTTTTTGGTCTGTGTATATCTAAGGTAGGGGAGTTGCTGGCATTTCAGACTCTACTAGGTAAACATTAAAATCTTTGTATGGCTGAGAGCTGTTTGTATTTGTGTGCTCGGAAAAGAAGGCTTAAGTGGTGTTTACAAGCAGGAAAGTGACAACAACGTATCACCATGCCTTGATGGAAGTGGCTGAGTAGCGTACTCCCCTGTGTGTCTACAGGAGGCCTCGCAAGCTGTGGTGCTTGCTACCTCCTCAGTTAGCTCTGGGTTATCCAAAAGTGCCTGCTCCAGCACAGCCTCGTCATCTGATGTAGCTTCAACAGGTGAGCTGTACCTGCTTGTCAGCAGGGGTTGCATTGTCTGCCTTTCCTCTGGGTGATGTGTCAGTACAGTCACAAGCATAAGCTGCTTTGCATGCTGTAACCATGCACAAACAGGAGCACCATTTTACAGCCTGGGTGCACAGCATGCTGGGGTGAAAAGTAATGGGAGTTAGCAGCTAGTAACTCCATTCTTTTTTCCTCCTCTTCTAGCGTTTTGGGTAAAGCCATCTCTGTAAACAAACCTGCAACCTTTTATGTATGTGCTTCGCTGGTGGCCTGACATACTGATATGCATGTCATATTTGGGAACCTTGTGCCTACATCTCCATTGTCAAAAGAAATCATACTTCCTTGAAAATGAGCTAGTAGTGATGTGAAATTGTCTGACAAGCGTGTCATCATGTCCTTTGCCCTTTATTTTGCAAGTAATATTCTGAGTACTTGAGTATTGTATCTGTGTATCTGCCAACTTGTCTATCCTCTGCTTCTGGAGAGCCTTCCATTTTGGTGTTTCAGCAGCAGTTTCTGGATGGGTAGGACTGACAGAAAGTTGTGTGGTCCAGTTCCTCAGAAAGCCTCTTTATTTCTGTACACATGTAAATCTGTGTATCTTACTGACAAAGGCAGGTATTTGGAGCTGCTAACTGTGTTGTTGCCCTGGTGAGAAAGGCTTATAAGTTTGTACCCTGCGAATATACTTACAGGTTGTGTATTGCCTCAAACTTCATGTAAAAAACCTTTATGTAAGAAGGAAGGAGGAATCTTTCAGTCTCATTTTCTTGGCACAGATTTTAATGCATCTTGCTTCCCAAACTGGGAATGTAATAAAAAGAAACCACAAGAAAGGTGTTCTCTTTAACACCTCTCTTGGTGTTCCATCTGGGCTGCTTAGGGCACTTCCATATTCTGCATAGCAGGAAAACGTAGGAAAAAGGCAAACTGAGCACTAACCTGAAAACTGCAGTCCTAAAGTGTTTCCCTTTTCAATGTGGAATGCCCCGATACACCGTAATCCGGGACTCTGTGCATCTGAATTTTTTTTCCAGTGCTTAAAAAGTTTGTCTCCTTCTTCTGCTTGTGAATAAAACTTAGGTTTTGTATTTGCTGAGAAATGTAAATAGTGCCACTTTAAGGAAGAATGTCATCCATTGCCTGCCCTGAAGATCCTTTTTAATTAACTCCTAGATTTATAAGGTTCAAGAATGATATTGCTTGTGTTCATGTGTGTATAGCTTTTGGGAAGAGGTTGAGCTTTTGGGAAGGCTTAGAAAATGTGGAAATAAGTATGAATCACTCTACTAGAGTTCAGTATATTGTTTAATCTTTCTGTGTATGAAGAGATACTTTGAAACATAAAGGATGAAATCTGTCCTCTCTGAAGTTAAAAGGACTTGGGTCATTCAGGGTTTTGGACAGCAGCTTCCATGTGTTTCATGAAGTTCACAGTGCAAGTGGTACCTGGAGCTCTGAAGCAGGCATTTGGTGTTGCCATTATCATCACTAAATTTTATCTTAGCCAATCAAATGGAATACTTTGAAAAGCAGAGAAACTGTTTTCCTCAGAGGCGTGAAAGTCTTTTCCATTATTTTCTGTATGGTATTTGTACAGCCACTGCACACAGTTCATGCATAACTTCTAATTCTTGTTTTACAGTAGCATTAGTTTATCTTGCATCTCCTTTCGGAGAGGTTTATTTGTAGGACTTTTCTCTGAGTTCATTTCCTTCACGAGGTGGAATCCTGCTCAGGGCCAGCAAAATCTGCTGGCCAGAATGGCGCAGCAGGAGCTGCACACCTCCTTGCAGGGTCTTAGCATCTGCTGTCATGTTCCAATGGCAGCAGTGTTTGAGTCCCAGTCACTCACTGTATGCCCATGTGGGATTTGCTGAGCTGTGTGTATATAACTGAAAAGTGTACTTCCTGCAAGCTTTATAATCGCCTAATCTCAACAGCAATTTAAGGGAGAAGAAAATATGCTTTGCTTTGGAGAAAGGTTTTGCTTTGATTTCATAAAGTCTGGAGTTAAAATAGAGGTAAGACATTCAGAGATGCGTAGGCAGATTGTCCATCTGGACATGAGCTGTTTTAGCACAGAAGAGTGAGACCTTGCGGTAAGGATGTGCTGTTAGCTGATAATTACTAGCAGTCAAACTGCCCAGAGTGTACACCTTTTCTTATTTATATTCCAGTCCTGTAACCTTCCCTATTCTCTCGTGCCTTTGTTCTATTAATCTACAAAACAGGGCTCGACTTGTGATTAGTCCTTAGAGGTTGTTTCTATTAATCAGGCTGCAAAACAGGTCTACTTGGATGTTCTGTTGCAAGTGCTTAATGTGCTTTCCTCATCAGCCCACAGCGCAGAGCTGCTGGGCTTGTCTTAAATGGCAATGAAATCAGTGATGTGTCTGTTGCACTTTCTTTGTTTTTACATCTTGATTGTGTTGCTGTGGGACGGGGAAAATAGAAGGAGGAAAATAATTGCAGTCCTATAGAAAATTGCTCAAGTTGGTGACATTTGTGGCTGCGTGTTGCTAGAAAGGTGAGCAGCAGCTGCAGGAAGGAGCCTGGCACAGCAGAAGTGCTTGCTAGGTGCCTTTTGAATGAGAAGAACCTCGCATCTTTAAAGGTGAGAACTGGAATTTAAACTGTGATTACAGAAGGAAGGCTATGTTTTTAACTCCATTTATAGAGTATTAAAGATACTTCTAGGCCCCTAATATTCGGAGTCATTTAAAATAGCATGTGTTTTTCTGGAGTAGGTAGAAGGCCAGACAGATTTATGCTGATATTAAAAAAAAAGAATAAAAAAAAAAGAATAAAAAAATAAAACCCAAAACCGTGCACAGAAAAAAAGAAAAAACAAAACACCAAGGAACTGACGGAATATAAATGGGGAAAAAAAAAAACCTGCAAGCTGAACTGATCTGTATTATTAGAACTTACTGTAAAATTTGAACAATAAACAGTGTATGTGGTGAGAAACTAGTTTCATTATATAAGATATTACTAACTATAAAAGCTTAATGATTTATGATTCCAATTAAATGTACTATTTCCTCCCTGTAGGAGGAAAGTATCTATTTTCAAAACGTATTGGAAGAAACAAAACAGACCCCTAGTTATTTTTTCTGTTTTGTCCCTTTGGTTTGATTCTTTTTTTTTGAAGTTTCCATTATGTTTATTACATATTTTCATGTCAGATCAAGAATGTCTGTCACTGAACTAAAGAGCTTGGGTTGTTGGCTGGAAAATAAATCGGCAGTGAGGCAGTAGGGTTTGTCTCGACTGCAGTGCTGTTCTCTCACTGTATGCGTGTCCTTTTTTATTGTTATTTCCACAGCACATGCCTCAGTTTCACTAGCACGCGAGCTTAAATCACCATCCTTTGCAAAACTGGACCAGTCTCAACTTCCAGTGAAGTACGTATCTGAATTCTTGTTGGCTGTGATAAGACCCAGCTCCATTATCGCTTCATGCCATGATTTAACTGCTAATTTAAAAGGCTTTGTGCTGCCTTACCCCCCCCGATACAGACTGCTTCATTAGGCTATGTTTTGTCCAGTTTGACCTTTCGTGGCCTAAAGAACAGTGTTAAATGCTAGCGTTCTGCCTCCCTCCCTGCTCTGACACTGTGCAGATGTAATTCTTTCGGTTGTGTCTTATCGCTGACATGATCCTGACATGAATAGCTGCGCGAGCGGCTTATGTGCACCCCCATAACCTGTTTCACAGCAATTAAGGCAAATGGGTCCCAAAATGTATCATGCTTTGCAAATCCATCGCACCCGTCACTTATTTTCTTGCGTGAGTTGAGGAGGGGCTGCTGGGATTCGAGGTTACGTGGCTCTTTTACCTGTGGCAGACCTGAAGCATTACAGCGGGCTAACCGTTTGAAGGTGCCGTGTAAAATAAAGCCATTTTTCACAGGCTTGCAGAGTAGTGATAACAGTCATTTAAACAAACAAATCAGTAATACTTTATACTGCGGAAGGTGTTTTTCTTTCTAATTCTAGCCATCTTGGGTAAGGCTCTCTAAAAGCCGCCATTGTGAAGTATCACCTGTGTTATTCTTATTAGGGATTCAGAAGAAATAGAGCCCATAGTATGATTTTCTATAGTCCCTTTTTGACCATTTCATTTTCACCATCTCTTTCTACAGATTTTTTTTTTTTTCCTTATCATTTCCCAGTTATCAGAGAAATCGCTCTTCCTGCATTGATTCATTTCGACTGGAGTCTGGAAGGCACAGAGAATCAAATTAACTAATATTTTACTTTTGCATGTGATTAATGCTAATGCTTACAAAGAAGAAAATACTTTACTGTGATTTAATTTTCATTC